>NC_133876.1:773748-827255 GCF_044706935.1 Curcuma longa | reverse complement strand
GGAGTTTCAAGGTTTAAAGAAAGTATGACATATATATGTGTGTGCATACTTGTACCCATGGGCATGAGTTACTTTTTATAGTAATTGTCGATCTCCGAAATATTAGGATTCATTTAGAAATATTCTAATATATCCGTCTCGCTTTTGAAGAGGCCTTGTTCGTTTATTCAAAAATATCGCGTTCCTGCTTTTGCGCGAGGAATTCGACTTATCTTCACGAACGGCCAAGTCTCCAATAAATATCACGTGCCGAAAGTGGATTTCGGATGCGGAAATCTTGCTACAGCAGAGTTATGAGATCGGTACGTAATGCCAGGTCCAAGGCACGAGGTCGGCAAGTGTTGTCGAGACTAAGTCATGAGATCGGTAAGTGTTGTCGAGACTAAGTCATGAGATCGGCAAGTATTGTTGGGACCAAATCAAGAGGTCGACTAGTGTTGTCGGGACCAAATCATGAGGTTGACAGGTGCTGCAGGGACCAAGTAAGGAGTTCGGCAGGTGACGCTGGGAGTGTGGCAGGAGCTTGGTATATACTTGGAGAGACGAAACGAGACCAGAAAGAGCTCGGTAGATCTTTACGGAAGCGCATCGAGGTCAGAGAAAGAGGTCGGGATGTCCTAAATTATATCCTTATTTTTTTCTACTTCTCCCTTTGTACTTGATTTCCACGTCATCTTTAAATATTCATATCGGATGAGAATTCATATGTGCTTTTATTATTTTGATAGTAAATAAATTTTTTTTATGCATCTAATTTGATCAAATTTTTAAAATTAATTAGATAATAAAAATTAAATATCTGCTAATCTTTTGAGGCGAAAGCAAAAAAATACTTATTACGCTTTGTTTTAGATGGGGTGAGAGAAGGTTCATTAACGGAAGAGGAAGGAGGGGGAGGGGAGGAAAAGGGAAGTATTTATATTTTTTTTGTTTTGGAGAAATGGAAGGTTCATTAATCGTAACGCGCGTTTACTAGATTTGGGGTAGAAAAAAGGAAGCTAACGGGCCTTAAATATATAAAATTATAAAAATACCATTACTTTTTAAAATACATCTATATGTAAAAATTAACACACAAACCATTAAACATATAGATATAAGATTTTCTTACCAAAACTACTTTGTGAGATTAATTAAAATTAATATTTATGATTTAAATAAATAAAAAATTTTAAGGAAATAATGAGTAGACATACAATAAGCATATGTGAAATATAAAATTTATATACTTCGGTACAATAAAAGATAAATCAATATTTTACATATATTTTTATAAAATTTTATTGATGTAAGAAAGGAACAGAAAGATTCTGCTCAAATAGAGAAATTTAAAAAATTTAAATTAAATAAATTAAATAAATTATTTAAAAATTAATATTTTAAAACAAAGATAAAATTAAAACAAATAATATTTAGAGTTGCATTCTCTTTATTTACCTCCCAAATTGAAATGTAAAAAAATCTTCTTTTGAATGGAGAAAGAAAATTAAAATTTATCTTTCTCTATCTTTTTCCTCACTCCTTTCTAAATAAGATTCAAAATTTTCTTTTTCTTATTTATCTTTACTTTTCCTTTCCACCCCTTTTCCCAAACAAAACATTAATATTTAAAAATTGAAGGAGAGTTCCAAACAAAGTATTAATATTTAAAAATTGAAGGAGAGGGGAAGAGGATAGGGATGGCAACGGGTTCGGGGGTTCGCGGGGAAGCCTTCTCCATCCCCGTCCCCGAAACCCAAACCCATATATCATCCCCGTCCCCATCTCCATCGGGTATCATAATTTAAATACCATCCCCATCCCCGTCGGGTTTCGGGTATCCAGCGGGTTTCGAGGATCCCTCGCGGGTTTCGGGGTTGGTTTTTCCCGGATATTTTCATGGGTATCCCCATACCCATCCTCATCCCCATCCCCATCCCCGTCTTATTTTTTTAAAATATTAATTTAAATATATATATATATTATAAAATCCTTACAAAATAACATTATAAAACCAAATATTAAACTCTAAAACAAAACATTATCTCTAAAACAACATCCAACTAATGCATAATCGATACAATAAGTTTGAAGTTCTTCCATTCTTCAATTTTTCAAAATTTTGACACCACTTATCCTACAAAAGAAAAAAAATAAAAAGAGTTAACTATAAGATGGGTCGGGTTCGGGGATGGGGACGGAGAATATTTGGAATACCATCTCCGATCCATCCCCGTTTTTCGAGATTCGGGGATTCCCCCATCCCCATCCCCGCTTTCTCGGATTCGGGGATTTCCCGGTCAAAATGGATTCAGGGAACGGATTCTCCATCGGTCCGGATCTAATTGCCATCCCTAGAAGAGGACTGCCCACCTCTTGTATTAAAAATTGAAGGACGGCACCCTTTGGCACTCTTTCACTTAAAATGGTTGTCCACTTCAATATTATCGGAGAAGGGCGAAGAACTGACTCCTAGGCAAGGCGGCAGGGCCTTGGAGCAGGCGTAGACTACGGCAACGCAGCTGTAAAGTTATGGGGATGATAAACAAATCCAATATAGATGTTAACTAAATTGAAACAAGGAGACAATAATATATATATATATATATATATATATGTAAATACCTTTCACGTGATGCTTTCTGGATCCTCCATGGCTCCGTTATCCACTCATGAAGCCACCACATCCGTTGACTACTTATTACCCTAAAGCTTGCCCCCATCTCGCTTCATTCCTCTGCACTGCAAGCATGGATAATGGAGATTACATATAGCTGTCATATTCCTCCCTCCTCAATATAATGGCTTCCGGCTCCAGTCCAGTCCCTATCTTACTAAGAAGGAGGAGGAGGGCTTAGTTAATTAGATAAGCCACAATGGTCCGCAGTTCTGATATCTCTCCTCTGTTCTGGTCATCGCCGTGATCAGCTGCCTCTCCGCAGGTAGCCTCACCGCAGCCAGAAAAAAATCCTCCGCCGAATTCGTGCGCCTCTCCTGCAAGGTCACGCCGTACGTGGAGGTGTGCGAACAGAGTCTCTCATCCTACGCACCGGAAGCCCACCGGAGCAAACGCCAGCTGGCCCGGCTCGCACTCGCCCTGACAGCTGACAGCGCCCGCTCCGCCTCCGTCTACGTCAGCCGGGTGGCATCGTCGTCAGCAGCGGCCAAGAGAGGCAGCAAGAATAGCCTCGGGTCGTCTGCGCAGCTGGAGGCCGGCGCGATTCGGGACTGCATCCAGATCATGCGCGACGGAGTGGACAGACTTCGGCGGTCGGTCCGGGAGATGAACCGATTGGGTCGACTGGGTAGTAGCCGGTTCGAGCGGCACCTGCGCGACGTGAAGGCCTGGGTCAGCGCCGCGCTCACTGACGAGAACATGTGTCTCGACGAGCTGTCGCAGTTCGCCGGAGCGGCGGTAAGGGAGTCGATCAGGAAGACGATGGTGGAGTTAGCCCAAATCACCAGCAATGCCCTGGCCCTCGTCGACCAACTCGACCCGTAAGGATGGTCGGTCGCTGCATAGAAATCAAGAGTATGGAGGTCATGGTTTGACTTGACTTTTTGATGTATACGCATATCTATGTATTCTATAAGTACGTGGACATGCATGCATGGTGCTACGTCGTTTGCATTTCGACTTCATTAGGGGAACTTCGAAGTATGGTGGTATGTTTAGTTATGAATCAAGAACGGAAACGGGTGGGAGCATTTGTAGTGTATGAAGTTTTGCTGTGTAATTATGATATACTTGTTATAAATAATATCCTATTGACTGTACACTAGTCTCAAAGGTGGTGAGTATAAATGTGATTAAATCGAATAAATTTAAAATTTTAATTTGTTTATTTCAAAATTTTGATTATTTTTAAAAAATCAATTAGTTTAATTAATTTGATTTGATTTTAAAATTTTTTATTTGATTAAATCAAATAAATTAAATTAATCAAAATAAAAAAAATAATTTTTAAATTTTTAAATAAGTAAACTTATAAATCCCTAACTAATTGATAAATTTTTCATAATATTTAAAAATTTTAATTATTTTGATTAATTTGATCAAAAATTGAATAATTTTATATTTTATCGGTTCGGTTAGTTCAATTTTTATTTGAAAATTTTATCGATTCGGTTAGTTTAAAAAAATTTAGTTCAATTCAATTTCGATTAATTCAGTTTCGAATCGATTCGGTTTTAATCGAATACTCAACCCTACTAGCTTTAAAGCGTATTAAAAAGTATTTCATCCAAGCAAAAAAAATAAGCACTACTAGAAATAAAATCTTTAATAACTTGGGATTGATCTTGCTATGCGTCTAACGCTTGTGTATCTGTATGAACCTCCTTTTATATTTGTGAAGTCGGCTCTAGGGGACCGTTGAGATAGCGGATTTATTTTTTTTTAATGGCACACATAAATGCCCTTATAATATATTTTTAGAAATCATCAAAATACGGTAACTTCTTAGATTCTCTATTATTCCTGACATTTATATAATGTTATTATAAAATATCTATGCTAACTTTAAAAGTATCAAAAAAACATCTCATTTATTTTGATATTTATAAATGTCTTGTAAATTTTATAAGGATATTAAAATTGTTAGTAAAGATAATTATAAGATAATTTAAAAATATCATTTTAACTAATATATAATAACAAAAGTCATTATAATAATTTGTAAAGATATTAAAAATTATCATTAATATTTATTTAGAATATATAATTTGAATTCAATAGTTACACATCATCATAATTCATCCACTATTTAAATTAAAAAATTATAAAATATAATTTAAAATGCTAATAGATATTTTTATTTATCTAAAAATTATTTGAGTCAAATTTATAAATGTAATACTAATGATTAATCTTTTACATCCAAAACTAACTTTATAGTACACTCAAAATATTAAATTTTAGAACTAACAAAGTCTTGTAAAATAAAAACTCAACTAGATAGATCATCTTCAACCATCATATTCATTCACAAAAATCTAAGTACATATTACCTACAAATACAATATATATTTGTATAAGTGAAATAAAATAATAAAAATACAAAGTTAACAATATTTGTGCATTAGACATGAACAAACAATAATTAAAAACTAATGTTGTCAAGATCTGAAAAGAATATAGACAACTTACTAAAGCAAGTATCAAAGAACAAGACATATACCTTGACAATAGCTCCACTGTAGTATGTTGGTGCAAGGAGCATCATATGATCAAATCTGAGTTTTGAAAATAATAAAGGGTTCAAGTTAAGTTTGTGAAGTGATTAAATGAACTTAATTGAGTGTGCAGGTAGCACAGAAAAACTCTAGTTGCGGCTAGGCAAAGAGTAGTTCTAGTTATAGCTCGACAACGGAAGTCCTAGTGGAGGCTAGGCAACTGAAGTCCTAATCTGGAGGATTAGGCGAAATACCTGATTTGGATGGACTGGGAAAGGAAGTCCTAATTAGGAGGATTAGGCAGAAAGTCTTGGTGGATCAAGAGCATCAGGCGGAAGTCTAGATCGGTTTAGAGGATCTGGACATTTAGTAGTGGAAGACTTGGGGGCCGAGGATCGAGGCTGAGCAAATGTCCAATAGGTTTGGAGGACTTGGTTGGCACAACATAAATTCTCTCGAATGGAGTGGGTGAGGATGTGTTCCCGGTAAGGGGAATAGTAGACGTCGGTCTGACCTAGGATTTCATTAAAAACCTGAAGTCAAGACCTGTAGGATCAGGTTGGACCGGCTAGAGGGGGATGAATAGACGGTTTAGCAGAACGACACTCGTCTTAAAAAAATTTGGTTGCAACTGGATCATTGCTTCCAAGGCAGTTAACGCTCAACCAAAAACTTCTTTAGGCAGAGAAGCCTTTACAATTAAAGCACAGAGACTTAGAGAAAAGATTACAAAAGTAATTGATATCCTAACTCTAAAACTCTAAGTCTATTTATAGTCCAAGAGAATAGATCTAGATCGTTGATCGTAAATGAACTTTCTCTTGGTCATTGATCCATTGATGTGATTCTAACCGTTGATCAGAGATAGACTTGATCGTAGTCGTTGAGTAAATAAGGATAAATTTTATCTTTAATAAAAGATAAAGAAATTATCCTTAATAAAAATAAGCATTTATCTTTAAAAGATAAATCTTATTATTTTTTCTTCTTTTTCCAACCGCCACGTCCAAACGCTCCAAGTCTAAATCTTCTTCTCTGGTCAAAGTCAATGGTCAAAAGTTAAAGTCAACATTCAAAGTCAATAGTTTGACTTTTGTTGACTTTTTTATAGAATCTTCGGTTGGGTGATTTCTGGCCAACCGGAGTTAGGCTCACCCGAACCCAACTCCGGCCTTTTGCCCCTAGAGGGGGATGAATAGACGGTTTAGCAGAACGACACTCGTCTTAAAAAAATTTGGTTGCAACTGGATCATTGCTTCCAAGGCAGTTAACGCTCAACCAAAAACTTCTTTAGGCAGAGAAGCCTTTACAATTAAAGCACAGAGACTTAGAGAAAAGATTACAAAAGTAATTGATATCCTAACTCTAAAACTCTAAGTCTATTTATAGTCCAAGAGAATAGATCTAGATCGTTGATCGTAAATGAACTTTCTCTTGGTCATTGATCCATTGATGTGATTCTAACCGTTGATCAGAGATAGACTTGATCGTAGTCGTTGAGTAAATAAGGATAAATTTTATCTTTAATAAAAGATAAAGAGAATTATCCTTAATAAAAATAAGCATTTATCTTTAAAAGATAAATCTTATTATTTTTTCTTCTTTTTTTTCCAACCGCCACGTCCAAACGCTCCAAGTCTAAATCTTCTTCTCTGGTCAAAGTCAATGGTCAAAAGTTAAAGTCAACATTCAAAGTCAATAGTTTGACTTTTGTTGACTTTTTTATAGAATCTTCGGTTGGGTGATTTCTGGCCAACCGGAGTTAGGCTCACCCGAACCCAACTCCGGCCTTTTGCCCCTCGAGCGTGCTTCCTCTCGGCTTCTCATCCCTCGGACTTCGCACACGCCCTTCTCGCTCCACCGGCGTACTATTTCGTAGCTTCCGCGTCCCTCGGATTGCACCAAGTCCGTCGGCTCACTTCCCTGCGTAACCCTTCTCGTTCACTACGTTTTACGCTCGACTTCCTCCGTACCTAAGTTCCTGCACATTTAGCAGAGGGATTAGAACAACATAGGACTTAACTTAACTCGGTTGATCATATCAAAACTAATCGGGGCACCAACAAGACCAAACAGTTTGTTAAACTATTTACTTTCCTGTTATACTTTAAATCTTAGACTAACTTATAATGTAGGAAAGGAGGGGCTGGAACTTTATGTTTCAGCGCCCTTATTTGGATGGAGGCGACCAGATGGTCTAGGCGCCCGAATTGATTCCAGACGATCAGACGTTAGCCGGACGGGTCAACAAGGTAGATGAGATGGTAGAGTTTCAGTGGTTGAGATACCTCAACTTCTAGGTGTTGGATCTCTTGAACACGGCTAGAGAGGGGGGGGGGTGTGAATAGCTGTCCACACTTTTTACCTTTTCTTCCTTCGTCTTCGTTGGCACAGCGGAAAGAACAATCAGAGAACACGAAGACTGATCAGCACACTTGACACAGGTATTTAACGAGGTTCGGAGATGATGCTCCTACTCCTCGGCGTGTCCGTAAGGTGGACGATCCCTCGATCTATCGGTAGATCAGACCCCGAAAAACACCGGCTATAATAGATCTCCTTCTCGGTGGAGGAACCTCTCCACAGAATGTCTCAACAGATACAAAGATAAGCACGAGACAAGGAGAATACAATGAATCAAAGATTGGACAACAGAGACAACAAGAACCACTTGCTGCTCAAGCCTGTTCCTCCAAACACAGGACGTTGCTCTAGACAGAGCCAACAAGAACAGCTTGCAAGCCGGTTCCTCCAAACACAGGACGTTGCTCTTATTTCCTCTTCTTTGATTCACGATTAAGCTCTCACAGGATTAGCAATGTCGCTTGTGAGCTCTCTAGGATGATCAACAGTAAATGCGTGAGTCACACTCCTCCGCGCTGCTTCTCGCTTCTCTTATAGCCTCTGCTTGGTTCTTGTGCCCAACGGATCTCTGCCAAAAGTTGTTGCCTGTTGACACAGAACTCCCCCTGCAGAAGAGACAGCTCAGACGCCCGCCTTGGAACTCTCACCATACATTTGAATTTTCCTCCTTAACCTGTCCTGTATATCTACACACTCAAAAGCAGCATTAAAAACATTCTATAACAAGGACATAGTATAAGGATGGATTAAACATTAGTTCCAGGTCACGAGCAAAGCTACCAAAGCTTTCTCGGATCAAACAGGAGACCGGGCCACCAAGGCCCTTCTCCTAGAATCAAGAGACCGAGCCACCAAGGCCCTCCTCTTGAGGAATCCGGTTCAGAGCCACCAAGGCTCCCGGAGATCGAGCTACTAAAGCTCACGGTCCCGAGCCGAGCTACCAAAGCTCTCCCGGACCAATCAGGTTCTGAGCCACCAAGGCTCCCTGAGATCGAGCTACCAAAGCTCACGGTCCCGAGCCGAGCTACCAAAGCTCTCCCGGACCAATCAGATTCTGAGCCACCAAGGCTCCCTGAGATCGAGCTACCAAAGCTCACGGTCCCGAGCCGAGCTACCAAAGCTCTCTCGGACCTGTCCGGCCATCAGCACCAAGCTCTTGGCCAATCCTATCCTGAACCACCAAGGCTCCTCCTGGACCATCTCGGAGACAAGCCATAAAGGTTTCCTCATTCTCACCCGAGCACCAAGCTCCACGGTCCTGAGTCACCTAGACTCCTCTGGAGACGAGCTACCAAAACTCTCTTCATTGGCCTACGAACACCAAGTTCTCGGCTATCTCGGTTCTAAGCCACCAAGGCTTCCTGTCTCTCGGCCAAGGGCAATACCTTCCCGGGTTCACTTCTCCCGATCAGATAATCACTTTCCCGGGCAAGATCTTACATCTCCCGGGCAAGATCTCACTTCTCTGGTTAAGACACTTTCCTCCGGACAGAAGTCAAGCTATCCAAGTATTCTCCCGGTCAGCACCTTATCTCTCCCCGGCCTCATTTCTCTCATCTTCACTTTGCCCGGCCAAGTTACTCTCGACTAAGGTAATCTCCTTGTCGGGCAAGATCTTACTTCTCCCGGGCAAAAACTTATCAATGTTACCCTCTCCCGGGTAAGATCTTATTTCTCCCGGTCAAGTTCCCGAACAAGTTTATTGCTTCCAGACATTACTGTATTCTCCCGGATATGTGATGAATTGAGATTTTATTAATTTTAAATCGATTTATTCTTGGGCTTTTACATGAAAATGATCATTTATTGAATCGATTTGACCATATTTGTCCTATATTGCATAATTTGAGGTTTGATATAATTTTTGTGATTTAATGGTGATTTTTTGGCATTAAATGGATTTTTATTGATTTTAGGGCTAACTCGAATCCGACTCGAGCTCAACCGCGGTCAACTCAAGTCAAAATTGCCAAACTGATCAAGCCAACACGGAGGATATGACTTAGATCGAGCCTGGTCAAAATTTCGCAAATTTTTGGGAGCCCTAAGAAGCCCTAGAGCCTAGATCAAGTGTGCACCGTTGAATCAGAGATGGACGGCTGAGATTAATCAATTAATCAAAGTATAAAAGCTATAATTTTCGGGAATGAACAGTGAGCGCCGTTACTGTGCTTCGTCCCGCGGAAGAACTCTGCTCGGCGACGTACGTGTACACGAGCTCCCATCCACCCAATCCGATTCCTTCTTGCTACTGGATCCTTGAGGAAGCTAGCACCGCTGAGTTGGCCGGAAATCGGTGGTTGGAAGCTAGCGACGGCGAGGGTTTCTCCGCCGCTAGGAATCCTCTGTTCCCTGCAAATCTCGGTGAGTTACGGTCTCCTCAGCGGCCGAAGTCGGAAGAGGGGTTCTCTGAAGGCTTTAGAGTGAGCTCGAGGGATCAGTAACTTCATTAGCGCGAGGAGACGAGCAACATTCCAGCTTGCAACAGCAAATGTGACTCGAACACAGGTTTCTGCCGAATTGAGGAGGGTTTCTTCGATCTTCAGAACTGTGGACGCGAGAAAGGAATTCAACCATCGCAGACTAGCTTTTTAAAGGATTTTTGGAACCAAGATTGGTTATCCGGCGGCTGATTGACAACCAGCTGAGGAAACAAAAGGGAGAAGAAGCCGTGGATGCATTCTTTTGTTTCTGCATTTCTGAAAACTTCCATTTCTGCAATTCCAGTT
Organism: Curcuma longa; assembly: GCF_044706935.1. Taxonomy (NCBI): domain Eukaryota; kingdom Viridiplantae; phylum Streptophyta; class Magnoliopsida; order Zingiberales; family Zingiberaceae; genus Curcuma; species Curcuma longa. The sequence continues at coordinate 817,008 of NC_133876.1, read as the reverse complement.
TCTGCAGCTGTGCTTATAGGAACTTCATGTCTTAGAAGTCTTGTTAATGTGGTTCTTAGTCTAATGCTTAGACCATGTTTTGATTTTGCCTAGTTTTAGATGCTTCAGTAGCTTGGTTTTAACCCATTACTGTAATTTCGAGTTGCTTGCTACTGTTCCGTGCCACTGAAAAACCTCTCCGTGCCAAATTCCTAGCTGTGCCAACCTTTGTTCTTGTTCTAGCATCTTGGACATTGGTTGTGTGTCATACACTTGTTAGTGTTATCTTAGTTTTTGATTGTTAGGAAATTGTTGGATGCAAAACACTTTAGATTGTGCCATTTTGAACCACCATTCCGTGTCATAAGTTAGGATAGGTTAGTTTAAATGGTTTCATTGCATTCTAGGATTTAGATGGTTGGTTTCAATAGCTTGGAATTGTTTTGTTGCATTGTTTTGCATTATCCAAAAATTCGATTATTCACTCTTGTTATCAAATTGTTGAGTTCACTTAGTTTGCGCTAGAGTTAGTTTGCTTTAGGCTCCATTTTTAGACTAGACTTGCATTTTTGATTCATTTGCTCATTTTCGTTTACATTTCACTTAAAAACCTCAAAACCCCCATTTCATATGTGAAAACCCAAAAACACGACACAATAAGCTCAACTTAAGCAATTTTCTGCTAGTCCTTGGAAAAATACGACTCGAGGCCCCTATACTTCATTTGCTTGTATTTATCGTGGGTTTTCGATAAAATCTATAAATTCTAATTTGAAGCCCTATTGTGACACCTAGTTTAGGGCTTGTCAAGGAGAGCCCAAGAACAAAGCCATGAGGGCTTAGGCCCAAAGTGGACAATATCATGCCATTGTGGAGATATTTTAATTCCATCCGGACTAACAAGTGGTATCAGAGCGAGACCGCTCTTCACCGGACTAACCGCCGGATGAGCCATGATCCAGATCTAACCATGTGCTTTGAACCTTAAACAAAGGAAGTGGGTGCTCCCGTGTCTGAATCAAGAGGACCAGACACCAGGTGAGAAGTCCTAGTAGGTCGGGTGGACCGAGGGGCAAAAAGTCCTAGTTGCGACTAGGTGAAAGTCCTAGTAGGTCGGGTGGACCGAGGGGCAAAAAGTCCTAGTTGCGGCTAGGTGAAAAAGTCCTGGTGGGTCGAGGATTCAGACATCAACAACGACGTTGAGGGGGGCCTGTGGTCCTTTGTTTGAGGGGGGGATTGTTGGGTTGCAAGGGTGCAAACATAGTAAATTGAGGCTGTGAATACTGAAATTGTTGCTGAAAATTTTATTTGGTTGCTGAAATTGATTGAACTGCTGTTGGAAACCTTGTTGAAACTGCCCACTCTGAAAATCATGGAATTGATCCACATGTTGAAATTGTTGATAAGGTTCCTGCAAATAAAAATTTTACTGTTCAGATTGTTGATAAGATGGTTGTTGATAAAATGAATTTTCATACATTTTAAAAACCAACAATGATCAAAGCAACAATAAAAGAGATTATGCATAAGTTCAAATCAAACAATTTCTACTAGTTTCCCCGGCAACGGCGCCAAAATTTGACAACCCTAGATTTGATATATGTGTCACAAGTAGGGTTGCAAATTAGAATTTATAAATTTATCGAAAATCCATAATTAATACAAACAAATGTAGTATAGGGGCCTCGAGTCGTATTTTTCCAAGGGCTAGTAGAAAATCATTTAAATCAAGCTTGTGTGTCGTTCTTTTTGGGGTTTTCTATTTGAATGGGGGTTTTGGGGTTTTGCAATGAAATAAAATTCAAAATCAGTAAATAATTGAAGAATGCAAATAACTAATCTAACATGCAACTATTAAAGCAAGGTATAAAATCAAACCTAAAATGCAATGCAATTTAAAGTAAAAGAATACAACCTATCCTAGTGTTCTAAGGCAATGTGGAATCTAAGGCAATTGTGTCCATCCCTGATGAAACTTAAACCTAAATGCAACAATCAAAAACTCATCAGAACCCTAACTGTTTAAACATGAAACTTAAACCTAAATGCAATCTAATTGGATTTCAATGCTATTGATGCAAGTAGGGAAACAAACCAACTAGAATTAATTGAAACTAGTTATCTAATTCTAAAATGCAATGGAAATGCTTACTCTAAACTAACCAACCTATGAATTATCAAAAACTAATTGGCACGGAACAGTGCTGTCGGCACGGCACATCAGAAATTGAGCAAGAAATTTTAGCTAATGGAAATAGATTAAATCCAAAAGAAAAACAACAACTAAACTTAGCATTAGAAATTAACAAACTCAAACAATTAGAGTTATCAGCCTAAAATGTAGTTAAATAGGAAATGCAATCAGAATGTTCAAAACAGCTTAAAATGCAGAAGATCAGAAAATGACATCCAGCCATTCTTCTTCCTTGCTTCTCCTCAATTTGGTGTCAACAACTTGTCGAATCCAGCAATGTGGCTCGACAATCCCCTTGGAAACCTCAACTCGGTCTCTTGTGTGTTTTTCTCGCTGCCAACACCCCGAACAACGCGAAGAAACCCTCCACGAAACTGAACAGAACGTTGCAGACGAGTTTCAGCTGACAAGAATTGGATTCCTTGCTTCAACCTTGCTTCGATTGACTTGATGATAATTCCGGGATGCTTCGCGCTCCTAGGAGAACCCCTCAAAGGATTGCGACGTCGGATTTTGTTGTGGATGGCCAGAACATGCAGAAACAGGGACTTGGGCTGTCGGTGAAACCCTCGCCGTCGTGCCTCCTCCAGTTGCCGGAATATACCCAATCGACCGGCTTCAGCTTCTTCAGGGATCAAGGAACGCAATGGAGTTGGATTGGGAGGATGGGATTGGCCTGGGAGTTACGGTGTGTAGCAGGGGAAGTGTTGTAGGGGGACGAAGGTGAACAGTGGCGCAGCCACTGTTCATCGGGTAAGGTTTTGGGTTTTATCCAAGTAATTCATCAACAGATCTGAGCCATCCTTTTTGCATCTGATGGAGAGAGCTTGATCTAGGATTTTAGGGTAGCCTAGGGCTTGGAAAAATTCAAGGATCTTGATCAGGCTTGAGTTAGGTCATATCCTCCATGTGGCTTGATCAATTTGGGCAAATTTGGCTCGATTCGATCGCGGTTGGACTCGATCTTGATCCGATTTGAGCCCTACAATCAATTAAACTCAATTAATGCAAAAATTCACCATTAAATCATGAAAATTATAATCAAGCCTCCAATCATGCAATATAGGACAAATACGAACGAATCGATTCATTTCATAATTTATTTTCATGTAAAAGCCCAAAAATAAATCGATTAAAAATATATAAAACACTAACTCATCAGGTGCCCGGAGAGGTTCCAAGCACTTGGATCTGGATAAGACATTGTGGAGTTAAAGTTGATCCGGCAACTTCCACGTCAGCATACAAGCGCTCGAAAGATGTCGAGTCAGTGTCGAAAGTAGATCGACGAGATGATGTGGAGGCGCTCGAAAGGACTTCTAGGCGCCTTGATCAGTCCATATAAGCAGTCTCGAGGGAGAACACTAGCCGCATCTGAATACACTCTACGACGACCTCTTGTGCATAAATCATCAATCTGTAATGTTGTTGTCACGCCGAGGAGCTACACCGATTACTACAAATTCATTTCTACTCAATCGGTAAAATACTTTTCGCTTATTGCACTTAAAGTGTTTAGGACGGTATAAGTGTTACCATTCCTAACTGATTTGTAAAAGCGAAAAACTTTCTTTTGTAAGAGGGGAGTTATTTAGTGGATTGCCTGTCGAAAATGATTACTAATCGTGGGCCTTGGAGTAGCAGTCTGTGGCTATAAACTAAGTAAAACAAATTGTGTTCATTATAGTTATTTTTGGCTGCAAGTTCTAATTTATGTAAGATTTTTTGTAAAAGAGTGAAAATGTGAGAAACGCTATTCACTCTCTTCTAGCGCTCCTAATCGATCTTACAATTGGTATCAGAGTGAGGGGTGCTCGATCTTAGTGCAACCACTGATTGAACGATTTTTGATTTTTATCCATTTTCGCTTAAATTTTTATTTTATTATTTCTCTTGTACTACTAATCCAAGACCAAGTCTTGGTACATCGATTTTTTTATTATTGTGTGTACAAGATTAATGGCCTATCAAGAAGACTACAAGATTGCCAGATCACCTTTGTTTTCTGAGGAGGACTTCATCTACTGGAAAGGCAGAATGAAGTATCATTTCAAGACACAGGTGGAGATGTGGATTGTAATCCAGATCGGATTTACAATCCCCACAGACAACAGACGACATCCCACAGTCATGTGAAAAATGGGACGCAACTACAAAGAAAAAGATAGAAGCCGAAGCCAAAGCAACCTAGACGCTTCAGTGCAGATTAACCAATGAAGAGCTCAACCGGGTTGGTCCATTCATAAGAGCTAAAGACTTATGAGACAAACTCATAAAGCTTCATGAAGGGACATACGACACCAAAGTAAGCAAGTGCGACCTTCATGCAGGGAGCACCAGATGATCGAACCTAAGTTTTAATAATGGTAAAGGGTTCAAGTTAAATTTGTGAAGTGGTCTGATGAGCTTAATTGAGTGTGCAAGTAGCACAGGAAAGCCCTAGTTGTGGCTATGCAAAGAAATTCCTAGTTACGGCTAGGCAACAAAATTCCTAGCTAGAAGCTAGACAACTGAAGACCTGATCTGGAGGATTAAGTGGAAGACCTGGTTTGGAGGACTGGGCAAGGCAGTCCTAGTCAGGAAGTCTTGGTGGATCAAAAGCATCAATCGGAAGTCTAAGTGAGTTTGGAGGATCGGACGTCTAGTAGTGGATGTATCACCTGGGGGTATTGATCAATTTTGATAGGGTGCAAAAAATTTAATAAACAACAAGTATAAAAGAACAAACAACTATAAAGGTATGATCAAGCAAATAGAAATATATATGAGCACGTACTTTATTTTTTTCTACTAGATAGAATATAAACCTTAAATAATTCATCATCAATATTTTTTAATCCATACATAATTTAACATTGATGAGATCATTCTTATTTTATAACCGATCGATGTAGACCTATGGTAGTAATTATCAACTAAAATAAAATCTTAATAAAAATAATAATAAGCACTATACACTACATATAATGGATTTATGGCATATAAAATGAAGGAAATCCAAGCTATGGAATTCTTGATTGTTAGCGTGAAATGTCGAACAAAAAAAAAAATCAAGCAGAAAGGAATTTAGATTATTATCTCTTAAAGCATTGGTTTAATCATACACGAAGGAAATCAAAAGGAGTCAAGCAATAAAACTTCACCTCAAATGGAAGGGTTTTTTTTTTCTCCATGGGGTGTCGGTGATGTGACGATGGTAGCATGATTACGACAACGCTAGCTATAAGGGCATTTAACGACCACGATGTGCAACGACAGATTTGAGGGTGGTGAATGTCGGTTGGGAAATAGCTAGGGATAGGGCAAGCATAAAAAGGAGAGGAAGAAGAAAAGGTCAACCACGGGAAGAAGGGTTCGGCTGCTGCTTTTTAATTGACATTTTTATAAAAAGGTCCAACTAATTTTAGAATTTTCAAGTAAGTCATTTTCCCAATGATATAACATAATTGATGATACTTAAATGAATTAGCATGCTTTGTATGAAAAGGTTAACTTGGATAGGTCATTTAGACTAAACAATAAGATATAAATTTAAAATTGTACAAATGTGATAATTGAAGAAAATGAAATATTAAAGTGAAAACTCTATGTTTAGTCTTATACCAAAGTATTTGACTACCCACATGAGGTGTGGTAATGTAAGTCATCCGCAGTCAATATTTAGTTGTGTGATGACACTTTTATTGTTGTTTTCCATCAGTGAAGGGGGCTTTTAGCTTATACGTTAAATGATGTTATTATACTTTGAGGACACTGGCTCTAATGGTTCATTTCTTAATTAATTTATCAAATTTAGATCATTGATTATATTTATATACGTTGATTAATTTATCAAATTTATATGATTTATGATATTTATCCTTATATTGATAATTTGTAATTTTAAAAAGTCCAACAAAAAAGTGTTAGATGATTACAAAATACATTATGGATGACTTAAGAACGTTGTAATAATAGATGAATATTTACTTTACTTTTTTGACCTTTTAAATAAGATTAAATTCATGTATATAGTTTTTGATTATTTACTTAATAATTTATGTTTATTATCTAGCTAGCTTTCCTTTGATTTCTAATTTTGCAGACATAAATATCTTTTTGATATTATAATTTATTTCAACATGATAGAGAATTATTTAAAGATCTCGATGTGCTAATTCTTAATTTGGTTTGATTTTTATTTTATTATATATAAATTTTATATTATTTACTATTTTATTCATATAATTTTCGTTGTATCTAAAGACAATGATATAAATAAATAAATTTGTAAACTTTCTTAGTTATCCGTGAAAAATTAGTGGCGTCACATGCTTAAACATGTATTGATATTAGCAAAAATTTGCATGAAAAAGATAGTTATTCTAATGCAACTCATAAATTTCATAAATCTCCAAATTTTAAGATGTAATGCATGAAATATAGGGGTAGACGAAAGAATTAATATATTCTACCCAAATTGAAAATCAAATAGAACTGCTATAAAAAAATACTAGATTTGATTTACTCTAGTTCTTGATCTAATTTTCAAATTCAACACTTTATATTGTAGATTCTGATGAGATTTTCTTTTACTTACGATTAAATTATTTAATATTTTCTATTTAAGATTTAAGAATTAAATTATAATATTAAATATAAAAAAATTTTAAAATAAAAATTTAATTATTCATAAAATATATCGAATAAAAAATACGAGATAACAATCAAGTATACCTTATAAATAATTAATTTTTTTTTCATTTTAAATTTTTTTATATTTAATATTAAAATTTAACTTTTTTAAATCTAAATTTTTTTAATGATTTAACAGTAAATAAAAAAATTAAAATTTTAAAAAATAAAAAATTTTAGACAGGATATCAAATTCAAATTTTAGAGCATTATTTAAAAGTTTCATAGTCTTTTGATACTATTAAATTATTTGATTAAACTGGCACAATTGTTATTGACCCAACCTACAATAAAATCAAAGTCTTTATTTTCCATGCAACTTGAATATTTAAAGGCATCTCATTTCATTTCATTTAGTGATTGATGCCATTATACACCTCGGAGTTTATTCTTCATCAAGTCCCCGGAGCAATGGTGCAACGGTAGGACATCCGGATTGTAACTCAGGGACCCGTGGTTCGATCTCCAACTACGACGTATTTGTAAAAATTTTCTCCAAATGGAGAACGCAATCAAAGGATGCTGGGCATCCGGATTGGCCACCGTATGTGCTTCCTGATTTACCCTGGTGGTCGGTGAGAAACTTCCATGGAACCGGACCGACCACCCCCTAGAGATGTGGCTATTGGAATTATCTTTTTTTTTTCATCAATATTTTCTCTCCGTTTTGCAATTAGAAATTTAGAATGTATCTTAAAATATCCAAATATAGCATCATTATAATTATTAGTTTCATTTTATATTGAACTTTACCTTCACTATCCCTTAGCAATTCTATTCTCATTTACACGGCAATAACTAAACAAATCTTGCCCAATACGTTTACAAGTCTAAAAAGAAATAACGATGAAGCGGAGAACACGAAAATAGCAAGTTGGTACAAATCGCAACAGCTAACTAAAATCTCTCAAAAAGAAAAAGAAAAAGATCGAACATGAGAAGAAACCCATGCCCTATCGATCACAAGCAAGCGACCGCCGGAGGCGGGGACCTATTTCTATTTACAACATCGAGATCACGACCGACCGTAAACAGAGAGATCGGGGTCAGGGCCGTGAGGCGGCGAGATCAACCCATTGCTACAGAGGCAAGGGAGCGGAACCGAAGCGCGTGCGGCGGGGGCGGGGGCGGCGGCGGCGGAGAGGCGAATGGGAGACTTCGGAGGATGTGGAAGCGGACGCGACGGGGGAAGGGGGCGCCTTGGACAAGCTGCTCCAGCACACGGGCCACCAGCGCCGTGTACTCCTCGAGAAGCTCCGCTACGACGGCCACCAGTATCATGATCCCTCTTCTTCTTCTTCTTCTTCGAAGGAGTCGATCCTCCAAACAGATCCCTAATCCGTTGCTAAGCTGGGAACTTTTGATGCGGAAATTGAGAAGGCCGCCATGATTTTATATGGGCTCGGATTCCGCAGGAAGCAAATCAACGAGTAGGAGGAAAGCAGTGGGAGTGGGACAGTTCACAGTTTGAACCACGGCTTTCCGGCCACTTTGATCTTATCCGCTTTCGAAATCGGACCGAAATAAGTGGCGCCGTTCTGGTAAACTCAGATCCTGGGTCCCAGCTGCTCTCCAATTAGGACGGAAGCAGGAGGATGTAGATGTAGGTGAGTGGCAGTGATTCAGGAAGTGATTAAGAAAGCGGTGAGTCAAGCTAATTTATGATCGCTGTCGGTGAGGCTGCGGTTTTGCCGCTGGTTTTGGTCAATTGGATTAGGATCTTGAGTTTGAAAATAGAAATTTTTGTAAAATAAGACAGTGCAAAAAGAAAGTATTTCTTGTTTAAAATGTCTTTTTATAAATGGTTTCATCGTCAGTGAGGCTGCGGTTCTGTACGCTTTAAAATACGTAACGGTACGCGATATCAAAATCGAGATGCTTAAAAAAATTCTAAATACCTAAAATAATAAATATATATTTTTTATTTTTTATATTTAATATTATAATCCAATCTTTAATTTTCTAAATAAAAAATTTTAAATAACTTAATTATAAATAAAAATTAAATAAAAATAATTTTTATTTTTTATTATTAATACTATCCTCCAACTCCTAAATCTTAAAAAAAAATCTTAAATCACTTAATCATAAATCAAAAAAATAAAAATAAAAAATATATATATTTACTGATCTAAGTGTTTGGAATTTTTTGAGCGCTTCAATTCTGATGTTGTGTATAGTCGTATATTTTAAGATGTGTAAGATATCAATTATATATATATATATATATATAAATCTTGATATCTTGTGTGTCTGTGTACGCATGCAACATCCACGATAGAAGATTTCATGTGTCTGAAAATATTTTGAACGTTCAAAAATATTTCAAACGTCTGAAATAGAAATATTACTATTTTATAATTCTTTTTTATTTTTTATTTATTATTTTATTTATGATTAAATTATTTAAGATTCTTCTATTAGAATTTAAGGTTTGGATTACAATATTAAATATAAAAAATGTTTAAAATAAAAAAAAATTTAATTGCTCACGGGGTATACAAGAAAGAAGTGCAAGATAATAATATGACATATCCTGTGAATACATAATTTTTTTTATTTTTTATTTTTAATACTTAAGATTATAACTCAATTCTAAACGCTAAATGATTTTTTTTAAAAATAAATAAATAATAAAAATAAAAAATACTACTATTTCGGATGTCCAAAAATGATTCGAACATCCGAACTCTACTGTCAAATATTATATATATATATATATATATATATATATATATAGAAATGCTATGACCTCTCCCTCGGGCGCGATCGACGCGCAGCTCGCTGACGCTCCGTCCGACGTCAGATTCCGGCCGGATAGTGGTCGGAATCCGATGAATTTCGGCTGGAAACAAAGTCGGCAGTGGCGCGGCTACTGCCGACCACGATTGACCCTGTTTTCAGTCAAATTCATCAGATTCCGACCGCTATCCGATCGGAATCTGCCGCCGGATGGAGCGCCGGCGAGCGGCATGTCGATCACAGCCAAGTCGACGGCCGGCGGTAGCCGGACGAGGTGGCGGCGGCAATGGCGATGGGTCCGAACGTCGCGCACGGGTCGCACAGGATAGTATTCTCGTGTATATATATATATATATATTACAGCCTCGCAACGATCAACTATCATTGTTAGTCGTGGTCAAATCGTAAAATCATAATTGCTGATCGTGATATGCTTCTAGTTTAAAAATTGTAGCTAGGCGTTTGATCAGTCTCTTGTTTGTAAAATTGTGCTCAAGATTGTTTAGATCACGCTAGTGGAGCGAGAAGGACGTGCGTAAAGTCCGAGGGATAAGAAGCCGGGAGGAAGCACGCTCAAGGGGCAAAAGGCCGGAGTCGGATTCGGGTGAGCCTAACTCAAGTTGGCCAGAAATCACCCAACCGAAGATTCTATAAAAAGTCAACAAAAGTCAAATTATTGACTTTGACCAGAGAAGAAGACTTAGACTTGGACCTTTTGGACGTGGCTGTAAAAAAAAAGGAGGGAAAAAAATAAGATTTATCTTTTATCATATAAAAGATAAATACTTAATTTTTATTAAGGATAATTCTCTTTATCTTTTATTAAAGATAAAGTTTATCCTTATTTAATCAACGCTCAATATTTAAGGTTATCTCCGATCAATGGTTGGGATCGCATCAACAACCAAGAGAAAGTTCATCTATGATCAAAGATCCATATATTCTCTTGGATTATAAATAAGACTTAGAATTCTAGAACTCAGATCATCAATTACTTTTGTCATTCTCTCTAAGTCTCTGTGCTAAAATTGTAAAGACTTCTTCGCCTAAAGAAGTTTTGTTTGAGCGTCAATTGTCTTAGAAGCAAAGACCGAGTTGCAACCAAGTTTTTTTTTAAGAAAAGGAGTGTCTATTCTGCGACCTTGTTTAAACCGTCTATTCACCCCCTTTAGCCGGTCCAACCCGAACCAACATGATGTTTCCTCAGTTGGAACCTTCTGTCACGATCTCGACCATGTATCTCACGATCTTCAAGATCTTACACCGCTAGACACTAGAATAACTCCGTGACTTGTCTATGTAGATCTTTAAGTATCTCATCTTGGCTGCTAAGATCATGGTGCGAGATTTTCTCAACCATAACCTATCTGTCACGATCTCGACCATGCAGCTCACGATCTTCAAGATCTTGCACCGCTAGACGCTAGAATAACTTCGTGACTTGTCTATGTAGATCTTTAAGTATCTCATCTTGGGTGCTATGATCACGAGGCAAGATTTTCCCAACCAGAACCTATTTGTCACGAGGATGATCACGATAACGACTATCATTCATGAGATATAAGAGCTCTGATACCAACTGACGTAGTGAAAATTATTGAATCCATTAATTCACGCACGAATACCGAAAGTAATCTTCTACAACCTATTGATTCTACCCAAGCATACTAGAAAATAGGTAATCAAACTCGTGTTTAGGGAAGAAAATGGTGCTATTGTAACTAGTATTAATCAAAATCTTCTCCCTAAATATCAACTAACAAGACGCTTATATAGACCCAAAATTCTAATTATAAAGAAAGAAAAGAAATTCTCCAAAAATATAAAAGACAAAAATTATCAAAAATATCCTAAATACAAGAATACCTTAAATACTAAAAAAATTCAAAAATTATTAAAAATAGTATGAAAGATATTTGGATCCTTCTACATCACGAACCAATCCTTGTTAGGCGTCATGTGATAAGAACATGTTGAATCCAAAATCCAAGAATCTGTTAATTGCTCTGCAATAGATGAAACAGATAGCATATTTCCATCGCCACTATCTGAATTTTCTTCTTCCACTATGTTTGTAGACTTTGCTGACCCATCTTCATTCTCTGCATTTACTTTTCTTTTCTCTGGACAATCTTTCTTGATGTGATCCTTTACTCCGCACTAGTAGCACATGATCTCCTTCTTCTTTCTCGATTTAGATCGGGCCTTATTATTGTTGCCTAACCCATATCAAGTCTTGCTCCTACCATGTTCTTGGTCACTTCGATCTTCACATCAACCTATTTCAGATCGCTTACAATTTAATTGAAAACGTTGTCTTCATCTTGTCTTCAGATCTTACAATTTGATATTGATATCTTAGATCTGTGCCTCTAACATCTTAAGTCCAAACGATTTCTGCTTAAGATAGAGTTTGTTTGTTAATGACTTGGACATGTATTAATTTTCCAATTTCTATCAAACTGCCATCGTTGATTCCTCGTCCATAATGTGATACATCACATCATCCATTAGACGAAGTCTGATCATTGTCATTGCCTTCACCTGTAATTCCTCTCAATTTGTCTTCTCCATATCATTTGATTTCTTTTTGCTTAGTACCTTCACCATGCCTTGTTGCATCAACAGATCATTAACCCTTCTCTGTCATAATCTGAAATTGCATGATCCATCAAACTATGCCAGATCAAACCTTGCAGAAGAAATCCCAAACATGAAAACCTGAGACTCTACCAGTTGTTGAGATCGTGTCGCAACAATCATGAAGAAATCGAAAAGAAAAACGCGAAAATGAGGGTAGAGGGAGCACAAAAGATTTAACATGGTTCGGCGATGTGCCTACTCCACAAAACGACCAAGAATACTCTAATTAGAATTAGGTTTAGAGTTACAATGATCCTATTTATACATCCTAACTCATACATGGTATTTTAGATCAAAAATATCAAATATTGTCAAAAATTTCATTATTCCTGGCACCTCCAACACGGGGCATGGCAGGCTGTGCCCCTGGGCACGCCCATGCCACGGGCGTGCCGGTGGGCATACCCGTGCTAATAGACATGGCTAGACCATGCTCGCCGGTGGCACGAGCATGCCTGTGCCAATAGACCCGGACACGGCTAGGTGTTCGGTGTTACGGCCGTGCCCACCTCCAGCACAGGGCACCGCCAGGCCATGCCCCGAGCACGCCCATGCCCGTGCCCGTGCAAACAGAGTCGGAGACGCCTCAGCCGTGCTTCTCAGCACAGCTGTGCTCGGTGTGTCTCCCATATGAGCCATCTCCAACATCATTGATTTTAAAGGCAATTGGATGGACGACATGTGTACTTCAAGATAGTCAACAATGGAATCTGATTTAATCTTCGTGCTTTGAGTTAAACATTGAGAAGTTAATTTGTGTCCAGATAATTTTAGCCAACAATTGAAAACCATTATAAGAACTGGTTGGATCCACCTTGGCCACATGGTACATTGTTATTGAATAGACACTCACTTTGAGCCATACAGAAGAAGATTCAAAGTTACATGGAAGAAAAGAGACTTTTGGAAGCATTAGAACCTCTTATAGTGCTTAAGTGATTCATAATCTCTGATTCAATCTAGTTCACCAAATATTTTTAACATCAACCCATGTAGCTCAATATATCTCCACCACACCTTACAGCCCAATTTCACCTCAATCCTTACTGTAAAAATTAATCCAACACCTATTCACCTCAGACACTTTGCTCGCCTTTCAACCAAACTCAATCCACTTCTACTTATCTCCTAGCAGTTAGGCCGAATTTGAACTGTTACCTCACTTGCATTGGCTAATTATTCTCCACTTGATCTCCTCTAGCCAACTTTCCCAATCAAGGTCCGAACAAGACTCAGCTGCTAATAGACTCCTATATCATTACTTTGACCTAAATACTTCCATTTTGCTGGATGTCAAACACAAATGGATATCATTCTTTCTTTACTATAAAGGCTGCATTAAGTTGGTACCTCAGTAGAACTGGTTCATGACTTTGATATGTTGTTTTTCCTTGCATAATTTGCGCAAACTGATGTCATTTAAATGGAATATTCTTTGCTCAAACTGTGTTCTTGATCTTCTCATTGAACATCAAGATCATATTATTAGTTTATGTGAATCTAATACCTACTTTTAAGCTATATTATCTTTTGTGCCATTTAATGATCTACATTTGAAATTTAACTTTACCAAAACACTAGACTAATTTTTCTGGAGAAGGTTTTCATTAGTTTGTCACCCAAAATTCATTGGGATATGGTAAATCTCTAGTAAGAAATCATATTTCTCTAGTAATGTTCTTGTTAAATCACACTCTTCGATGCAGGAATGCAAGATCACAGTCATGCCCCTTCTGCCGTGATAGTCTGAAGAAGGTTAATCCAAGTGACCTTTGGATACTCACTGACAGGCGAGATGTTGTTAACGTGGCATCAGTGGTAAAAGAGAACCTGAGGCGCCTGTTCATATACGTAGAGAAGTTACCGCTAGTCATGCCAAATTCTGTCGTGAATGTCTATGATTCTCATGTGAAATGATCTACAGGGACACCACTGCTTCTTCACCTATGACTTCTTTTATTCGTTATGCTGCAGCTTGTTTGGAGATTGTTCTAATCAGAGGATGATATTACATTCCTGCTTCTAGGCTGCATCTGATTCCTCAGCAAGCTCATTTAAGGAGGTTAGTCTCTAAGGATGTGTATCTCTATCAGTAAATATTTATAGTTTGTAAGTTGGTTGATGTAAGCAAACAAGCAAAATATATTATATGGAATGCTACTTTTTTTTGTTGATCAATGTCTTGGATACCTTGCTCATTGGATCTTGTAGCAGGATCACCAAGAAATCAGCAAATCTTACAGGTAGAGTTGTGCATATTTATCTTTTATTGTTAATATTCTTGATACTAGTTCCTTTGAAGGTATGGTGCGTACATCTGGATTCCACAAAAATCAGATATTTATATTTAGCAAATAATTTGTATTGCACTGTCAACTTAAAACCAGGCACAATAGATTGCAAAGCTTTAAATCCAAGCAAAGAGTTGGTTGTGAAACACCATTTCCGGAATGTATTATAGATAGTATATATTGATACAACTTGTTGGTGCAATAAGTTCCAACTTGGTTATGTTAAGGAGATTGATGGAGAGATTGTTGATCCAATTAGACCCAACTTGGTTTGCTAGATCAAAATTTATATTTTAATGTTTGAATAATGTATTTGTATAGGTGAATAATATGTTTGAACAGATGTTTGGATAATGTGTTGGTATAAGTTAGGTCGATATGTCAAGTAGATAAAAGTTAACTGGAAGCTTGACATTAGATGAAGTTTAAATGAGTCAATGTTAACTAGACATTTGACAAAGGGAAAGTTCGATAGGTGTTGACATTAATGAAAATCCAATAGATGGTGGTGAAGAAGTCTAATGAGGGTTGGCATTGGTGAAAGTCTAATAGAGAGTTGGCAAGATGAAAATCTAAGTGGGTTAAGGTTGAAAGGATGCTTTATAAGAAATGAAAGTCCAAATAAGTTAAAGATGATCGGATGCTTAACAAGTGATAAAAGTCTAGGCAAGTCATGAATCAAATAGGTTAAGGATGACCAAATGCTTAACAAGTGATGGAAGTTCAAACAAATCAAAAGGGATTAGATACTTGACAAGTGATAAAGTAGGCATATTAAGGTTGATTAGATGTCAGAAAAGTGGAAGTCTTGGAAGAGTGACATTTAAAAACATGGAAGTCCTGGTAGGTTAATGTTGAAGGCAAGTGGAAGTCTTGGTGGGTCGAGGTTAATCTAAGGTTAGACAAGTGAGAGTCATGACGGGTTTAGGTTGACTTAAGACTAGACAAGTGGAAGTCCTAGTGGATTAAAGTTTGAAAGTAAAACTAGGCAATGAAATTCTTGGTAAATCAAAATTGACTAACATTGGGCAAAAGATAGAACCTTGGAGCTCTAGAAGTTCTTGTAGGTCAAAATCAACCAATATTAGGCAAACGAGGAACTCTCAAAAACATTGACAAGATGAGGAATTAGTCTTAGAATGTCACAGTCAATGTTTTAGTCAACTGATAGGTGAGTTTAGTGGATTGATAATTAAATCAATCAAATAGTCGAATTAGTCTGGAATGCATACAAATAGAATGTTTTTGTTAGGGAGTCATTCAATTAAGCAGTTGATTGAGGCATGACCAGTTGACTAAAGGGTGAGCTCAGTTGATTAATGCAACTGTAGGAATTTAAGAAGAGAGTCATTGACGTAACAAATTTGATTGTCGTCGTTAGATGACTCAAATGCTATAGAAATTCAACCAATTAGATGAAGAATCAATCGACTCAAGTGGCTTTCGCGAGCTATGGTAGTCAACTTAGCTAATGCAATCAATCGATTGAAGTAAGTTATTACTCAATTGATCGGGTAGATTCCAACAAATAATTGTTGGCAACAAAAGCACTATAAAGAGGGGATTGTTTGAAGATTTTGGAAACTGACTCTTGAGTGAATGAAATGACATTCTCCAGCCTACTTGAGCAATCCATAGTGAAAGAATGTGAGCCAAGAGAAAAGCTTTATTGTGTAATCCATTCTTGTATTGTGTTGTATTTGTTATTTGCTTGACATTGTATTCTCTTATTGTATTATTGTAAACTTAGGATTTATAAAAATTTTCTCCATCTATGAAAAGTATTCGAGAATGAGAAATAATAGAGAGTTTTCGAGAGTGATCCATCGATGGATAAAAGGCTATAAAATAGAAACCAAAGTGTTTTGATTTGTTCTCTTTATGTTTTCCATTGTGCATGCACTCATTTTATTGTAGACATGAACTCAAAAGCAAAACAAGCAGCTATTCAACCCTCCCCCCTAAGGTAATGGAATTTCAAGTTTGTATTTTTCTTTGATTACATGCAAAGCTTTACAATGTTCATAGAATTTACAAGTTTTCTATCGTTATTGAATTTGATCAAACCAAACAAGATTAATTCTTATTGGCTTGGTCTTTGCTCGGTCTACAGGTCTTTCCTATTGACTTGGCTTCTTGGGCTAAAACACCCCTCAAACTCAATCTAGAGGTAAGCATCTAACCAGATTGAATAGATGATGAACTAGTTATTTGGTTAGATGAATTTCTCTCATACTAAGATCTTAGATCTCCGTTTGAAGACTAATTCCTTCTACTGTGATTTTCCTTCTCCCTGTTGCGACCTCTCTTTCTCAAGGTTGTTGAGATTTAATTTGACTGGAAACAGTCCAATTTATTTATTTGCTGTTAAAAATACATAACATGGGATGTTGCCGAGGCAATTCCAGGAAGCAACACATCATATGCCGTGTCATTGTTATTCTGATGTTACTCTTTGTGCTTGATTTATTGCCTCCCCCTTCATGTTCATGCATCTCTGAATCCTCGTGCAGGAGGAATGTCGAAGAAGAAATCAGAGATAGCTGTCACTGAAAGTTCCTGTTTTTTTTTTCTTCCCTCAAAAATAATTTTCCAGAGTTGTTCAAAGCAATAATGGAGTCCTGAATCGAGCTGAGCCCCATCTCCCATGTTACAATAATGCGCAGACAACGACAGGAGGAGGATGAGAAGAAGAGGAACAAGAAGAAGAAAGAAGAAATTCAATTGTGGGCACGTCTGTGCACAGCTTTTGGTGCTGTGAACTCCAACAAGGTCAATGGCATTTTCTCTACGCCGACGAGGTTTATTTCTTCCTTTTATTTTGCTTGTTTGTGTGTGTGTGGTGCAGAATTAAGGAGGAGTTAAGTTTGCACCAGGTCACGTCGTAATTAAGATAATTGGAAGAGTGATGCGAATGGATAGATTGGATGGAGACGATTGTCGAGATCGGCGGTGCAATGATTGGCTTTGAATCGTAAAAAAGGTACTCTTTTCTTCTTCTTTTTTTTGGATATTGCCTCTCGTTATATTTTTGTCCTTTATTTTGATAACAAAATTGGAGGGATATAGTTTAGATTAAGTCACTTTAACCGAACACCTACCTAATGAACAAGGGATGCATGTTTATTGTTCCTGTATGGGATGAATCATTGGACAATTGGTTTATATATTTATTGACGGAGTTGCTCGAAATCCACGTGCAGCATGACCAATTGGAGGTCCTATAGAGCTTCAAAGAGAACAAGAGTTAGAATGGAGATCACGGGTATCCTAGCTCAACCACTTCAATACTCAAGTTAGTTTGTCGGTGGAGGTGAGGGAGAGGAACAGGCGAGGAGATAAAAGTAGATATGGAGAATGATGTGCGTGTGTGTATCTCGGCCTGCGAAAGCAGATTCCTTTTATATAGGATAGCAAGAGTGAGACGTCACATACGTTGTAAAGAAAATATCCCATTGTCGTGCAGGAGGGTCCCATCACTCATGTCTCATACTGTAAGAGACTAACTGCATTAATAATGTGTTAGGTTACATACTGTTCCGCATACTATGTCATCCCACGTATTGTTTTAGGTCATGTATCATTCAGGTTGTGATTAAGCAGATTGAAGTGGCTAGGTTAGAGGGCTCGACATGTTAAGTGAGAGGTATCAGGTCAGTGGAGCTGAGCTAACAGGGCAAGGGTATCTTTTTGACGAATTTAAGTTGACTGGGGAGTCGATATTTGTAGGGAAGATTGATGAGTCGAACCTCATAAGGAAGACTAGTTAGTCAGATTTGGAGTTAGTCGGGCTTGGAGCCAGTTGAGAGGTTGCTCACACTTCCTCCGTTCGATGTGTCACTTTTTCATGGGTTGAACTTTGACTTTCTTAATCGGGATAAGACCGCCCATAACATTTATGCTAATTATATAAATATTAGAAATCCTTATTATTATTTTTATTTTTATCACTGGTAGGATAGGTAGATGTTGTGTTCTTATTGAAGGAATTGCATATGTTAGGCACGCATAGCCTTTCCACCGACCATGTGTTCTTCCCTTTATTTGTTCATCCTTAGGCTCATTTCAATCAATTCTCCGACATTATCTATTAGAGCTATATTTCCCTTGTCCCTGGGGCATAGCTGAGTTGGTTACGACGTAGCAGAGTTGCAGAAGAGGGCAAGGGTTCGAATCCTGGTTAAACCAGACAACACCTGTTGGGATGTATACTAGAATCCTAGCTATGTAAATAAATATTCTGAAATGAGAATCACATTTAGTCAATATTTGCATTTAGTTTTTTATGCAAGTGTCCAATTAATCTATATTGTAGATAAACATGGTGTGCGGAGTCACACACAGAAGTCCATGTTATCAGTCCCTTATAGATTATAAACAGTGTTCACAACCAAGATGAATTGGACAAATCATCGAAATGGTTGTAGTGTAATTTGGTCTCAGTCTGTCTTGACTATAGAATTACACTAGTACACTAAGTGTGTATTGAGCAGGACCATCTGAGATTTATACTGACTATATAATCGAACTAAACCTCTGTTACTATAGATGTACATGCTCTTAATCCCGATATAATAACATACTTCGTCTCTTTTATAGACGACTATTCGAGATATGGATACATTTACCTGATGCGCCGCAAGTCTAAATGCTTTGATAAGTTCAAAGAGTACAAGGCTGATGTGGAGAAACATCATGGTAAAAGTATCAAGACACTACGGTCTGATCGTGGTGGAGAGTACCTCTTAGGAGAGTTTAGGAATTACTTATCAGAGGCTGAGATTCAATCCCAATTGTCCGCACCTGGTATACGGCAGAAGATCAAGAGGTCTTCGGGTACAAATTTCGTCCTTCCGAAACGTCGGAAGTAAGGTATAATTTAATGTTTCCGCTTTAATTAAATTATACTTTTATATTGGATCCTGTAAACCAAACACAAGAGCCTAATGATCTAAACGCGTCGGGCAACTTGAGACCGTTTCGGGAAAATTTTTGTTCTGCAAGAATCTACCGGAACAGTTTTTCAAGACTTTCCCATCAACACCCTCCTGCGTCGTGACCAACTGCAGTTTTTCGATTTACCTCCTCACAAATGGTCGGGGGGCCGATCGTGTGGGGCCGCTAAGGTGGCGGATTCCACCTTAATGCAGAAGAGAGCTATATTTCCCTTTATTTGTTAATTGGAAGTAGGGTTGCATTTTCATCTTTTATGTGGATAAAAGTTGATTTTGATCATTATTGCTCTTGAATGTGAGTTCAACTTCATGAGCACCTTGATCGAACGCCGATAGTCGAGGGCCTCACTTGGATTTTTTTTAAAAATAAATCTCATATATATAATATATAATATATATATTTAAAATAATATTAATTAAAATTAAAATATACTCTCTCCGTTTCTTTTTCAAAAATAGTCAAACCCTTATCGTTACTTTGATTAGTTAATTTAACATTGTTCATCATTGAAAAATTAAAATTGATCATCACACGACGTAAGATATCCATCGGTACCACCTTTGTAAGAAAAATATCACAAGGCCCTTTTCTTTCTTTGGAGTTACGCGATGCATTTCTTATTGTTATCATGAATTTTTCTCATCGAAAATCATGGTTTAAAAAAATTTAGGTTCGATTTTAGTACTAGAGTACAATTTCAAAGACTATGCTTCGCGGTGAGTGAAAGTGGAATCCTAATTTACTTTTCAATTATTAGTTCAATTTTTAGACATTTAGGATTGAATATTTTGAGTTTTGATTGATTAATTGAGTCGTGTTATATTCTTGAATAGATTTTGAAAAAATAACTCTGGAGATTGACACATCGTTGTTTCAATTAGAATCAAGGGTTGGGATTGAAATTTTCTAATTTAAATTTAAAATTTAGACTTTTGGATGGTGCAAATCCATCTACACTAATGTTTTATATTTTCAAAAATTTTAATTTATTTTTAACGATTTTGGAAAGGTTAATGTATTATAATTGTGAAATATAATTTTTAAAAATTATTATATGGTTATGAAATAAAATATAAAATTTAAGATTTTAAAAAAATTTAATTTAATTTTGTATTAAAAATTCTGACTATGTAGGAGGCTTATCTAGGGGTGAGCAGTACCCGCCCGGCCCGCTAAACCCGCCCGCCACCCGCATCCGGAATCCGCCAACCCGCAGGTTTAAAAAAAATTAAAAATTAAAATGGATAGAAAATTGACAAACCCGCTTGTACACGGGCGGGTTTCGGGTTTTAATTTTAAAATCCGACTAAACCCGACCCACCCGCCTATTTATATACAAATAATAAAATATATGTATAGGGTTTAGGGTGCATTGAAAGAAAATGACAAGCATTGTCTTGATGATTAAAAGTCTCATACTTTCCTACTTGTAAGTGGTGCCATTCAAATTAAATCTTGTGTCCTATTAATCTATTATATAACAAACTTTGATTTATCTACTTGTAGGCCAAAGAGTGCTGCATTTTAGATTTTTTGCCCCAACTTGGATAATTCCTAATTACCTGGACTTGGACTTTGGTGTTGAATTATGAATTATCCTTGTTTTTTTTGTGTGGCCATGAGATGCTTCCTATTTTGGTATGAACATTGTTGATTAGTTATAAAACTGTGGATTGTATTTTAGACTCTTTTGTAGACGCTTATTATATCAATTATCATCCGTAAAATTCATTTTTTTACATTCGATAACCCGCCAATCCGCCCGCCAATCCGCCCGCCCGCCGGCACCCGCCACCCGCCACCCGCCGAATTTGATGCGAAAAAAAAATCGAGTTGGGTTTAAATTTTATTAACCCGCCAATGGTGGGTCGGGTGGGAAAATCGAACGAACCCGTCCGACCCGCCCGCTTGCTCAGCCCTAGGCTTATCCATTCGGCCCCATTCATATATCCTTACACTTTTATTGCACTAAAAGATTGATGGGAAGCGGCGCACCTATCGCTCCGATCATTTTCTTCTTAACTTTTAATTCGAATAATTAGATTTACTGTAGGAGGTCATTAAAATTCACTCGTACTTTCAATTGCTTGAGTTTTATGTATATTTTTAAGTGATTAAATGACTCTCATATATCAATTTTGACAACTTTTATATAATCATGTAATAATTTTAACTAAAACTTTTATATTGATTTAATCATTTTGATTAAAATTACTACTTGATCAATTTTGAGGTTTTTTTTACTATTTTAAAAACATGATAAACTCCCATTTATCTATTCAAAATTTTAAATTGAATAGAAAATAATACTATATGTAATAGTAATTTTGGAAGTACACGTGAATCAAAATCATCATATATTTTAAATTTACATTACTTTAAAAAAAATAAATTACTCCTAAACATATTACTTTAGTTTATATTCTTTTTTAAAATGTACATTTTATCATTTTTAGAAATTTGTAATTTTTTACACAAGTTATATTTTTAAAATGTATAGCTCAATGAGTAATTTAATTTTGATTACCACTGTTGGAAGATTTTAAAAAAGATTAGTGATATTTTTTAATATTTTAGAAAAACATATACCCCTTTAAAAACACTATTTTATTTTATTTTTCCTCCAATAAATTTTACTTTAAATGGTAATGACGAATCTACTAAAATAAAATATGTTTTTTAAGGAAAAACAAATAGAGTAAGAGAAAATAGATATCGGTTTTGTCAGTTTGCGTGTGTCTCGTATTAATCTGGCGAAGCTTGCGTACTTTAGCTGTGATCCATGGATGCTTTGGCTGGCATGTGATCTAACATCCCGGCAATTCATCACTACTACTATTAATTATTGTTATTGCCATCCATTACTCTTCTTAATGAAGCAATTTGAGACGAGAGAGAGAGAGAAGGGGAGAGGAGAAGAGTATTCTATTGGGCCGAGGTTGACTGGGGAAGCTGGCAACTGCTGTGCTGGTGCTTGTTTAAATTTTTGCAAGTACAGAGCAAGCCACTCTCCTTCCCTACTCCCTCCTGCCGCTGCTGCATTGGTTCTCTGGCCTGGCCCTTGCTTCGCTCTTTGCCTCGTGCGCGTGTCAGAGGGAAAGAGGAGCCTTTCGTTGATTGCAAAATCAGTTCTTCTCGGCCATAGGGAGCTCCTACGAGGTCCCATTTGCTTGTCGCTAGCAGCTTTCTTGTCCCATCTTCCAGGGTGTGCTCTCGGGTGAAGCTCGAGTAGTGGTGACTGACCCTCCAAAGGGGACTTTTGTTTGTTTGTTGTTTGTATTTCTTGTTTTTGGGTTTTGGGAACCCTTAAAGGAGGGATTTTGACGCGCGGAGGAGGAGGAGGAGGAGGATCGCTCTCTGCGAGTGTTCCTCTTCCGTGAGTGATAAACGAAAGGAAATTAGAATCAAAGAAACGGGATTTTTTTTTCAAGGCGCCTGAAGAACCTTGATATCGTTGGTAGATGTGTGTAAGAAAGTCGAGATTTTGATAGGAGATTATTGGGAGAAATGCCTTTTGATGTCCTTTTGGATTAAGTATTAGAAGAAACTATCAAGAAGCAGGGAGGAGTCTGGTGCGACTTTGGCTGGAGCTTTTTGCTGCGTGATGCTAGAAATTGGAGATAGATACTGAGAAACAAAGCTTTGGAATGCCGACCATCGTGCCAGAAACACGGTCTTTGGCGTTGACGCCCACATGGTCGGTGGCTGCTGTCTTGACGATCTTCGTCGCTGTTTCTTTGTTGGTGGAGCGATCCATTCACCGCCTCAGTAACGTGAGTGTTTCCAGATTCGCAGTTTCTGTATCTTTTGTGATTCTGTTGTGCTTCTTTTGTTTTATAAGCTTCTAATTTGTTTCCTTCTTTGATTAGTCTCTTCTTGTGAATGGGAATGTAAATACACGTTATTTTCAGAGTTTACTTATCCTCACTAATAGGAGTTAATGTTAGATCCGATGGAATCCATATATATCTTCAAAACGGTATGATATTGTCCACTTTGGATTCACGCCCTCATGATTTTGTTTTTGGATTTTACCCAAAAGGTCTCGTACCAATATAGATATCTCCATCTTATAATCTCAAGATCTTTTCCATGTATTTCCAACGTGGAACTTTGATTGTATCCCAACAGTTAAAGCACCCTTTTCCTTGACAATAATGTTTACAGATGTATCTATCCTTGCTGAAGTAATTCTCGTGTATTCTACTCGGTTGAGTTTCAGGATTTCAGGATAATTAATATTGAGATGGAGTTACTGTCATTATGCATATGATGTGCAAGCTCCTACATTTGTAATTTTCTTAATCGAATATACTGCCACACTAAAATTTCGAAATTCAAACTGTCAATGCATGTTGTAATCAAGTCCATCTCTGTCCTTGTGCATCAAACAATATTCAAGTTGGTTGAGCTCCTGTTCATATTCAATAGTCTTTTACTCAATATTTAACTGCTAATGTTATCATTTTGTTCACTAGTACAAGAACCACCAATTGTCTTGACTTTGGTTAAGTTCCTTGGCTAGTAGTTGTGCACGATGAAGATTCAATTTCAGAGTGATGATTCTCCCATGAATTGAGACGTCTCCTGTTTGATATATTAAACCACAATAGTATAATAGTTGTTGTTTAAATTTTCTCCACTTTACCTAGCCCTCTAGCTGCCTCACCCATATTATTCATGCAACTTGAGTTTGCTTTAGTTGTGCACCAGTAAAGCTTTTCTCCGTTTTGTAACGTTGTCATACTAAATGATCAAATATTGATGCAGGCACATATCATTGCTTTGGCTAAATTTTATAATCTTGTTTTATCTCATATTTGATCCAGTGGTTGAAGAAAACACGTCGGAACCCACTTTTTGAAGCACTAGAAAAAATGAAGGAAGGTAATTCACTTTCGTATTAAGAGTGGTTCATTAAGACAAAAGTTTTTAAGTGAATAAGTAGCAAGAAAAATCTGGCATAATCTTGTCCTTGAGTGCTTGCCTTTGCATATTAGTGTTCATTGTTCATCTCACATATTGACATTCTAATTGCAGAATTAATGCTGCTTGGGTTTATATCACTGCTCCTGACAGCCACCTCAAGGAGTATCTCAAAAATTTGTATTAATTCAAAGTTCTATAGTGGAAAATTCTCACCATGTACTAGAGCTGAAGTTGAGGATACAGTAAAAACTGAAAATGATCCAGCTAAGGATCACAAACTTTTGGGCATTTTTCATCATCTCTCCATTAAAAGTACCTTGTCCGAGCACAATTCCAAGACCTGTTCAGAGGCATGTCTTCTAATCCAACAATCTGCTCTGAATTATTGTGATTGGTTCATTCTATCTTATATTCTTCTTGCTTGATCCTCATCCTTAGGTGTTTTCCATATTATTTTCCTTTTCTCATACTTCTGTGAATTTTTATTGCCTAAAGGTGAGCTTTGCATGTCTGACAGGGTCATGAGCCTTTTGTTTCTTATGAAGGCTTGGAACAGCTACACAGATTTATATTTGTCATGGCAATAACTCATGTATCGTACAGCTGCTTAACAATGTTGCTTGCCATTGTAAAGGTTAGTTGATGAGTTCAATCATCTAACATGATTGCAAATAGGACTTCTACATGTTTGGATTTAGTCGGTGTACTTGGGTTGTAGCTGAATTATATATGTTTTATCATGTTCATTTCGGTCCAGTTGACCATAGTCTCAGGTCAATGTCACCAGAGACATGTCAACTAAGAGGTAGTGCCAGCAATATTTGGAAAGCATGTACCTTGACATCGCTAAATCAGGAGCTCTTCGATGTTGATCTGAATCTATGCTTCTATGCGGCTATTATGCCATCAAATTCAAATTGGAAAGCAAGGGTAGTGCTAAGTCATACACGAGCATAGAAGACAATATACCACACATGCACTGATCTTTTGTTGAAATTGGTCAAGCATGTTATAATGCTGAAGACAATCTGCTTCGGCATTGACAATTGACATGCTAGTGCAATTTTTTAGCCATCTCTTTGTTTGAGGCCACTTCGTATGCCATCATCTTTGTTATAGATCCAAGACTATTAAGGGTTCTACATATTTCTGCATTCACCTCAAAGATTGTCACACACTATATAGTAGGCTTTCTTTGGATCTCATTATTGTGGTTAATTGTGACCACATTTTGTATTTCGATGTAGTTACAAGCGAAAATAAATTTATACCATTTATAGACAACACAAAATGGTCTTATTGAAATTTGAGTAATTAGTTAGTATTAGTAGAGTGTAACCTCGTTAAAATGTGAATTTGCATTCTGTTCTTGCTTTCAGTATATTGTGGGTGGAGAGAAATTCTTCCGACCGCTGCTTCTGAGGAACGCTGGTACATTATTAAAAATTAGTAAACCAAGTAGAACAATGAATCTGGAAACTCTCAAATGAAGGTCCAAAGAGTAATGTGTTTGTGCCAGACTCTCTCCTACACTACTATCTAGCACCATCTTACAATCTACATGAACTTGTGTTTTAACATTGTTTTGGATTTTGAAATGTTTATGTTCATAACATTATGTTTCGAGTGTGGTAATACATTGGGTAGCAGCAAGAGTACTTGCTTGATGTGTTATCTGTCGATAACTTTCACATTCTTTTTGTTGTCCACATTAATGATCCATATCAGTTTTCTTTTTTTGTTCTCTTGCTTAATATTTCCTATTTCTTATTTCTGATATAATAAAAAGGGCCTTAGAGAAATTGTAGAAAAGAAACATCCTCAAAATTTATGTAATTCAATTAGTAGTGTTAATGCCCCCAGCCACTTATGAAGTTATAATTCGATTTTCAGAACGAACTATATCTTCGTGTTGCTTATTGTTAATTCTTTGTTTTTTGCATAGATATATTTGTGAAGGAGACTAAATTGTCATTCCTTTGTTATATGCAGATACATACATGGAGAGGCTGGGAAGAAGAAGCTCGTAGAGATCAGTATGATACATATGGTGGTATGTTTCTTTATACTTTAGTTTGTTGTTCTAAAATAGAAATCTCCATCAGAGCTTCATAAATATAAAAGCTTTAGTTTCTCCTCCATCATTTTCCGACTCATTTCCCTGGGCTCTGTTTCTGAAGATATTCTTTGACACAAATTAGTTACTCGATTCTGTTCTTCTCTAGTTTATTGTAGCTGATCGGTTGCTCTAGTTAATATAAATTGTCAAATTGATTATTCTTAACAGAAATTTAATATATTTAAAGGTTTAGCAACATTTTGACCTTTCCATTTATCTATCTCGAATCATCAATAGTTCTTAATTTCATCTTTCAGCGGAAATAACCAGAGCATTGACAATGAGAAGGCAGTCGAGCTTTATGAAGCTCGACTCGTCAAATTCTTGGAGCAGAAATAGCTTTGTCATTTGGGTGGTAAGTTCCTTAGATCCAAAATTTTGTATGAACTCTTAATACACTAGGAAAAGCATACAAGGATCTCTAGCAGCATAAGACTCCTTATCAAAGGTAACACCTAACTTCAGTTTATGGATGATAGGTGTAAATGGTCTTGCCTAAATGATCTTATAGAGCCTAGGAATGTATCTTACTTGCTTCTTTTATTAATATCATCCCATCACATTATGCAGACTTGCTTCTTTCGTCAGTTCGGAAAGTCTGTTGTACGGGCTGACTACCTTACCCTTCGTCGGGGTTTTATCTTGGTACGCCAGAAGTTTTAGAGACATTTTTATAGTGATATATTGTTCATTAGTGATGTTGGCTTCTCGAGGTTAAAATCGATAATTGGTTTTGCTTGGAAAGAAAAAACATCTCCTTTTTCACTAGCATATGGTGGAAAACCTGCTTTTCAACTTGAGTCTATTGATGCCCATCTGCCCTTTGCTTTTCCTTCTTTTGAAGAGCAATAGTAGATGTACTATGTTCATCAGCATAGCTAAGTTTCTTCTACTATATAATCTGCTAATCTCTCAAGTATGTTTTGCAGAACCACAATCTGACACCAAGATATGATTTTCATAGTTACATGATACGCTCAATGGAAGAAGAGTTTAAACGAATTGTCGGCGTAAGGTCAGATGAATGCTTTAATTTCATTGAGCATTGTTAGACTATATAGGCCATGATGATGTTCCAACTAATACAAAACTCTACTAAATTGTTGATGAAAACTTATATAGCTGATGGTATTGTGAGGATGAGGAGGAAGTGGAATGGGGGAGAGGGATAGAATCTGGGGTCTTGTTAGAATAGGCCATGCTTGGTTTGGCACAGGGGTCATGCTTGGCTCCGACCGATGATGGTTGAACACAACCCAACTTCCTGTTGTGCTTGGCTTGCCGTGGCCTGTTTGACAACCTACATTTGGGTAGGGATATCAACTACATATAAGTCTACCATGATCTCCAACTTGACCATGTGGGATTGAAGGAGCTGTCCTTTTCCCATATCTAGCCTAGTACCTCGCTCGAACAATTGCAGGTCCCCTACCTCAGTTAATGCATCTAGGTGCCTAGATTAGGGAGTGTGGCAGGCAAAATTCATGTCCCTCGCCGGGCGAATCACATGACAGCATGTTGATCAGCTGCATCATACAAAATCAACATCATCTCCCTGGCTCGACCCACATCTCGAACTCAAAGTGAGCTTAACTCAGAGCCCCCACTAAGGAGTTGAGCCTGCGAAACGAATGGTTGGTCCTATACCATAGGATATGGAGCAGAGCCTACTACCCGAAACGGTTGGCCGTGTGGAACCAAAGGAGCTGCTCCATGACTATCACTACTTAGCCCTTTACCTCGATGAATTGGACATCACTTGACACATCTCTTCATTGCCTAGACTAGTACTCAGTGCATCAACATCTCTCATGCATGAAGCATCACCAAATTAAATTTCAATGTCAAATATCGATTGAATATTGCTAGGTTCTCTCATAGCAACTCACAGGCTCTAATTTTCAACTCTTGCAGTGCACAATTGTGGGGCTTTGTCGTTGCCTTTATGCTGTTCAACGTCAATGGTTGACTCTCGTACACTATGATGCTATTATATTCTTCTCTTAAATACTTGTGTCATCTTGAAATTCTTGTTCTTACAGGATCTAATCTTTATTTCTGGATAGCTATTATTCCTGTTACGGTAGATACTCCACTTCGTCTGTGTTATCAGTGCTCACAAAGTGAAAGAACGGATGGGATACTTACAGTTTCTTTGTCTGTTCATGAAGCTTGTCCTCTCGGTGGGTGCAAAGCTGCAGCATGTTATTGCAACTCTAGCACTGGAAAGTGCTGGCTTAACTGGATTCGGCGCAAGATTAAAGCCTCGAGACGATCTATTCTGGTTCAAGAAACCAGAGCTTTTATTATCCTTGATCCATTTCATTCTTTTCCAGGTTCGTCTCGTGTTTTCTCATCCTCAGTGGTTTGGTTTTCGTTGCAATAAAATGGTGAGCGTTTTTGTCGTCTGCAGAATGCCTTCGAGCTTGCTTCTTTCTTCTGGTTCTGGGTACTTTTCCTCCAAAACTAGCAATTCATAAGAAGAAAAAAAACTATTTTTTGAGTTTCAACTCATCATACCTTTTGGCTGTGACTTCCAGTGGCAGTTTGGATACGACTCGTGCTTCATCAAGAACCACTTTCTGGTGTATTGCCGCCTTATCTTGGGGTAACTAGCTATCCGACAATGAACTGAATCAGTCTGTTAGTGCCACGAGTCTTCGATGTTCTGATTCAGAATTTTCTATTATCATTCTCAGATTCGCCGGCCAGTTCCTCTGCAGTTACAGCACATTGCCCTTGTACGCGCTCGTCACACAGGTATCAGAGAATATTTCAAGAAGAAAACTTTGAGGATAGTTGTTGTTCATGAAGATGAGAACTCCAATGATTTGAAACATTCCATTTCTAGATGGGATCGAACTACAAAGCTGCGCTTCTTCCGCAAAGAATCAGGGACACGATCCACGGGTGGGGGAAAGCGGCAAGGAAGAGGAGAAAGCATCGGCGCGGAATCGATGAGTCCACAATCCACACGGAGACGAGCACCGTTTGCTCCATTGAAGAAGACGAAGACTTTCTCGAGGACCCAAATGCATACATGCAACTAGAGTTGCAGCCGCCTTCCATTCCTCCGACCGCCGCGGCGACTGTCGAGCACCCCAACGCAGCTGGCTATGGGGATTCCAGCTACGGCAATGCTCATCTACCGCTCCTCCATTCCATATCGGTCCCTTCTTCCCCGGCTCTCTCGGAGAGAGGAAATGGGATATCGAGATGTGCTTCTATGCCGATATGGAGAGCACCGAGAGCTGCTTAAAGAGTTTCAGTAAATAAGAGATAGAAGGAGAACGAGCGAATGTATATGCTGTTAACTTAGGTGATTGTACTTGTTCTAAGAATTCAAAACTCTCTTCAGTTGTTTGAAGATACAGTGTTTCGCCCCCGAGGCATAGCTGAGTTGATTAAGACGCAGTAGGCTTGCAAAAAAAGATAAGGATTTAAATCCTGGTGCAGTCAGGTAATACCCTTTTGCGTCGTGATCAACTGCAGTTTCTCGATTTATTTCCTCACAAATGGTCGTGGGACCGATCGTGTGGGGCCGCTAAGATGACGGATTCTATCTTTGCAGGAGAAGATATAGTGTTTGCTTATCAGGCATGGTTAGTAATGCGGGGTAGACTTGTTATCAATGGCGGAGTCCGTCTGGGTGATTTATCCGGGTTGATTTTGCACTGTGGATTACGCCGATGCAATATCTCGATCTATCTTTCTCAATTTTTTTAAAATTTTCTTTCTTTCATCTATAAATTCAAGTTTTTTTTTCTTTTTCGATGTTGTCAGACTTCGGACTATAGCTTGGGTAGCTAACAAGGTAGCTCCGTCCTTGTTTATTATAGTGGGCAACGGTTAAATCTCGGTAAAGTGAGGTAATATCTTTCTCTGTATAGTGATCAATTATAATTTTTTAATTTATTTCCTTACATATAGTTGTGAAGTCGATTTACCGCTAGGATGGCGAAAAAATATAGTGTTTGCTAGAACTTAGTAACTTTATGATTGCCTCAAAATTTTTTTAACTTAATAAGTGTTAAAATTAAAAAAAAAATGTTCTTTGATGATTTGATGAGTCCAAAAAATGTTAGCCCTAGATAAATAGATTGGTCTATGACTTTTTGTTTAAAGAATTGTTAGAAAAAGTCAAATGTTAGATTTTATGCTTAGGGCATGATCGTAAATATTCAATTATATTAGTTAAAACTTAATTTTGTATTGCGAATAATTAAGACAATTGCCAGGTGGTTATATATATATATAATTATTGAAAATATTAGACGCACATGGAATAATTGCGAATATCCTACTAAATCGAACCTTCATTTATTTGTTTATTTTTGCCGTCTACCTTTCTCATTCGCTTCTCTGGTGCTCGCTCAGTTCGGTTCCAGTCGAGCTTAGGGCTATATCCCCGTTCGAAAGGGAGGCACGCGAGATGTCGGTCTCCGATCGCCGCCGAGACGGGAAATCCGGAGGAGGTGGACGCCTTCGGATCGACTTCGAGGAGAGAGAATCCCATCGCAAGGTCGACCGCGTCTCCCTTCACCTCCTCGTCCGAGCGCTTGTCTCTTCCCTGGTCGATCATCTTATAAATTTCGGGAACTTGGTTTCGGATAAACAAAGGGACAGGGGTTGTTTGCCTGTCTGAATAGCCCGGAAATAGAGCAGGCATTACGTTGGAAATCCTGGGAGGATTCATTGCATTGCACATTTTGGATTTTTTTTCGTCTTCCTTTATTTTTCAGATTTTTTCGTAGATATCATTCAACTATGCCTAGGGTCAGATTTCTACTCCAGAAAGCGTCTGGATGTTTTTAACAAAAATAAGGGGAAAAACTTCTGTTTTTTTCCCTATTAGTTAAATATTTTTAAACAGCAGCCTACATCAAATAGTTGCGACTTATGATCTGATGAACACTAGATTGTTTAGTATGAAATGTCGCAAAACTTTGGACATAATGTGCTCATGGGCACCTTTATAATACTTTCTTTATTAAGATATGGAAGCCAGTAGAATGTACAAATGTCTAGGTTGGGGTTTTGGCTTGTTTGCAGGTGTAAGTGGTTGGGGGGAAGTAATGATGATTAAGTGTTTCAAAAGTCTACATGCACATATATGATTTTACTTTAACCTAGATTTTGAAAGGAAGCTATTTTATAAATGTTTTCTCATCTACTGCGGAAGTATGTGTTTGAGGTGGTAAAATGTCCAAAAGTAGGTTGGGTGAAACACTAATTAGTATTTATCAATATTTTAATTTATTTACACAAGCATAAATCTTAAATGTTAATCTATAAAAGAATTATTTTCAAACCCGTTGTTTTGAAAATAACATGATAAGGCAAACCTTTTAAGAAAAGAGGGCATTCAATGATGACCCTCTACTAGGTATAGTTGGGACTATCCATTATAAACTGCAGTTTCATTTTACATCAATGTTTATGCATGCATGTGAAATATATCAATGATTATGTGCCAATTATTTCATAGTAAAAAAATCATCTTCAATTTCAGCGCAATTTCTATCAAGATAAGGAAAGTAATGGGGGGCGAGACAAAAAAAGAGAATGGAACCAAGATAAGGAAAGAGATCAGAGTTTGAAAACAGAGAGAGAGCTTGCTCGAGGGAAAGAAAGACATTCTGATCTCCATAGAGACTACCATAGAGGTGGAAGTACCAACAATGAAAGAGTAAAGAGCAACCTTGATGACCGGGAATACTACCGTGGCCGTGACACGGATCGGTATGCTTCATTATAATCATTATTGTTATAGATGTACTTTTTATCCATCAACTTTCTTGTACAATGAATTTATTCTATTTACTGTCTTTATTGGCAATGGGCCACTTGATTTAACCTGTAATATATGTCCTTCTTTGTTAAGAATACTATAATCCTTCAATGATCTTTTCTGTCCATGCTCAAACTAATTTGTGTGCAGTATCCAATAACAAATTATCTTTAATATGACTATGTATAAGTGGATATCTGGATACTTGTAATAGGCATATATGGTCTTTCATTGTGACAATAGTTTGGAAATAATAAAAAATGTGTAACTTCTGTGTTTGTTTATGGTAAGAACAAATATTTGTTCACATGCAATAACTTGTAATTTATGTTGGGAGTAAAACATGCAGCTTTGAGTTAAAAATTTACCAGGAATGTACTGAAAGCCTTTATTATTATATTACCTCTCCTCAAATATAATTTAAGAACTTGTTTATTTCACTGGCAGCCAAAAGTATCGTCATGAAAAAGATAGACGATACAAACATAGGTCACGTTCCCATTCGAAGGATAAATTCAACAAGCGGGCTAAGCCTCCATCTCCTTCTAAAAGGTAGTTTTATATCAATCATTTCTCATTTCCCTTCATTATTTATTTCTTCTCTCTCTCTCTTTCCCATGCTTGTAAACATCCTATCGGCATTAATTTTTTTTACTTATAATTTAATTTTTCTGGGATGTGATATGCAGCTATAAGAATACAGCTACTCTTTCTATTTTGTTAGTATACCAGATAGATCATTCAGGCTAAGAAAACAAATTTATCGAACAAACATTAAATTTCTTCAAATAATAATTTATTTTGAAATTTCTGCCATTCAATCTCTTCTTGTTGCTGCTTAATGGAATATGGACAATAACATGAAACAACTTTGATCTTTCACTTCTGGATTTGTTCTATGTTTAGGTATGGAATAACATATTTATGATATTCTAGAATAAATGAAATAAACCTATCTGTGCATGCACTTGGGGCTCTCTTTCAGTAGCCAAGTCTTTGAATTGGCTAGATTTTCACACAACTCTATCAAGATGTTTCACTTGATTAGAAGGTTGGCAATACTTGACACAGAAAATAGCATGTTAGGCAAGATAAATTTATCTATGTTGAGACCCCTGAAGTGCACATTCACTCATAGTGTAAGCCTTTTGATTAGTGTGAGTTGTATTCAATGCGGTGAGTTTACCATCCCTTTTGCTTCTGCAGTAAGCGCACAAGTGGTTTTGACATGGCTCCTCCTGGTCTTCCTGATGCTTCTGCTTCTGGTCTGTCTGTAATCTTTGCAGCTACTTTTGTGTTTAGGCTATTTGGTTAGTGCTATTTTGTTTACCACTGCATATGAAATATCTACTCATGATGCATATCTAGGGTTATTTATTAGTTTACTTATGGTTTCATATGGAAACTGAGAACCATTATTCTGTTGTTGGCTGCTGTCTGTGTGTTTCTATGTCACTATATTTTCATATAAGAAGACAATATTGCTCCACATATCTCAAGATACTACCAAAAGGCGTGTCTTCAGTAGACCTTATGTTCGAGGGGCCGTTTGTGTTTGGGGAAGCAGTATGTGTTGCAGGACCAACAAACTGATCAGCTGGATCTTCACCTTCGACCAGGAATTGTTGGCTTTTGGTGAATTTTACAGATATATCCTCAGAAGCAACATTGGTTATCATGTCTTTTTAATTTTTCATCATGCAAATCATATCATGTATGAATACCGATCTTTGGAGGAATGAACTAGTTACACCAAAACTCAGAAGCGTTGCTTATCTCTGTTTTTGAGGTTGTAGTCTTTATTCCTAGGGAACATAGGATCACTGCCTGTTGTTCCTCAACTCGTGAGTGGAACTTTACCCATGTTGCCTATTACGGCACCACAGGTATTTTAAAAATTTCTTTTCTGCAGTTCCTTTGTTTTATCCATAACTGTGACCTCCTTACTAGTTTCCTGAATTGCATTGCATAGTTTGGATCAGTTGGACTAATGCCAGCACAAGCAGTGACTCAACAGGTATCTTGCAAACCATTTCTTTTGAGTTTTGAGTTTCTTAGTGGGAACACATAGATTTTTTAAGTGATTGTCCTCTTAGGCAACAAGGCATGCACGACGCGTATATGTTGGAGGTCTTCCTCCTATGGCAAATGAGCAGGTGCTATACTATTTATCTATATTTAGGTGCCTATTTTATTAACATCATGGAACTTGTTGCTTTTCTATTCCCTTTCCCCTTTCCTCTGTATTTCATCTCAGTTACTAAATTTCAATGTTAGAATTTATTTCAAATAATTTGAGCTTGGAATTATATTGGACATTTTGAATTTTGTAACAATGATACATGTGCATCTCTTTAGGACCAATAAGTAACAGATTGAGAGTTAATTAAAAATGCTACTCTATTCTCAATTCTAAAATTGAGAGATAGTTAAATATTATTTTTCATAAGATTTAACTATTCATCCCTATATCTGTCTCTATATTCATTCTAAGTATTACACTCTTTAAATTGACTAATCACATTCTAGAAAGTTAGAATAGTATCACCTGACCTTTTATCTCTTAACATTTTTTCAATTTGCACTGCATAATTAAAAGAAGTACACAAGGTCTCATCATGAGAGTACTATGGAATATATCTTTGTTTTTGAAAGTATAAAATAATATGAATATTTGTTGTGTGGACAAATCGATATTATATATGTCACATCTCGTATGAGCTATGCTTGTTGTGCAATTAGCTTTGCTCACCGTGCGTGAATTGCAATGGATCAAAAACAATACAAAATAGCTAGTTTAACTAGATGCATATCTTTGAAGAAACTCCACCATACTATGCACAAAACTGACCCAACAAGCTTTAAAAATTCTAGAACGTGAGTATAAAATATAAAGTGAGTATAAGAGGGAAGTGCATCATGTAAAATAGTATATCTCTTATCACAATTTAATGAATAGTAAATAATCAAGATTATCATTGTCAACCGGTTTAAGAATATTAACCTCTTATCACAAATTTTTCTTAAATTTGCTTTTAGATGATTTTACCATTTTTTGTATTTCCTCTTTTATTCTTTTACAAGTATTCTTAATTTAAGTTATTAAGGAATCTACATATATACATATCATATAGGGGTAGACAACTCATAGTCTGCTTAGTAAAAGATGTATCGTACATAAGGATGGACAACTCGCAATCCATCTCGAACGAAGTACATTATAAACATATACAAATATATAAGGTGAACGATCTATAATTTACTTGATAAAGATGTATCATATATATATGGGATAATCGACTTGCGATACATCCAATATGAAATCCATCATATAGATATATAAAGGGTGAACGACTCATAATCCACCTAGAGATGCACCTCACAAAGAAAAAAAAAGGTGAACTACTCATAATCCGCCCAGTGAGATAGACATCTCATGTAAGATGGTCGCATCCTACAAATGAGCAAAATGATCCAACGAAGGGTGAACAATTCATAATCCACCTAGAGATGCACCTCACAAAGAAAAAAGGTGAACTACCCACAATCCACCCAATGAGATAGACATCTCATGTAAGATGGTCGAAGCCTACAAATGGGCAAAAAGACCCAACGACCTTTCTTAAGTGAGGAACCAATGTTTTACAATGTAAGTAATTCATTTTATTTATTTATTTCAGCATAAGAAGTCACACAGCTCCTTTAGAGCGTGGAGTCGAAGCTTTGTAGTATAAGTGTTGCATTTATTATCTTGTCAATTTAATATTAGTAATAACTCAACCTCTTTCAGAGTGTGGAACTGAAGCTCTATAGTACAAGTATTGCATCCATTATCTTGTTAATTTAGTTGAAATAATCATGCAACTCCTTCAGAGCTCGGAGCAAAAGTTCTATTACTTTATTAATTAGCATAATTAAGTTTCTAATTTAATTCACTATGGTTCTCAATAGGGAACAAATTATTATTTGTAAATTCTCTCATAATAATCTTTCTTCATTGAGAAGAACCTTCTTAACACTTCATTTCTTGGTTGTTTATGTTGGGGTCTTATCTCTTTTAGTTATTAATTCTTTTGACTATTTTTCTTTTGATATATGGTCTTGCGGAAATAATGCAAAGTAGGAGTTTAATTTTTTAAAAAATTTAGATTTTACAAAAGGTGATTTTGGTAGATCCTTTTATTGTGAGGATTAGTTAATTAAGGAAGTTTTAGATTTGGTAACTACCTTCTTAGGGGATAGGAAATTTATTCCAAGTTTGATGGTGTCCTTTTAGGTTTAGGATTATTTCTTTCCTTGTATATTTTAATTTATTTCTATTTTTTTATGTTGGAGACTTTAAAAGGGACCCTAATCCTCCCACGTTAATTATCTTTCTGATTAGTAATATTCCTTTTCATGAGTTTTGTTTTCTGTGCCACATACAACATAGTATTGTGTTGTTTCAAAATGTCATTACAACATACAACAAAAGCCTCTTTCAATGTCTAATCATTAGCTTTGTGCTTTTGTTCTCAAACTTCTTAATTTTCCCCATAAATGTCTTAGTACAAGACTTCTTGAATAAAGAATCATAATCAATCCTAAGATTTTACTCTTAACATGTAATCATTACAAAATTTAAGAATGTATCTGCAAAGGGAAAACTTCTTGTGCATTGATTTTGGTTTTATCAAGAGTCATGTTAAGTTTCACTCCATGCTCCAATAGCACTAGAAAATGCTCTAGACTTGTATTACATGTTTCTTATGAGGGAAAAAACAAGAAGGAAATAAGATGACAAAAAGATTTATCTAGCAAAAT
Organism: Curcuma longa; assembly: GCF_044706935.1. Classification (NCBI taxonomy): domain Eukaryota; kingdom Viridiplantae; phylum Streptophyta; class Magnoliopsida; order Zingiberales; family Zingiberaceae; genus Curcuma; species Curcuma longa. The sequence goes on along the minus strand of NC_133876.1, from coordinate 779,887 downwards.
TAAGATTTTTTTTTCAGATTAATTCTATATTATTTGTCTAATTTAGATAGAAAACTCACTTTCACATGCAATGGAGTTCGAATCCAAGCTTAAAAGATTTAATGACGTTTCCAAATCTATCATATATATATATTATATTTTTGATAAATAAAATTTTTAAATTTAAGTTTTCCATTCTCTTTTCATTCCCCAAGAAATCAGTCAGAGGAAATGTTTTATAATCTTTTTTCATATTCTTTTACTATCCTCTCTTTTTCTCTATCTAATTCTTTACTTTGTAGGAATTAAAGAGTAGTAGTGTTTTTTTTCCATTTTTTGTTATGTAGGTTAGTTGGAGGTAGCAATTAAAAATTAAAATACCGAATCGTATTGGTCGACATGGACACCGATCGGGCAGAGCTAAGAGGCCTCTTGCGGCGGCCATGAGGCCGTTGTGAAGTAGTGTGGCCTCACTTGGCCACGAGGCAACGTGACCTTGTGCGAGGTTGCCACAAGTCCCCAAGGTCGTGCGAAGCCTCATGTGAGGCTATCGCGAGTCTTCATAGGCGCTCGAGGCCATCGCAAGGTTGTTGTGAGAGACCGATATGATATTTAAAAGATTATATATTTATTTATTTATCCTTTTACTATATACTAGAGAATTTAACCAATACTTTTACATCTTCTCAAAATACAAAATTACATTAATCCATGAATAATTTAAAGTTTTCAAATAAATATAACATAATCAATCTGAAATCATCAAAATATATATTAAAGATGTCGAAACCGAAGATCAATCTTCATGATCATTATAAATGCAAGGTCTCGAACTTGATATGTTTGCAATAAAACTTGAAACTAAAGATCAATCTTCATTACCATTATAAATGCAAGTTCTTGGACTTGTATCCTTACAATAAACTTCAAGATCAATCTTCATTTGTATTATAAATGCAAGTTTTTGGACTTAATGCTTCTGCAATAAAATTATAATTAAGAATATTTAATTATGTGCAATAATAATAAAAATATAAATTTTAAATTTATATGTTTAACAGTTGTTGCAAAAGATTCAATAAACATCAAATATTTCACAAGATAATATCAAAACTTGAGCTCAATATTTTTTAATTAATATATTTTAATTTAAAAAAGGATCGAAACCGTATCGGGATGATACAACATCGAAGGTGTATCGTTCTCATCATAAACTGAAACTTCGGCACGGTTTGAAATTTTAAACCATGGTTGGAGCATATCTTTTTATGCTATTCCTGATATTTTTTTTTGTTAATCTCGCTGTGCTGTTTAACATATTTTTATTCGAAGTATACCTTGTGTAGCATACACATGCTAACTTTTATTATATTTTCTACTGCAAACAGACAATTGCTACATTTTTTAGCCATGTAATGTCTGCTATAGGAGGAAATTCTGCAGGTCCAGGTGAAATTTTCTTCTTTTTCATTCTCTCTGTTGCTTTATTAGCACAATTGCTGCACATATCTTGTTTGTCCTTAGATTATCTTAAATGATTGTCTTGCTGCACATGTTAATGGAAGAATATAGAGCACATTACACTTTTTTGTTTCTATAAAATGAACAAGAACAAAAAAAAAATGACGACACATTATTTTAAGATAGTTTTCCTACAATTCTCTAATTAAAAAATTTACTATTTGTTTAAGTAACTTGCCAGACCAAAAACTATTTTTAGGTTGGTGACTTGGGATACAACAATCAACTGCATGTCCTTTCTGGTGCAGCTTAGAAAATAGGATTTAATGGAATAGTTTTCCCTTTATTAGCTGCATAGGGCTACATATCCATATTTGCGGTAATTTGCCCATATAATTCCATCCTGTTTTCTTCTTGCAATTTCTTGATGGGTTCCTGTATTTATAGGCTCTCTTACTTGGACTCAGCATGATAAACCAAAGTCTTCTTTCCTTATCTTGAAATTGAGATTTATTGCTATAGGAGGAAGAAATGGATGGAGGAATGGAAGGGTAACAAAAGAGGAAAAAAGAACAAGGTGCAGAAGTGGAAGGAGACTTATTATTGCTGCTATGTCTCAATTAGGAAGACGAAGGGACATCACACCTAATTGTGTTGTTGGGGGTTGGGGGGGGGGGGGGGGGGGGGTGAGGTTAACTGTTTGCTCAGATTATGAGGCAAGGCTTCAGTTCCGCTTATATTGAGCTCGGTTCACATTTGGGATTATGGAAGAATAAATAGGATTGGACAATGTTAGTCATTGGACTATCGATGTCGTTTCCGATTTGCATGTTGATTTTTCTAACCAAATGTTGGTTAGTTGGATTTAATTACATTTAGAATATCCTAATAATTTTTAAATATTGTTGTGTCCTCATATCTGTGATTGAAAAGTTGGACCCTTTTATGACAACTCGTGTCCTTGTTTTAAAAAAAAATTACATGCCTGACACCAACATCTATGTTGGATACTTACACCTAGGTCCAAGTATGATAGTTTATTCATTAGCTTCAAATTCCAAATCCGGTCGTTACACGTTAGTTCTGATACCTTTGTTAGATCTTTCTTGGGAAATATCTGTAACCTTTACAATGAATTAGATATTCTAACTCTAAAAGGATAACTTCATTTAACTGATTGCTCTAACATCTATATCTGCCTTATCTATCATCAGAGACGAGCTTAAAATATTTGTTCATTTTAGGTGATGCTGTGGTCAATGTGTACATCAACCATGAAAAGAAATTTGCTTTTGTTGAGATGAGATCAGTTGAAGAAGCAAGTAATGCAATGGCATTGGATGGCATAATATTCGAGGTAAATTAGTGTTATAAGATCTGTCATTTGTTCATGCTAGCCTGATTTGTTTTACTTGTGCATATATGAAACATTTGTTGTAAGCCTTGCTACTTGAAGTGCCTGTGTGTATCTGGATGGCCTTATTAAATTGTATTTTTGTTGTTCTACTCGTGGTTTAAACCTTGAGAAACTATTTCCTGAACAGAATTTTCAACATCATCTTGTTCTGCATTTTATTAAAGAAAGAGTTTGAAGATTTTGCTGACAGAAACTTTTTTGCTGATACCTCTTGATAACTTGATAGGGAGTTTCTGTTAAAGTCCGAAGGCCCACTGACTACAACCCTTCCTTGGCTGCAACACTTGGACCTGGTCTACCCAGTCCACATCTTAACTTAGCTGTGGTTGGCCTTTCATCTAGGTACATCTTATGCTTCCTTATAGGAGTGAATACAATTTCATGTTTGTTTAAGCAATTGCAAGATTTGGAGAAGTAGAATTACAACATTATGATAGCCCTCATAAAGTAGTTGCCTGGATGACTTGATTGTGCCTCGTGGAACACAATACATTTACTTCTTATTCAACTTCCACTTATTGAAAATTTATCATGCTTTGTCAACAGTAGCACAATTATGGGATCAGAGGGACCAGATCGCATCTTTGTAGGTGGACTTCCATACTATTTGGCAGATGCACAAATAAGAGAGCTACTGGAATCATTTGGGTGCGAATTTTAATTATTTCATTGCTTGTTGTCTCTTAATCTTATACTCTTAGCATGGGGGCATGACTAAAAAAAGGGTAGTCTTAGGCTCTTAGCATCAACAATTGCTTTATAATGGAACAATCAAGGTTTTATTTGTTATTGGCCTTTCATCCTCTTTTTGAATTCTCATATGAAGTTGGCCTTGTCAAATTGAATGCCACACTTAATGGCTCCTCAGTGGCTTAAACCACTGTCATTTTCATTTTTATAGGTATAGTAACTAAATTGTCTATATTTATTTATCGTCTTTCCATTTCTTTTATAGTTTCTGTAATAAAGAATTTGTGTTAAGAAGAAAAGGATTTTGCTATATCTACTTTTGCTGTTCTGTATACTGTTTTTGACAATCTTGTCACGATGTTAATGCAGACCTCTGTGTGGCTTAGATCTTGTTAAGGATAGAGACACCGGAAACTCAAAAGGTTATGGATTTTGTGTCTACCAGGTAAAATAGATTAAGCACTGTGAAGCATATTTCCTAATTTTTACTTTCTATGTCATCTCAGAATATTGTTTGGTATTTAGGATCCGTCAGTGACTGACATTGCTTGTGCTGCTCTTAATGGGCTTAAAATGGGTGACAAGACATTAACTGTTCGACGTGCCTCTGCTAGGTATGTGCTGCATATGCTGTTTCTGTAAAATATCTGTATCTATTTACCCTCCACGTACAGAGGTTTTTGTTCTATGGATTCACTGTTTACTATTCTAACTGGCACAATGCACAGATTTTAACAAATAATAATGCACTTTGGAGAAACAAAGTAATTGTTAAGTCAAAACAGTATATTATCAATGAAATAATATTTCCAACCTTCTGGGGTGAAGTTTGTAAGTTCCTACTCTTGCAATTTGAATCTTGTCAAGTTTAAGAGTTCTTGCATTATTTCTTATTGTAAAAGTAGAAGTCCGTGCATATTTGTGGTATCAGAGCGAGAATGTCAGGCTAAAAACTCTTAGGGCTTGGGGCAAGAAGGAGGAGCAAAGGATTGAGTTTAATTAGTATGAATTCTTGAGGATTTGGTAAAAGGGCAGATCCTAACTTGGCAAAAGAATAAGTCCAAGGGCACATCTGTATGAACCAAAACTTTAGAAGGAATATTAAGACAACTTAATCCTAGTTTCCAAATTCAAGTACCCTAGTCCTTTCTCTTTCTAACAATCTCTCCCTTGTTTATGAATTACGTTATAACAAGGAATTCAAAGGCCTACAGAGACGCACTTCAAGCTACTGATCCTATAGAATCACCTGCTGTGGGATTTGCAAAACCAAGTGACTATCAAACTGGTTCTTATAGTATTTTGCTGAAACAAAACAACACTCAAATCCAGCTACTTGCTCAAATTGCTGAAAGCCTTAGAGAAATACAAGAAGAACTTAAGGCTATCCGGGAGCAACAAAAGGGAGGTACATCTTCAGTAACTCCTTTACCTGACTCTTTAATTGAAAAATTGCAAAAGTTGTCTCTAGGATCTCCTGAGAAACCCAAGGAAGGAAGAGGCAAATTAAGGGTATTCAGAGACCCTTATAAAATATTAAAGGAAGAGCAGGAGAAGCTTAAAAATTGAAAATGACTACCAGAGCAATTGTCTCACAAGACTCAGCAACCATCACCTCCTTTATATGAAGATCAAGTACGAGAATATCGAAGAAATCAAAGAAGGTTGCATAATGCTCAGCAAGTTGCTAGAAGAATTAGCAGAAGGCTAACTGGTGGACTTAACACTCCTCATACGCTGGAGCAACAAATTGATCCTCAAGTTCAATTGCAACTTTCTATGCAGGAAAGGGCCTCAATTGTTCCTGCAGAAGTCTTATATCATTCAAGAAGGGATGATGCTCATCATCGTGTATATATGCATCGATCTGAAGAAGCAATCCTGTGTGTTGATGGCAACCAGCAAGATCAGAACCTTTATACAAGAAGGTAGCTACAATCAACTGCAAAGAAGTCGTATGCAGTATTTCCATCTGGGAGTATTGCAGGTAAGAATTCAAACCTTATACTGACAGGAAGAAGGAACAATGGCTCTTATTGTCTTTCGAGACAACAGATGGCTTGGAGATCAAGCAATACTGGCAACAATGGAGGTTGATCTAACAAGGGGAAGTCAACTGGTATATATAATTCCTGATTTAATGCTAACTATAGGGGATTTCTACAGGAATATCCAGATGACTATTTTAACACGTGGCTATGAACAATGGAGAAATGGTGAAGCAAACCTCTTGATAACAAGAGGAATGGTTGGGAGGCTTTCAAATACCCCTAATGTAGGATTTGCCTACGAAATACAAGGGGTTGTGGACTATTTAACTAGTCATGGCTTCCAAGCTTTACCAGGACGCAGGTATTCAACCTCTCAATTACAGGGATTAAACTGGATTATAAATCCTACGCAGATAAATATCCCTATGCAACCTGCGGAGGTTGATAGCCAGAACTTACTGGATGGAAGAATTTCATTAAGCTTTCGAAATTATGTTGCAGCAAGAACAGCAGGGCAGCAACCCTCTTATAACAAAAATGATGAAGAAATACAAAGTGATGATGACAGGTCTTCTCATTTACTTGCTCCTTTAATATTACA
>NC_133876.1:719838-773648 GCF_044706935.1 Curcuma longa | reverse complement strand
CACTTTAGCCAATTAATTTCTCATTCACCCATAATCGGTTTTGAGCAAATTAATAGTCTAGATTTATCTACGCGAAACGTAGATTTCGATTTTGAAGTCATATCAGACTTTCAACGATCGATGGCACTTTAATTTTGCCTTACAAAATCATATCCAACAGTAATTACCAACTAAAATAAAATCTTAATAAAAATAACAACAAGCACTATACACTACATATAATGGATTTATGGCATATAAAATGAAGGAAATCCAAGCTATGGAATTCTTGATCACTGTGAAGTGCCGAACAAAAAAAATCAAATAGAAAGGGATTCAGATTATTATCTCTTAAAGCGTAGGTTTAATCATACACGAAGAAAATCAAAAGGAGTCAAGTAAGAAAACTTCACCTCAAATGGAAGGGTTTTTTTCTCCATGGGGCGTCGGTGATGCAACGATGGTAGCGTGACCACGACAGCGCTAGCTACAAGGGCGTTTAACGACCACGATGTGCAGCGGCAGGTTTGAGGGTGGCGAATGTTGGTTGGGGAAAAGCTAGGGTTAGGACAAGTGGAAGAAGAAAGGGTCAACAACGGGGAGAAGGGTTCGGCTGCTACCTTTTAATTGCCATTTTTATAAAATGGTCCAACCAAATTTAGAATTTTTAAGTAAGTCCTTTTCCCAATGATATAACATAATTGATGATACTTAAATGAATTAACATGATTTGTATGAAAAGGTTAACTTGGATTGGTAATTTAGACTAATCGATAAGATATAAAGTTAAAATTGTACAAATGTGATAATTGAAGAAATGAAATATTAAAGTGAAAACTCTGAGTCTAGTCTTATACCAAAGTATTTGACTACCCACATGAGGTGTGATAACGTAAGTCATCCGCAATCAATATTTAGTTGTGTGATGACACTTTTATTGTCATTTTCCATTAGTGAGGGGGCTTTTAGCCCATACATCAAATGATGTTATTATACTTTGAGGGCACTGGCTCCAGTGGTTCATTTCTTTGTTAATTTATCAAATTTAGATCATTGATTATATTTATATATGTCGATACTCATATGATTTATGATATTTATCCATATTGATAATTTGTAATTCTACAACAACAACAACCAAGCCTTATCACACTAAGTGGGGTCGGCTATATGGATCCTTTTACGCCATTGAGCTCTATCTCCTATTATATCATCATTTATATTTAAATAAATTTTATCTTGTTTTATTGTTGCTGACCAAGTCTTTTTTGGTCTACCTCGCCCTCGTTTGATATGCGCATTTGTCATAGTTTCACACCGCCTAACTGGAGCATTTATCGGTCGTCTAAGTACATGTCACACCGCCTAACTGGAGCATTTATCGGTCGTCTAAGTACATGTCCGTACCACCTTAAACGTGTCTCACGAAGTTTTTCCTCAATAGATACAACTCCAACTTTCTCTCTAATGCTCTCATTTCTTATTCTGTCCATCTTCGTATGTCCACACATCCATCTTAACATCCTCATCTCCGCAACTCTCATCTTTTGCTCATGTACTCGAGTCATAGCCCAACATTTAGCGCCATATAACATGGCAGGTCTAACTGCCGTTTTATAAAACTTTCCTTTAAGTTTTAGAGGCACTTTACGATCACATAAAACACTTGATGCTCTCCTCCACTTCAACCATCCTGTTTGTATTCTATGTAAGACATCTCTCTCAATCCCTCCATCGACTTGCAAAAATGATCCTAAATATTTAAAACTCTCATTCCAGACAACTCATCTTTAATTTTTTTTTTATATTATAACTCAATCTTTAAATTCTAAAGAAATCTTAAATAATTTAATAATAAATAAAAAACAAAAAATTTAAAAAATTATATTATTCATGTTTCGAACGCTCAAAATAATTTCGAACTTTTAAGACGCACATAATATCAAATTCAAAAAGTTCATAGTCTTTTGATACTATTAAATTATTTGATTAAACTGGCACAATTGGTATTGACCCAACCTACAATAAAATCAAAGTCTTTATTTTCCATGCAAATTGAATATTTGAAGGCATCCCATTTCATTTCATTTAGTGATTGATGCCATTATCCACCTCGGAGTTTATTCTTCATCAATATTTTCTCTCTGTTTTGCAATTAGAAATTTAGAATGTATCTTAAAATATCCAAATATAGCATCATTATCATTTACACGGCAATAACGAAACGAACAAGCCATGTCGTGCCCAATACGTTTACAAGTCTAAATAGAAATAACGATGAAGCGGAGAACACGAAAATAGCAAGTTGGTACAAATCGCAACAGCTAACTAAATCTCTCAAAAAGAAAAAGAAAAAGAAAAAGATCGAACATGAGAAGAAACCCATGCCCTATCGATCACAAGCAAGCGACCGCCGGAGGCGGGGACCTATTTCTATTTACAACATCGAGACCACGACCGACCGAAAACAGAGAGATCGGGGTCAGGGACGTGAGGCGGCGAGATCAACCCATTGCTACAGAGGCAAGGGAGCGGAACCGAAGCGCGTGCGGCGGCGGCGGGGGCGGCGGCGGCGGAGAGGCGAATGGGAGACTTCGGAGGATGTGGAAGCGGACGCGACGGGGGAAGGGGGCGCCTTGGACAAGCTGCTCCAGCACACGGGCCACCAGCGCCGTGTACTCCTCGAGCAGCTCCGCTACGACGGCCACCAGTATCATGATCCCTCTTCTTCTTCTTCTTCTTCTTCGAAGGAGTCGATCCTCCAAACAGATCCCTAATCCGTTGCTAAGCTGGGAACTTTTGATGCGGAGATTGAGAAGACCGCCATGATTTTATATGGGCTCGGATTCCGCAGGATGAGACGAGAAGCAAATCAACGAGTAGGAGGAAACCAGTGGGAGTGGGACAGTTCACAGTTTGAACCACGGCTTTCCGGCCACTTTGATCTTATCCGCTTTCGAAATCGGACCAAAATACGTGGCGCCGTTCGGGTAAACTCAGATCCTGGGTCCCAGTTGCTCTCCAATTAGGACGGAGGCAGGAGGATGTAGATGTAAGTGAGTGGCAGTGATTCAGGAAGTGATTAAGAAAGCGGTGAGTCAAGCTAATTTATGATCGCTGTCGGTGAGGCTGCGGTTTTGCCGCTGGTTTTGGTCAATTGGATTAGGATCTTGAGTTTGAAAGTAGAAATGTTTGTAAAATAAGACAGTGCAAAAAGAAAGTATTTCTTGTTTAAAATGTCTTTTTATAAATGGTTTCATCGTCAGTGAGGCTGCGGTTCTGTACACTTTAAAATACGTAACGGTACGCGACATCAAAATCGAGATGCTTAAAAAAATTCCAAATACCTAAAATAATAAATATATATTTTTTATTTTTATTTTTATTTTTTATATTTAATATTATAATCCAATCTTTAATTTGCTAAATAAAAAATTTTAAATAACTTAATTATAAATAAAAATAATTTTTATTTTTATTTTTTTAATGTTTAATACTATCCTCCAACTCTTAAATCTTAAAAAAAAAATCTTAAATGACTTAATCATAAATCAAAAAAATAAAAAATAAAAAATATATAAAATATATATATTTACTGTTCTAAGTGTTTGGAATTTTTTTGAGCGCTTCGATTCTGATGTCGTGTATAGTCGTATATTTTAAGATGTGTAGGATATCAATTTTATATATATATAAATTTTGATATCTTGTGTGTCTGTGTACGCGTGCAACATCCACGATAGAAGATTTCGGGTGTCTGAAAATATTTTGAACATTCAAAAATATTCCAAACGTCTGAAATAAAAATATTACTATTTTATAATTCTTTTTTATTTATTATTTATTATTTTATTTATGATTAAATTATTTAAGATTCTTCTATTAGAATTTAAGGTTTGGATTACAATATTAAATATAAAAAATTTTTAAAATAAAAAAATTTTAATTACTCACGGGGTATACAAGAAAGAAGTGCAAGATAATAATCTGACATAGCCTGTGAGTACATAATTTTTTTTATTTTTTATTTTTAATACTTAAGATTATAACTCAATTCTAAACGCTAAATGATTTTTTTTAAAAAATAAATAAATAATAAAAATAAAAAATACTACTATTTCGGATGTCCAAAAATGATTCGAACATCTGAACTCTACTGTCAAACATTTTATATATAAATGATTTTATAGAAATGCTATGATGCGCAACGAGAAATTCGTGACCGTGTGCGACATCCGCGACCCACTGCGCGACGAGGAATTCGCGACCCGTGCGAGACACCCGCGACCCACCGCCGCTGCCGCCACCCTCGCCGCGTCATCCGGCCACCGCCGACCTCTCCCTCGGGCGCGATCGATGCGCAGCTCGCTGACGCTCCGTCCGACGTCGGATTCCGGCCAGATAGTGGTCGGAATCCGATGAATTTCGACTGGAAACAAGGTCGGTAGTGGCGCGGCTACTACCAACCACGATCGACCCTATTTTCAGCCAAATTCATCGGATTCTGACTACTATTCGATCGGAATCTGCCGCCGGATGGAGCGCCGGCGAGCGGCATGTCGATCACAGCCAAGTAGACGGCCGCCGGACGAGGTGGTGGCGGCAATGGCGATGGGTCCAAACATCGCGCACGGGTCGCATAGGATAACATTCTCGTGTGTATATATATATATATATATATATATATATATATATATATATATATATATTACAGCCTCGCAACGATCAACTATCATTGTTAGTCGTGGTCAAATCGTAAAATCATAATTGCTGATCGTGATATGCTTCTAGTTTAAAAATTGTAGCTAGGCGTTTGATCAGTCTCTTGTTTGTAAAATTGTGCTCAAGATTGTTTAGATCACGCTAGTGGAGCGAGAAGGACGTGCGTGAAGTCCGAGGGATAAGAAGCCGGGAGGAAGCACGCTCGAGGGGCAAAAGGTCGGAGTCGGATTCGGTTGAGCCTAACTCAGGTTGGCCAGAAATCACCCAACCGAAGATTCTATAAAAAGTCAACAAAAGTCAAAATATTGACTTTGACCAGAGAAGAAGACTTGGACCTTTTGGACGTGGCTGTAAAAAAAAAGGAGGGTAAAAAAAAAAAGATTTATCTTTTATCATATAATATAAAAGATAAATACTTAATTTTTATTAAGGATAATTCTCTTTATCTTTTATTAAAGATAAAGTTTATCCTTATTTAATCAACGCTTAAGATTTAAGGTTATCTTCGATCAATGGTTGGGATCACATCAATGATCAAGAGAAAATTCATCTATGATCAAAGATCCAGATCTATTCTCTTGGATTATAAATAAGACTTAGAATTCTAGAACTCAGATCATCAATTACTTTTGTCATTCTCTCTAAGTCTCTGTGCTAAAATTGTAAAGACTTCTTCGCCTAAAGGAGTTTTGTTTGAGCGTCAATTGTCTTCGAAGCAACGACCGAGTTACAACCAAGTTTTTTTTTTAAGAAAAGGAGTGTCTATTCTGTGACCTTGTTTAAACCGTCTATTCACCCCCTTTAGCCGGTCCAACCCGAACCAACATGATGTTTCCTCAGTTGGAACCTTCTGTTACGATCTCGACCATGTATCTCACGATCTTCAAGATCTTACACCGCTAGATGCTAGAATAACTCCGTGACTTGTCTATGTAAATCTTTAAGTATCTCATCTTGGGTGCTATGATCACGGTGCGAGATTTTCTCAACCATAACCTATCTGTCACGATCTCAACGTATCTGTCACGATCTCGACCATGTAGCTCACGATCTTCAAGATCTTGCACCGCTAGACGCTAGAATAACTCTGTGACTTGTCTATGTAGATCTTTAAGTATCTCATCTTGGGTGCTATGATCACGAGGCGAGATTTTCCCAACCAAAACCTATTTGTCACGAGGATGATCACGACAACGACTATCATTCATGAGATATATATAAGAGCTCTGATACCAACTGACGTAGTGAAAATTATTGAATCCATTAATTCACGCACAAATACCGAAAATAATCTTCTACAACCTATTGATTCTACCCAAGCATACCAGAAAATAGGTAATCAAACTCGTGTTTAGGGAAGAAAATGGTGCTATTGTAACTAGTATTAATCAAAATCTTCTCCCTAAATATCAACTAACAAGACGTTTATATAGACCCAAAATTCTAATTATAAAGAAAGAAAAGAAATTCTCCAAAAATATAAAAGACAAAAATTATCAAAAATATCCTAAATACAAAAATACCTTAAATACTAAAAAATTCAAAAATTATTAAAAATAGTATGAAAGATATTCGGATCCTTCTACATCACAAATCAATTCTTATTAGGTGTCATGTGATAAGAACTTGCTAAATCTAGAATCTAAGAATCTGTTAATTACTCTAAAATAGATGAAACAGAGAGCATATGTCTATCATCGCTATTTAAATTTTCTTCTTCCGCTATGTTTTCAACTTTGATGACCCATTTTTTCTCTACATTTGCTTTCTTTTTCTCTGGGCAATCTTGCTTGATATGACCTTTACTTCGCACTTGTAGCATGTGATCTCTTTCTTCTTTACTTCACACCGTAGCATGTGATCTCTTTCTTCTTTTTTGATTTAGATCGGGCGTTATTATTGTTGTCCAACCCATATCAAATCTTATTCCGACCATGTTCCTGGTTACCTCTCACCACAAGCCCTTCACCTTGTGAATTCTCATCGCTAGCTTTCTTTCACTAATGAAAGCCTAACAGAACACTTGTGACTTCCTCTAGCTTGAGGGTTTCCTTTCCTGACATCAGAGTTATAAACAAATTCTTGTACGCAGGAGATGATGGTAGAAAATTCAACAACATCAATGCTTTGTCTTTATCTTCGATCTTCACATCAATCCATTTTCAGATCACTTACAATCTGATTGAATATGTTGATATTCTAGCTTAGATCTGTGCCCTCTGACATTTTAAGCCCAAATAATTTTTATTTAAGATAAAGCTTGTTTATCAATGACTTGGACATGTATTAGTTTTTCAATTTTTGTAGATTGCCACAGAGCATTTCTCGTCCATAACGTGATACACCACGTCATTTGTTAGACAAAGCCTGATCATTGCCACCACCTTCGCCTATAGTTCCTCCCAATCTGTCTTTTTCATACCATCTGTTTTCTTTTCATCTAGTGTCTTCACTATGCTTTGTTGCACTAATAGATCTTTAACCCTCCTCTACTATAATTCAAAATTTCAAGTTCCATCAAACTTTACCATATCAAATTTCGTAGAAGAGATCCTAGACATAGTGTCTTGAGCTTTGATAGTAATTGTTGAGATTGTGCCACAACAATAATGAATAATTCGATGATTAAAACATAAGAGAATCGAGAAAAATAGAGAATGAGAGAGAAGAGAAGGCAAAGAAGTTAACATGGTTCAGCGATATGCCTACTCCATGAAAAAGACCAAGAAGAAGCCAAATAGAATTCTCTTTATCGTTTTAGGGCTAAATTGATCCTATTTATACACCCTAAGCAATCCATGATATTTTGGATAAAAGATGTCAAGTAATAATAGGAATTTGCATTAGTCGGTGCCTCCAGCATTGGGCACTGCCAAGTCGTGTCCAGGAACACGGTCGTGTCGAAGCCATGAAGCCATGCACTGACACGATTGGTCGTGTTTTTTAGCACGGTCGTGTCCAAGCCATGCAAAAGTCCTCAGTAGTTGACATGGCATGGCTGTGACTCTCGGCACGCTCGTGTCCCGTGTTGACCCAAATATGAGCCATCTCAACAAAGATCATGATATTCTTTGATTAGACAATTATTACTTGGACTATCACTAACTTAGTCGCAATTTCGAGATTAAGAGGTCTCGATTAGGCTAAATGTGATTTCATTTGGCCCAATAGTGATTTCATGATTAAAAGCTGTGGCTAGTCAGGTTGCGATCAATCATAGTGACCACAACCTGATAAATAAAAAAAGTTGAAAAAAAATTAATTCAAAATTGTTCAAAAGTTATATCAAGTTGGCCTCTTTTTTTTTTGTCAAAAGGTATATGGTTGCGAATAAAGTCAAAAGTAAATGTTTGCGAGAATTATCTTATCTATGTGGCAAAAAAAAGTGATAACGCTTATCCGAGGTGCCTTTCTACAATCCATCCTAAGACTTGTGGAAGAGTGGTAAATTACAGTATTGAGCAGACTCCTAGGTGGGAGGAACTTATTCTCTAAGAGAATGAATCTCAAGGGGATTCGAACTTTACTCATGTGTGGCAATTTTACCACTCGAGTACCAATTCAGCTATGTTCATGGGGGCTGAGAATTGTCTTACCTAATCAGTATCTTCAACAATTGACCAAAGGACACATTTAAAATTATAAAATTATCAAAAGACCACCTAACTTTTAGATCTTTCAAAGAGCATATTTATCACCCATTTTATTCCTCCCACTAATTATTGTGACAGTGATATTGATGTTCAAAGATCAACATCACTCACTGTAATATTGATTTTAAAAAACAACACTATTACATTTTAAATCAGTATTACAGTGATGTTGATTTTAAAATGCAATATCACATAGATGCTCTTCTTTAAATGCAATATCATCAGAGTGGTTGGCATCAGGGGTAAAATGAAAAAATGAAAAATAAATGTACTCTTTGAAAAATCTAAAAGTTAGATATGTCTCAAGATATGTCTTTTGAGAATTTTATAATTTTAAGTGCGCCTTTATAATATTATTACGTATCTTTTATTGGGTGTTGTGGTGGTAGAGAAAGTGAGCTTTTTTATCAAATAAAAAAGAGAAACAAGTGGGCTTCTCAAATTGGATAAAGCCCATGTCACAAGATCCAATAGGTTAGCGTTTAACATATTTTTATTCGCCAGATCCACCTTAATATTCAACCTATTCATATCATTCGTGATCGAGTTAGAGAATGTTGCATATCATCCTGCAAATGGAAAAACACTAAATGCATGGGTTACTGAGAAATTAGAGTTCCTCAATTGGAAGAAAATCTTCAACTCTTACTCCTTCAAAACTGACTTACATCTAAAGGATGATGCACTCACTTGTGTTAAAATATTCAATAATTTTTTATCATATGTTTTAGGAGTAATTTCTTTTTTTTTATAAACACATAAGTTCAATTTATAAATAAGACTCTTTAATTTTATTATGAATAATTCATCAATGTATAAAAGAAGTTAAGATTTCATATATTAATTAAGAATTGAGAGTTAATACAATTTTAATTTTTAACATAGTCTAACCGTCTCTTCAGTAAAAGATAAAAAAATCCACCACTCCAGCGGTTCCATATACGATCTCACGATCATATGTGAGGAGGTAAATCGAGAAGTTGCAGTTGGCCATTACGAGGAAGGACATTGTCTTGACTTTGTCGAGATTCAATCCTTGTCCACTTCAACAAGTTTGTCTCGCATTAACCAACTCAACTATATCCCGGAGGTTAGTCTAGTCATCTCAAGTCGTTTATTCATTGAGCAACTAAGATCTCATGATTATTTTGTCTCCATCTCCAAACATAAGTGAACAGATTGAATCCTCAGAAATCAAATATTTTTCAACACTTATTCCGTTTATGATACGACCCACTCCTAAGTCTAGAATATTGTTATTTCTTAATTAGTTCGTCACGAGACTGAATGATTTACTACTTGAACTAGAACATTCAGAAATGATGCGGATTCAATATGATAAATTTTTGGAGATCATAACTTTTGACTCGGATGTCAAAATGAGATGTAGTCAGTTGCTAATCAAACTCTTTCAGAGACTTCATTTGGTATGGTGTAGAACCCATATCGGTTCACTCTCGGATCCATCAAACATTGTTTAGTACTTTTTAAGGCTCTGAATATAATTTTTTTACTATTTATAATATTTTTTTAAAGATTTGAGAGTATTTTTTTACTTTTGCAAATTATGATTTTATTTTGGATCTATTTAAAGACATGTTTAAGGGGTTAAGATAGTTTTTAATTAATACTATTTACGACATTATCGTTTTCTTTCCCAAACATGAGTTTGATTGCATATTTTCTAGTATTCTTCGGTAGAATCAATAGGTTGTAGAAGATTATTTTTGATATTCATACGTGAATCAACGGATTCAAAAACCTAAAGCTTCCCCTATAGTTTCCTGTCATCAATCCAATAAAATATCATAAGATTGATCAAAATCCGATCCACCAAACTGAAGAATTTTAATAATTACAATAAGTTGACTACATACAAGTGCACTCATTGCAATCAAATAGCTCATTACTTTCAAGTTATTAAATATCCAGATTGGTGGGATCTAACACAAAATCAATTCTAAGCAACTGCATTGGTCGCTAAAACAAAGGAAAACAATGCCACTATAACATCAACATTGTTTACAACTACAAACATTGAAGGTAAGATTTTAAATATTTCTACATATAATTTTGAAAAATGCATGAATAATTGAATCTGGTGCTACTGATCATATGACATCCGATGTTGAATTAACTCACCCTCCCAAAAAATATCTTCAAAGTCGACAATTAATAATACTACTCTGCACTATAAGAAAATCCGAATTTAGCAACAGAATTAACGATGGAAGTTAATTTTTATTGCTAATTTAGCAATGGATGTTTATGTTCGTCGCTAATTTAGCGATAGAAATTAACTTCCATCGTTATTTTATAATTTAGCGATGGAAGTTAATTTTCGTCTCTAATTAACGATGAAAATTTATTTTGCGTCGCTATATTAGCAACAAAAATAAACATCCATCGCTAAATTATCGATAGACTTAATTGTCATCGCTAAATTAATGATTACTTTAATTTTCATCGCTAAAATCGTGATTTTTAGGGTTTCCATCCGAATCTTTTCCCCTCGTGCAATCGATCTCTCCCTCATCCGATCTCCGATCTTCTCTCCTAGAGAGCATGCTCAGGCCGAGCCCAACGCCGGTGTTCCCAAGTCCTCGGCCTTTCTGAGTCTCCGACGTTCTCGATTCTTCACGATTTTCGGTAGAGCTATCAAACGGATCAACCCATGATGGAGCAGATCAACCCATCAGAAACTCATTGTATGATGGGGTGGGGCGGGCCAACCCATCAACTTGGCGGGTTGGAAAAATCTCCAATCTAATCCAACCCAACCCAAGGCGGATTGCGGGTGAGGAGAGCCAACCCACGGGCCTCTCAAAAAATAAAAAAAAATAAAAAAATATTAAAAATTTTAAGTTTGGATTATAATTTAAACATGTCAAATTGAAAATTTTAAAATGGAATTGCAATTTAGATGGATCAAGGTCACTAGTCCATTAGATTTTCTATTTTAATTTTAAATTAAAAAAAATTTCTCAACCTGCGGACCAATCCAAGCCCGCCATGGGGCAACCCACATAGGTCACGGGCCTAAGCAGGTCGACCCACCTTAACCCACATTAAAATGAGTTGATAAAATTTTAACCTAACCATCCGCCTAAATTATTTGACTGGACGGGTCAACTTGACAGGTCCAACCCAAATTAACAGCTCTAATTTTCGATCGGTAAGCTTTTCCTCGATCTCCTCTCTCGTCAGTTTAGGGTTTGCTGACATCGGGCTTGGCCTGGGCATGCTCGCCGACGTTAGGCCTAGCTTGGTCGAGCTGACCGATGTCAAGTTCGGTCTGGGCTAGCTCGTTAGTGTTGGTCCTAGCTTGGTCGAACTCGCCGGGTTTGGGCCTGACCTGGCTAAGCTCGTCGGCCTCGAGGCTGACTTGGTTGAGCTCGTCAGGGTCGAGCCCGACCTGGCCGAGCTCGCCGACGTCTGTTTAGACCTGGTCGAGCTCGCTAGCATCAGGTCTGGCCTGGCCTAGCTCGTCAATGTTGGGCTTAGCCTGGTAGAGCTCACTAGCGTTTGTTCAGGCCTAGCCGAACTCGTCGGTGTCGGGCTTGGCCTGGCCGAGCTTGCTGGTTTCTGTTCAGGCCTAGTCGAGCTTGTCGACGTCGGGCCTGGCTTGGGCAAGCTCGGTTGGCTTGAATAGTCTTCGTGTCTATTATTATATTCCTATTTTAATAAAGAACATTGTTTCTATTTCTTACTTAAATAAAAAAGTTTTCCATTTGACTTTTAGTAATAATTATTGTTATATAACTTTGAATGGAGTTCTTTATAGGACCGGAATACTATGTAATGATATCTACGTGCTAGATAATTCTAACGAGGCATTCAATATTGAAACGAGTAACAAGCGTGCTTGAAAAGATGATCAGTTAACCTCTTACTCGTGGCATTGTCGTCTTGGTCATATAAGCAAGAAATGCATGTCTGAACTCCAAAAGGTTAGTAGTTTAGAATCATTTGAATTAGATTCATTTAATATATGTGAATCATGCTTAAAGGGCAAGATGACTAAGTTAGAATTTTATGATATTTTGTTGATTCATTTTGGGTTTCTTGTGGACAATTAAATGTTTAATCAACATAATTGAATTACATTTGTGAAATGGTCTATTTTTAGATGATTGATATAATTTCTATAATTTTGATAGTTAATTTGATATTAATTGAGCTTGATTTCTTGTAGGGTCCAAATTGAACCATGATTGAGTCAAATGGGATCGAGTCAAGTAAAAATTGGTCAATTTGATAGTCCTAAAATATCATGATCAAGATTTGGGTTCGATTGGAGCTGAAATTGGATCAATTGGAGCTTAATTGGATGAATTGGGCTGAACCTGAGCTAACTCAAGCTGAACCCAGTCAAGCTGATCCGGCTAGCTACAGTAGAATTCAAATTCACGTTATAATGAGAAAGAACATTGTAGCAAAATCACGGTTACTGTAGCAACACTGTAGCATCTTCATTTTCGCCCGTTTTTCCTCTGTTTCTTAGATTTAGAGCTAGATTTCCGGGTTTTTCTCCTTCCAAATCAAATTCCAGCTTCTAGAGACGATAACGAATTCATATTGGGAGTCAATAGGAGCTGATTCCTTCCGTTGAGGGTTTCATCGGATAATCTTTGCCGCCGCGAACTTCAACTGGATTATCCTCGATCTATCATATTCGGAGCAATCGATTCATTCAGAGGGGTTCTCTGAAGAGTATTGAAGGTTCCTGAGCATTGAATCATCACGATTTGAAGGAAATCCAGCTGATGAAATTAATCTGGATCGTCTCTGTTCTGAGGAGTTCAGGGCCGGCTCTAGGCATAGGCCACTAAGGCCTATGCCTAGGGCCCCAATTTCCTAGGGGCCCATTTTTTTAAAAATTTTAATTATTATATATCTATATATTTTGAAAGAATAATAAATTTTTAAAATATCTTTATTGGATTTTGGAGAGATCATTAGATTTTGTAGAGATTTGACATTTATTGTATTTAATAAAGATTTTGGTATGATTCCAATATATTTAATATTTCTCATTACTCAAAATTATAATTTATTAGTTTCTTTATAATTATTAATTTAATAATCTATTTTGCCCAACTTCAAACATTTTACTTATTTGATAGCTTATTTTCTTTTCTTAAGACATTTCTGAGATCATCACAAGGGGTGCAAGGAGAGAAACGATTTTTTATTATAAATTTTTCGATGATCTTAAAATTTAAAGGTATCGTCTTCCTCATTTCCCTATCAATTTTTTTTTGTTTTTGTTAATTTCTTATTTTTTATCAATGATTCATATTGTAAACTTGTAATCTTATCAGTTCACATTAGAAATTTATGATTTATCTTCATATTTCATCTTTATTCTGAATAGTTCATCTTTATTCTTAAAATTTTAGATTTTTTTTATTCTGAATATTTCATCTTTATTTACTAAATTACTCTCATATTTTAATTATGATAAAATTTTATCAATATAATAATTCTAATTTCACATTTCACATTTCACATATCAATTGTCAAACTTTGAAATATCATCAGAATAAAATTATAAGACATAAATTAGGTTTTATTATTATTTAATTTTAAATTATTTTTATTTCCATAAAATAGTAACGACTTATATTTTTATTATTATTATTTGAATATAAATATGTCTGCTAAAAAATATGATTTTAAATATACAAAATGCATGAAAAAAAGAAAAATAAAAGAATTTAATAATAAAAATCAAAACTTCAAAAATATTAATTAAAAATAAAAAATCAATTGAATTAAAAGACAATATTATAGGAAAAATAATAATTTAGCAATGTTTTCAATTGAAAAAAAATTATTATTAAAACTTGAATATGAAATTTTAATTAATAATTTTGCATCAAAAAGTAGAAAATTTAATTTTATATAAAAAATTTATTTTTAAAATTAATATTTTAATTTATTTTAAAAAAATTTTAAATATATTATTGTCGGTCTCAAGTCCAAATAAAAAAGGGTGAGAAAATATTTTTTAAAATAATAATAATTATTTTAAAAAAAATTCGCCTAGGGCCTCCAAGAAGCTTGAGCCGCCCCTGGAGGAGTTTCCGAGGGTTTCTGATTTCCTCAGATTCAACCCGATTGCAGATGAATCCAAGTTTGAATTGAGTGTTGTTCTTCTGGATTTCTGATAGTTTCCTCAGATCTAGTGTGACGGCTAGATTGGAATTGGTTTGTGAAGGGAAGATTCCGAATTCTGTGTTTCTTTTCATTTTTGAACATTGTTGTTGTTTGATTATGTTCTTTGCTGTTAATCTGTAATTCATTTCTGAGCATTAACATTGTTGATCTTTAGTTGTTTGATCAGTCAATTTCGAGTTGTTTAGGTAATGTTTTGTTGTTTCTTTCTGAACAATGGCTTTTATTTTTAATTTCTGCATCACTGTTTCGTATCAGACACTGTTCCCTGTATCAGTAGCTGTGTAATTGTTTCTGATCAGTAGTTGATTCTGATTTTCACTCATTGATCAATAGTTGTTTCTTTGCTAGTTTAGGTGTTATTCCTTAACTTCGAATTGTTTTGCATATTTAGGTTAGATTGGTAATTAGATTTTATTGCTTGGTTTCATGCATTTTTCATTGAAACATGAATTTTGAATTTACATTTCATTGAAAACACCAAAACCCCCATTTCATATAAAAAACCCAAAAATAACGATATCCTAGCTTGATCATAGAACCTTTCTATTAGTCCTTGGAAAAATACGACTCGTGGCCCCTATATTACATTTACTTAAGAGTTAAGAGTTTTCGATTATAAATTCTAATTTGAGGCTCATTCGTGACATCATTTGTGGCATATCATTACCTTTTACTAGAAAGGGTGAACTAGTGGGAGAGTTACTTGACATTGTATATACTGATGTATGTGGTCCAATGTCAACTTAAGCACAAGGAGTTACAACTACTTCATTATCTTTATTGATGATCATTCATGATATGGGTATATGTATTTAATGAAATATAAATTTGAGGCCTTTGAAAAGTTCAAAGAATTTAAAAATGAAGTAGAGAAACAGTTTGCAAAAGTATTAAGTTTGATCCGATCGAGGTGGTGAATACTAAAGTCAAGAGTTTCAAGATTATCTAAGAGATAATGAGATGTTATCTCAATGGACTCCGCCGTATACACCTCAACATATATAATGGTGTATCTGAGAGGCGAAACCAAACCTTGTTAGACATTGTAAGGTTAATGATGAATCATGCAAATCTTCCCAGATCCTTCTGGGGTTATGCACTTGAGACAACTGTTTACTTACTAAACAAAGTCCTGACCAAGGTTGCCTCTACTACTCCATATGAGATATGGAATAGTAAGAAACCTCACTTATCTTACTTGAAAATAAGGGGTTGTCCTGCTTATGCGAAGAGGACTGTATTAGATAAGCTGAAGTTAAATCTGATAAATATCTATTTATTGGATATCCTAAGGAAACAAAGAGTTACCAATTCTATCATCTCATGGAACAAAAAGTGTTTATTTCAAGGCATGATGTATTTTTAGAGAAAAAATTTCTCTTGTAGAAACATAGTGGGAGTAAAGTTGAACTTAGTGATATTACGTCCCGGGAGACGGCGATCCAAAAAATTTCAGCAGCATCTTTCCTTTAACAATCCAACTTTTTCTAATACATGATAATGTAGAAGGCCCACACGGCCAATACTAATACGATACATGAATAAACTACTAACTACAACACTCAAGGCCAACACAGCCACAACCACACATCCATCACAACGCATATACCATTACATAACTACGAAAATCGCAAAACACTATGATAATGCTCACAACTAGAAACGATAAAAACTCCACAATCTATAATAAAAATACCGCAACGGAAATCTACTAGAGTTCAAGTCCACACTGTTAAGATAAGGTCAAAATCCACTATCCAACATGAATAAAATGAACATAATCCAGAAAAGAACAAAGTCACCGCGACTTCTCCTGCTGTGAGATAGGGCAACTTCAAATGACATCCTTACCTGTTACCTGGGGAGAAAACAAAGAGAACCCCCAGGCTTTGGGTAGTGAGTATACACAGGGACGGATCCAGGAAAAGGAGGTGGGCTAGGCTTTGGGTGTGGAAGGGATGGGCTAAGTAAACAAAATTTTACAAAAAGAACCAATGTGTAATAATTTAATAGTGAAATTTTTTTTACAATAGATAAAAAAATCTTTGGGGTGGGCTAGAGCCTAGGATAGCCCTTGAGAAGATCTATCCCTGAGTATACATACTCAGTGGGTATAATCAAGAAAGTGCACAACAAAGCAATATATATAATAGAACAGCATGATAGCATACTAGAATAATAAACTACGTACAACAACAAATATCATGTAATTCAATCATAGTCATATATCAGCAAGTCTACTAGCCTGGGTTATGTAACAACAAATGCAATCATCATGAATGCAGAAGACAACTACCCACAATGTATGCACATATGAAATGCATGGTCACTGTCTGCACTCGTCACCCCCAGACACTCACCCAATGCAGTGAACTGGGGCGCACGACAGGAAATCGCACATGCTCCAACAACAAACCACTACTAAACAAGTGGGGAGCGGGTGGGGTCAGGAGGGTTATATAGTCAGTCCTGGTTGCATCCAACTTAGTATAGTGCAACAATTGCTCTCACTCTTGTGCCACTATCATATAGTGACAAGTGAGGCCAACTACAACAACAATGATTGACACACTTACTTCTATCATGTAAATGTCATGATGCTCAATTCAATAGTTAGGCCTATATCTAATCAGGCATAATCAACAAATCATACAATGGTTTCTAGCAACACAATGGTAGGTCAACAACAAGAATCCATAATGCAAGGTATCATATATCAACAATAAGATCAAGGTATCAACTGTAAATATCAGGTATCCATAAAAATACAACTAAATGGAAATAAGTAAAAGGTCATATCAACAAGGTAGCAAGAATAACAACAAGGCACTTAAATAAAATCCTGTGTTGATCAAGCATAGGAGTATCCACCTGATATGACGAACGTCGATAAAGAACCCCTCGTGTGTAACAGGATCAACCATCAAGGTCCTGTAATTATAATAACAATTACCCACTAAATACCAGAATGTATTTTAAATTCTACAACAAAATCAAATCCTAATCAAAACTAGGGTTAACCTTAACCGGATCAAGTCGAATCAGATCCGTCAATAGGTCTAACCAACTTGATCAATCGGGTCCAATCAACTCCATTTAACCCGACTAACCTAACCCAACCAAATTGATTTGGTTAAGTTTAATCCATATTTAACCTTAATTAAAATCTTGATTACCAACAAATAATCCTTATCCTCAATAGAGCACAACCAACTTGAACTCACCCTAACCGACACAATCCATAGGAACAGGCCATATCAATAGAATCACAGAAAATAGAACAACTTCAAAAACTCAGAATTTCTCAACATCAGAGCAGGACAACTACAGGAAGCGGCTTCAATTTTACGACTTACTTCAAAGAAGCCCTAGTAACCTTGCCCAGCCCCGACCACGATCCCCTCAACAGATCAACCAAAATCAACAAGGAGATCTATCAGTAACCTAATAACACATTAACATCATTTCTGCAATTCCTACAACAACAACCAAAATCAGCAATCAAGCCCCAAAAACCAATCAATACCAGCCCCAACAAATTCAGCAAAACCCTAACAATTCCTTACCTCAAATCAAGCCCTAGCACCAGGTCCAACTTCGGTTCTTCCACCGCCGCCCACACCACCAAAATCCTTAGCAAACCGAAACCTAATTTCATCCAAAAGATCTGAACCAATTCAACCTTAACCGGCAATTTCGAATCCAACCAGCAAATGAATCCAACAACAAAACATAAAATCTTACCTCGGTTTGAAGCCTTTGGACCTGCTCACTGGCGAAGGAGGCGGCGGCTAGGTCTCCTTGTTGCTCTGTCCCTCTCCAAGCGAACCACAAGCCAGGCGAAGCCGACAGTGCCTCGCGAACCAGAGGAGAAAAAGAAGAACGCGGCGGCCTCCTCTTCTCTCCACGCGCCCTTCGAGTACCGTTTCCCTCCCCCCTCTTCCACGCGCGCGGCAACTGCGATCGACGAACAGAGGTGGCGGCCGAAACATGAGCAGAGAGACACACGAGAGATGAGGCAGCAGCGCTTAGGGTTAGGTTTTCGTTCGGCCAGCGCCCCCCCTCCTCTTATCCCACGTCCTCCGTGATCCTTGCCGACGGGGTCGCAACTTTGCCCCACACGGATTGCTGTGTGTGGCGTGGGGGTGGAGAATTTTCCTAACGGGTTTCAGGTTTAACCCAAACCCGATACAAATTAAGTTTTTTTTTTCACTTAACCCCCTAAAGCCTCATATCTTACATACTTGACTCTTCTTCACCATCAAGCATCCGTCAACCTTTGACTTGACTCTTCATCATCATCTTGATCAAACATCATGTTGATCGATTGATCTGGTCAACCTTCACCTACTTGGCATCTACTTGACATCTAACTAATATATTAATCAAACATTGAGACCCAACTTGAGTTAAATCAAGCTTGGTCAATGTGGTCAACTTTGACTTAAGATCAATTGCACCAACATATACACAACATGTTGAAATAGATAAATTCTTTATTAAATAGAAACTATATGAAATTGTTATGGAACTAATAAAGATTCAATTAGAAGATCAACTAGTTGATATGCTTAAGCATCTAACCGAGCGCTCTCAAAGTTTTTAGACAAATTGGACATATATGACATCTAAAAATAATTTGAGTGTTAAAATATTCAATAATTTTTATACCATATATTTTTAGGAGTATATAGTTCATTTTGAAAAAGCTAATGCATTCAATTTCTAGGTACAAGACCAATTAATTTTATTAAAAAAATTTATTATGAAAAATTAATCTTGCTATTAATATATACAAAAGGAGTTAGGATCCTACACACTAATTAACATTTAAGAGTTAATACAATTTTAGTTTTCAACATCCTCACAGTCCCATGTGTGCTCATTTAGAATTAATTTCATTAAGTGCACCGATCGATACATATATCAATATTATCTTTACCGGAGCCATTCATTTATCACATGAAAATATAAGCAACTCACTAATTTAAGTCAAGGTTCTTGCAGTAAGTCGACTTAATACCTAGCCCATACAAATAATTAATAGACAAGAGATTAAATAGCACTTGAAAGCAAGCTTTATGATACTCGTGAGTGCATGCAAGAGCCGAAATATGTATATCTCAAACAGGTACAATAAAATAATAAATACAAAATTAAATAACAGGCGACACTCGAATTAATTAATTAATTAATTAATTAATTAATTACAAATTAAAGTGGCAGCTAGTGCATGGCGTTTGCAACTTATCGGTCACTAAGTAATTGACTATCCACGTAGCTGCACTCTTGCAGTAACGGGGCTTCATTTCATGCGACATGCAGTAAGTTACACATGAATGCTAGTTTTATGGCCGCTTGCATGGCGTACACCTGTCAATGCAATACGTACGTACGTACGTATATCTGGAAGCATATATACACGTACGCATTTCTGTTTCTGTTCTACAGTACATCTCGACTATGGAAAAGGACACTTGTAATTAATCAATTAAACAAAACTGATCTCTGATCTCAGATATGAGCAGGTGCGTGTTAATCATCAAGCTTGCAGGCAGCTCAGAAGTGTCAACTCGCAGTAGGTTCCCATTGAAATGTCTGACAGCATTAATTAATTCACATATTTATATGTATATATAAAGTCACTCTATCAATAAAATCTATTCAGTGTGTTTAGGTAAGCCTTGGCTTTCTTTCTTCACGTGGAAATGGTCCTTCTTGTGATGTCCAAGAATTCTATATATGATGGAAACCCTAAATAGAAATATATATCATAATTAATGAAAGTTATTGGGGGTATTCACTCATCTCTGATCCTTCATTCAATGTAGATGATGAATTAGTTGCAGAGGCCAGGCAATGGATGTGACTATATATATATATCGCATTTCTGATGGCAGCTTGAAGAAGGTAATTAAGTAACTAGCTAAATCTTTAGGGTTTTGAGGCCTCATCAAGATATAGTTGATGATATTTGTATATAAAGATAAGAACTAGCTAGAGCTTAATTAATTAACGCCGCCCTGCATTCATGGCCAATATAATAAATGCACTCGTTTATAGTCTAGTTAATGCATTGATAAGTATTTATGTGTACGCTCATATGGTTGCAGTGATAGTCTTGTTAATTAAAGTTTATAAGTTAATGGCTTATTAGTTCATTAATTCCTGTAAAACGGGGAGTGAAATTAAATTGATTTTGACTGTGCTGATTCTGATTTTCCTGTATATTTATGTTTCGAGCCAAATGTACATAGGTATTTTCCAGTGTTACTAATTTTTTTAAATTAAAAATTCTTAGGTGTCGTGCAACTTAATTGAAAGAAAAATTTGAAATAGATATCTCTTCGCTGAAATTTATCCTTTTTGTTGGGACGGATGACGTACAGAGGCATTTAAAAAATATATAATTAACAATGAATTTTAACGATGTAAAAAAATTCATTGTAGATCGGCAATAAAATTAGCAACAAAAAAGAAATTATTGCTAATCAGTAACAAAATTACAACAAAATAATTTTATCATAAATTTATCAACAAAAGAACTTTCATCCAGAATTCATCATCAAATTTATAACAAATTCAAAATTCATTATCAAATTTACTACGAATTCAAAATTTATCACCAAATTTTGAGACAAATTCAAAATTCGTTGCAAGGTTCGCCATGAGTTCTAATTTCGTTGCAAAGTAAGTATTTTCGGTTTAGCAAATTTGTCATCAAATTTAGACACAGAATCTCTAAGTCAACACTACGTCTAGAACTCTAAGACACATAGGCAGAAATTTCTTGTGGTCAACAAGGATATCCTAAGGGAGTGTCTAGTTAAGGAGAAGGTTCTTCTTGAAAAATCTTATTTTGAAAAGATCTTTTAAAAATCAATTTCAAAAAGTCCTTTCAAAAATTACTTGAAAACCTTTTTGAAAATATTTTTTTTTAAAACTCATGTTTTGAAAAATATTTTATAAATTATTCTTTATAACGTAGATCAAACTCTAAGACACATAGAGAGTTTATGTTATGGTTAACAAAGAGCCCTAATGTAATATCAGATTAAGAGGGAGGTCCAAATTAAAAGATCAAACCTATTTCAAAAATTAATTTATATAAATCTTTAAAAACCTTTTTGAAAAAATCTTTGAAAATGCATTTCAAAATCATGCTCAAAATAATTTTAAAAATTATTCTTTTGATTTGGATCAAACCCTAAGACACATAGGAAATTTACTTTGTGGTTAACAAAAAGTGGTGTGTCTGATTAAGGGAGAGATACTGATTTAAAGGATAATAAATAAAAAAATTATTTTATAAAATCTTGAAATCTACTATGGTCTTTCAAGAAATGATTAGACTAAGTTTTGACCATAGGAAATACTTAAATTGTTGGTGCAATAATTATTTGATGATTGACAAATGGAGAGAAGAGAAACTTAAGTTAAATAATCTAATAATCTCCGAGTGTTAAAACCCTTGTGATCTACAATTTAATTTAAGAAATTATTAAATATCAAAAAGGGGAAGATTATTAGTGTAGTTTGTCTTCAGGATTTATGTTTGGCAATACACCTATGTTTAATCAGTTTAACTAATGGTTGATCTAAATAGGACCTAATATTTGGATATGAGTGAAGTCTAGTCAGGTCAAAGTTGACCAAATGACTAGCAAGAGAAATTCTAATTGGAGACTAGGCATGAAAAGTCCTAGCTTGAGGCTAGACAAGAAGTCCTAATCAATTGGATCGAGCAAGAAGTTCTAATCAGTTGGACTGAACAAGAAGTCCTAGTCAGTTGGATAACTGATCGAGCAAGAAGTTCTAATCAGTTGGACTGAGCAAGAAGTCCTAGTCAGTTGGATCGGGCAAAAAGTTCTAATTGGAAACTAGATAAGAAGTCCTGGTCAGTGAGATTGGGCAAGGAGTCTTGGCAGATCTAGGGCATGCACCAGGCGAGAAATCTAAGCTGGTCAGGTGATCGGACGTCTAGCAGATCGATGGGTTAGTGAGAACCAGACATCAAAAAGAAAATCATGAGGGTCAGAGGATCAGATATTGAGCAAGAAGTTCAAGCTGGTCAAGGGTGAATGGATGTTTGGCAGGTGAGAAGTCTACCAATTGACTAGTCCTAATTGAAGGTTAGGCAAGGGTAAGTCCAAGCAAGTCAAGGGTGATCGGATATTTTGTAGGTGAGAAGTCTACCGAGTGACTAGTTCTAATTGAAAGTTAAACAAGGGTAAGTCCAAGTAGGTCAAGGATGACCGAATGTTTGGAAAAAGAAAATCCTAGGAGAGTAACTCTCAAGTAAGCCTAGTAGATTAAACCTACAGGGAAAGATTTAAATAAGTCTAGTAGGTTAGACAGACTACAATTAAACTTAAGTTGCTTGCTAGCTTGTTTATTGTATGCTAATATTGTAAGAACCAGGAACTGAAAGTAAGATGAAGGAAGCATGACAGAAGTAGCTGAATCAAACTCGGAGTAAACTCAGGTCAAACCTGATTGAATCTGTTTCGGACGCCTAGAACAGTTCAAGCGCCCTCGTATATTCCAAGCTCCTAGACCAAGGCAACTCCAAGCACCTGGATCTGATTCCAGGCGCCCTGGGCTAGTCCAGGCGCCTTGGGCTGGTCCAAGTGCCCGGATCAGGATGAAGAATTAGCTTGGATAAAGATCGACGGAGCCAGATCAGATTGAATCAGTCCGGAGCATCTGGAAAGAGATCTGGATGCCCAAAGAGTCTTTATAAGGCCTATTCGAGGATCATCAAAGGTGAATAATTTCACTACTACTCTTTCATCCTGCGGTACTGCTGAATGCGATCGAAACTCTACTTGTGCAAACAGGGAAGTTCCAAGAGAGGTGCACTGCACTCATAACTTCCAAATATGTCCGACTCGAGTGTTTGCTTATTTTGTCTTACTACTTTACGCTTTACACTTTCTATTATATTTTGACTATAAGATGAGTTTCTTCACCTCCGAAAAGAGTTTCAGAAAAGAGACCACTAGTGGACAGGTGTCTCCCGTACACAGGCCTTGGATGTACTAACCCTGGAAGATTAGAAATCAAATAAATTCGCATGTCGTGATTTGTATTTTTTATTTCATTGTAAGTTTTTCTTTGATAGTAAGTTGAACGAACGAACGATATTCACCCCCTCTCTCGCATGCACCGATTCTACAAAAGTTCTAATAGGTTGAGGTCAATCGGATACCAAATTAGATGAGAATTCAACCTTAAAAAGGCTAAAATATGGTTATCAATCAATTGCTAGATAATAACAATCGATTGGTAAATCCTAAACTCGAATTCAGGGTTTAAGAGGGGTTTGCTGTGTGATCAATCAATTGATGAGGTTCATCAATCGATTAGTAAATCCTAAACCTTGATTTCGAAGGTTGCTTCATGATCAATCGATTGCTAGGGTTTAGTAATCGATTGCTTGAATTGCAGCAACAAACAGAAGCTTCCCAAATTGAATAATCAGTTCGATTGGAAGGAAGCAATAGATTGGTGTGACTCATCAAACGATTGGTCAAGTAAAAAATAATCATTATGCAAGTTTAAATGGTCGAATCAGATGTGATAATCGATTGGTGATGGTAAGCAATCGATTGTCAGGCAGAAATCAACCCAAATGCAATCCTGTAAAAGAGAATTTTAAGGCAAATCGAAGTTGTCCGTTCTTGGAAGTTCTGAAGCGAAGTGTTAGTGCATTTCTGGATCAACAAGAGGCAAAATCAAGTGATCAACAGCAAGAAATAATGTCGAGTTTAATTTGTGTAAACTTGTTTAGTTTAAATTGTATTTTGGTTTTTATTTTATCGTTGTATTTACTTGTTTGTTACAAGAACAGATTGTAAGAGATTTCTACACCTCCGGAAGGTATCCGAGAAGGAGAAAGATAGTGGGAATAGATCGCTATGACTAGGCTTGGACATAGCCACCTTGGGAGACGGTGAAGCAAGTAAAACGGTTTGTTGTGCATATGTTTACATTGATTTGTTGTATTTTGTTTCCACTATGTATTAATGAATTGTAGACAAGCACAGAAAATCAAGAAGAAGTGAATGAAGCTATTCACCCCCTCTAGGTCGCACCGATCCCAATGCTCTTATAGATACAAAAGGAAAAAAAATAAAGTAAGATTAAATATACAGTAAATCAAAAGAAAATTAAAAATTAACATGTGAATGTTTAACTCTAGTACTAAGGACCATATCATATAAATAAAAGAAATATGCATAATGAAATGTTTACTACTTACTTTATACTAGATCTCTATGTAATTAATAATACTAGGAGTAAACATGAAAGCTAGGAGAAAACTTTCTAATAAAAATTTATGTTGCGTTTCTATGATTTTCATAGGATAAGTTATTGAGTTACAAATAAAAGAGTAGTCTAATACACGAAGCTCTTATCAATATAGGGTTTCGAAGAAGAGTCTATTATATGCAGTTTTATCCTATATTTCAAGAGACTTTCTGTGACTCAAATTCGTGACCAAATCACATGATAACAATTTTATCATTATGATAAGGCTCCTATTCAAGTTACTTAGTTACAAATAAAACTTAAAATACTAATTTTCTAGATATTTCAAATAGGTCAATATTGTCAAACTAGCTAGATATATTAGTCTGGCTACATAGACCTTTTGGTTCAAATAAATTATATTAGATGAGTTAGTAAGCTATGATCAAGAAGATCGGATGGTCTAGACAAACTAAATAAGCTTGGCGAATTGCCCAATTAAAGAAAGTTGATCAAGTCTGTATCCAACTGGCTTAGATAGGCTAATTGAGTTGGTAGGGCAAAAAAAATCAAGCTAAGCTTATTGAGCTGGTTGAAGCAAATGGGTCGATCAAATTATTCACATAAGTCAAGTCAAGCAACTTGTTAGATAATTGAGCAATCTAATTGGATCAAGTGTTGGGTGGACAAACTAAGAGAGTTAGGTTGTTCAATCAAGCCTATTGTTTCGATCTATCAGACAGCTCGTCTTCTTGATTGGATGAGCATCATCTTGACCTATTGCACCTATCAACTTGGATGAGTTGGTTGGGCTAGCTGTGGAGAATTGGAGAATAAGTTGAACTAAGAGGGTGAATTGTTTCCAAGGGAGAGCAAGCAAACCAGGTGAATTGGGTGGGCTACACTATAATCTACAGGTCAAACAAACAAAATCATTATCAAGAGACTCTTATAGATACAAAAAAAAAAGTGAAAGTGACAAATCTCAAACACTAGCAGTAGCAACATATTGGAGCAATAATAGAATATGCATAATAACATGCTTATACATTTTTACCACTCACATCACACTAATTTGTAGGTAAATAATAGTATAAGTTTATTAGTTCCTTAGGTGTTTTGATATTTGACAAATAGGTTAAAGTAAGTGGTATGCTTTTAACAAGTTGATTGAGAATCAATGTTCACTCAGTGTAATGATTCATGCTATGATGATTGGCATAGTGGTTCAAGTGTGAAGCTATGGTGAGCTTTGATTTTGAAGGGTTGCCATTAAGTTTGAAGTGAACTTGAAGACCTAAAGACAATTTTATATAATATGGGTAGATGTTATTGAATATGGATGATGTAGTTAGGTTAGAGTTTAATTAGCTACCTAGGGAGTCCATATAAGTCACACTTGATGTTGACCTTGTGTTAATTCCCAATTAATGGTATTGAGAAATTGCTAATGTTTAGGTTCAGAGTTCTAGATTGATAGGTTTAGGGTAAACTTAAGTTGATATCAAGTTGTTTATGACTTTATAAAAGTACAAGGGTCAAATGACAACTTTTTGTTAAAGGTGTATCAGCCTAGGGATTTGCTTTGGTTGATTAAATATTTGAATTTTTCTGAGTTTTTTATTTTCCAATGGCTAAGCTAGTTTAGTTGACTAGGTCAATTTGGTTTACTAAAACTTTTATTTAAATGACAACATTTCAAAATTGTGGATATCTATCAAAGTATATATTTATTTATAGAATAGATCATAGAGCGATATGGAAGTTAAAAAAATACAATCTAATAGCTTTGTTGCCAATCAACTAGAATTCACCTTTGTCAATTCTATTGCTCAATCCTCTAATTAATTGGACTCTAATCCAATTGACTATTGTTAGTGAAAAAATATTTTATGATCCAAGAAATAGCATTCAGGCAACTACAATAACTAATCGATTGAATTCAAACTCCAATCAATTGGAACTTTGAGAAGTTTCCCTTTACTTGGCTAACAACCATTTGTAAGCTTATGCAAAGTTATGGAACCAAGTTGGTTGAAATAATATGGCTTGAAACATACAACCCCTAGCAAACATGTGGTAGCCTACCCTTCCCTAGCAAACATGTGAATTGTTGCATAATGTCACCCAAAAGCAAAAAAATAATAATTATTAGAGATTACATTCACTCTTACAATCTCTTATGATTACTCTCATGCCACCATGTCTTCAACTCCTTTGATGTATGTTGTTGAGCCATGAGTGTATTGAGCTCCTCAAGCTTGGTCTATGCCACCGAATCAATGTTCCATATTGCGAAGCTTTTAAATCTCTTGATCAAACCCACTGATCTAGTGAGTACATCAATCTCCTTTAGCTTACTCCATGCCACTTGACCAACACTCCATACCCTCGAGCCACTGAATTCCTCTTAAAACACCATATACCTCAAGCTAGGCCACAAGATCATCAAGCAAACCAATCTTCCTTAAGCTTGCTCTATTCCACTCAATTAATATTCCATCCCCTTGAGTCCATTTAGCTCCTCGAGAGTTCCACGATCCCCTAAATTGCAAAATAACCACTCAAAGCAAGATTTATGCTCTAGAGGACTCTAAGCTTCTCCAAATCTCCATTACAACTCATCCTAGGTTATTGAGCCATCGAAAACATGATGTCCATGACTACCAAATCCACAACTCAATCTTGTCAATTCAATGGCCTCTATGATCTCAAAATGTACTATATATCCAAGTCCTTGCACGCTTGGTGCGCATATTAAAACCACAAGAAACATCTAGCTTAAATTATATTTTCAACACATCAAAATCATATGATTGAACCCAAAATAAGTTAGATGAAATTGAGTTTACTAGGTATTCACTAGGAATCCATTTCTTATACATTTTCTTGACCTTCCTAGAGGGTCCATCCATTTAATTTGTTCCTCAATTGACTCCTAAAAATTGATGAATCATACACCGTTTCTATAGAATTAGATTTATATTCAAAACTAACCTTCTATATAATTCATACTTTAGCTTTCTATAATCATGTCTAGATATTTTTAATTACGGAAGAATTTTCTTGGAGTTTCAACACATCCACTTGTGACTTTAGGTTTTTTATTTTCAATCTCAAGCTAGCTTCTCAATTGATCATGAACAAGTGATTTATCATCACGAGGTGATTGAGATGAACTAATTTGGGTATATAATGTCTCCTTTGTTTTTTTAATTAGGCCCTTGTTCATACCCTTAGACGTACTTAATGACTTAGTTTAACTAACTATAGTATGTAAAAGTTCATCTAAAAGGGAAGAGTCGACCTTAATATCATTTTTTTTGTGATATACTCTCTTTGCTAGTGCTAAAGCCCTCCTCATTGCTTGTCAGTATCACTTGACCATCAATTGCCATTAGGGTCATGTAGTTTTTTGTTTTTTACCTTTGATCTTCTTCTTTAGATGAAGATGTATTTATAGAATTGAATGATTAGCTAGAGGAGTGGATGAATAGCCCATAACCTGATAATTTTAAAGAACTTTTTCTCTTGCAAACATCGGTCCAAAATAAATTAACTTGTTAGAAGTGTGAGTGTTTGTGTGTTTGTAGTGTCCAAGATATGCAATTGAAATAATTAAAACAAACACAAAGAGATAAAGTAATGCTAACAACAAGATGTAACAAATAATTCCTTTTCTTAGTATAAGATATGAAAGAAAAGTTCAAAAAATAGCTTACTTTTCTCCTTAGATAATAAAAGCAAGCACAAAACAATAAAGATCAATTGAAAAGTTGAAACCTTCACAAGAACAAAAGTCTTTTAAGCTCTAGAAGTTATCAAAAGCACTTGGGGACAAAATAATTAAATGAGTTTAATCAGGAGTTATTTGAGTTGATGAATGTCATGTGACCCCCTCCCTTTTTAATAGCCTCAAGTTTGTAAATAGATAAACTGTGTCAATTGCTTATACTCGACTCTAATCCACTGATGATATACCCATTAATTGAATGGCAAATATAACAATCTTAATTATATGCCAATGGCTAGTTTGTCAATCGATTAAAAAATCTCATCTAGTCAATTGCTTAAACATCAAGTTGGATTTATATAGTTTGACCAATTTGACTAATTGATCTACTTGGTCAAGCCATTCATTCCAACTAGACCAATTAAGCAAGCTGATTTGGATAGTTCGTTTAGCTCGAGTAGGTTGACTAAGGTAATCCTAGGTTGGGTTGATCTATTCGAGAAGGTCAATTGGTCCATGTGGGTTAATCAGATCATTAAGTGAGGTGAGTGAGGATGATCAATTTCTTTGGATCAAATAGGTCAATTTTGATAGGTCAAACAGATGATCAAGTCAAGCAAGTCAGTAAAAGTTAGTTGAGAGCGTGGGTTATTTGGTTCATGTTGATTGGGGGATCTACCTAAAGGATAATATAAGCCTAAGTGCTAAATCAGCTAACTTGATTGATGAACCTAAACCAAGTCAACTAAGATTTACCTATTTGGTCCCATCACATTGATGAATTAAATGACCTAACTCGATGAACTATCACAACTAAACTTACTCACTTTCCTAACTTGACTAGATCAAATGGTCTAAACTATAACTAGAGAAGAAAAATATATATATATATATATATATATTTATAATATTATATATATATATAATATTTGCCATTAATAAATATTTCTTTGGAAAATAAATGGAGTCTTAATGAGTCATTATTTTCCTATTTACTGTTCCTTTATTTTCTCTCTCTTTTAGAAGCATTCATTTGCAATTTAAATGAATGGACTGTGGGATGTTTCCTTCCCCGGCCTTCTTGAGAAAACGATTAGTATGTGTCTATCTGAAGCACTATTTTCTTATAGTGTTGGCTAATCTGAAGCTAATCTGAACTGAGTGATATATATAATATCATAATTAATTAATGTCACAAGGGAAAAATGCTGATGCAAAATGGTAGGTGAAGATTTTGCAGGTGAAGCACTGATCATGATCATGTAAGATCCCAGTTTCTTCCTTGAATATTTTAATAGAAATGAGGCAAAAACCAATATATATATATTAAATATTCATGTAAATGTTATGCACCGATCGAGAGAAAGCAATAACCTAACCTAACACATCGCCATTAATTAAGCTGCAATAGTTTCAACACAGGCCAATGCCATGCTTTAATGCTCTGTCCTCCAAACTCCGGTCCCTAGTTGGCTAACCATTTGAGGACCACCAGCACCAGTAATCTGA
The DNA here is from genome assembly GCF_044706935.1 of Curcuma longa. Lineage (NCBI taxonomy): Eukaryota > Viridiplantae > Streptophyta > Magnoliopsida > Zingiberales > Zingiberaceae > Curcuma > Curcuma longa. Next base: position 743,615 of record NC_133876.1, on the reverse strand, counting down.
TTCTCTGTTAGTTAGGGTTTAAGAACTTCTTATCAGTGAGCTAGCTAGCATCAAATTACCAATCAGTTCCAAGGAAAGCTGGTTTTAACTCAAGGAGCTTTAAAAGTTACTTTGAGCACTCAAAGACAGTGGTTGGGAGTTGGCTCTTGTAGAATTCTACTTAAATCTATATTTAATGAGCAACATGCTACTTGATACTGATATTAATGAACTTTATCCTTATCTCTCTCTTTTCATGGATATAACATTACGTGCATATCATGGCATGCCTTAAAGCTCTTAACTAGGGTAAAACAAGCTATTAATTAACTAGTGCACATATAAAATTTACAAGATTAATTCATTGAATATGTAATGTATAAATTTAGCTAGCTAGCTAGCAAACCCTAGACGTATATACATAACTTCTTTGCACAGTAGTTTGAGCTACTACAAGTGACTAGAACTTGATTTTCCACCGGATCAGAAGAGTAGGTATTCGATCTGGAGACCCACTGTGGAAATTTGATATCTTCGAGTAGTTGATTATTTATGCATCTTAACTGTCACTGATCATCAAGGTCTTGCTTACATCAAATAGAGGGACCATCCCTGTTAATTTGCATGCATTATTCATCCATCATGAAGTTAGTTAGATAATAAATACATACATATATCAGTATATGGATATATATATATATAGAAAGACAAGGATACGTAGCCCATATCAGCTTAGCTTCCTATATTAGCTCTTCTTCCCCTTCATTCCTGAGCACGTACGTACGCTACCGGTCAAACTCACTCTTCTTCGACCTTAATTTCCCTCTTCCTGATCTTCCTTGTCTGTGGATTTCCAATCTGAGATTTCTCCTATTTATAGATAGTATTTGACTCCGATTCGAGTGAATTAAGCGAGCTCATCGGAGATGGAGAAGCCAGTTCCGTCTTCGCCGAGTGCTGATCCTTCACTGGTGTTCGTGGTGAAGGAGCACATGTTCGACAAGGTCGTGACGCCCAGCGACGTGGGAAAGCTCAACCGTCTGGTCATCCCCAAGCAATACGCGGAGAAGTACTTCCCGCTGGACCCGGAGAGCGACCAAGGAGGCGCCGCGTCGTCGCCGGAGACCAAGAAGCTGGGGCTGCTGCTCAGCTTCGAGGACCGCGGCGGCAAGCCGTGGCGCTTCCGCTACTCCTACTGGAACAGCAGCCAGAGCTACGTGATCACCAAGGGGTGGAGCCGCTTCGTGAAGGAGAAGGGCCTCGGCGCCGGGGACACCGTCTCCTTCTCGCGCGGCTCCGGCAACCCCGCCGCGCGCCGCCGCCTCTTCATCGACTGGAAGCGCCGCCAGCCGCAACCTCCCAGACACCACCCCCGGGGCTTTGCTAATAGTTTCCCACTCCCGAGAGGGCCTCTGACCTCTCCTTTCACCTCGATCATGGCGTGCGGCCACCACTGGTGCGCGCGCAGCGCACTCTACAACGTCAATTGGCTGCCACCCGCCGCCGCTGCTCCGCCAAAGTTGGAGGTGCATCCGGGGGCCCCCGGCGTGACGATGTCGCCGACCGTGACGCTCGGTTCTCGTTCCAAACGACTTAGGTTGTTCGGGGTCAACCTAGATTTCTCCGAGCCTCTACCGGAGTAGCTAGCGATCCGAGGAGTCGCCAAATCTACTGAGCTAGTGAATCTAATTAGGAGATCGAGGTTCTAATCCAAGTAAGATGCCTAGCTAGCTAGTTATAATTTGTCTTTTGATAATTAATTTCAACAAGAATGGAATCACAGAAGAGCAAATGTTATGTATCCACCCATATATATATGAAAGCTATCCACTGATTTATGTTACAATTTTTGCATCTCCATTACAAGTTTTGCATGTTTTTCGAGCAAAAGAACACACACAAGTACGTACGATCACATGGAAATAGCTGCAAAGCTGCATGCTAGCTGACAGCCACAAGGTAAGATCTAATTGACTAGATCCTTTCCTCGTGATTTATTGATCTGCTTGTTGCATATATAATATACATATCTAGATGCTATATATTTATCATGCATTAAGTGGCTGTACCCAATTGAGGTGCTTGAATCAAAGAACACAGCACAGCATGCCTTCATATATTGCAGTAAATAATCAAAGCTAATAACTCACTGTCTGGAGCACAAACAGACTAACATGGGCTAAATTTATAATAACTAATGTTGTTGGATTAGAGTGTGCTTGTTTGGTAGCCTAATGTGGGCAGATCTATGTATTGGTGACTGATGCAATTCAGCTAGATACTCCATATCAGACAACCTAAAATGTATGCTTTGAATGCTTGTTCAAGCAACTACTGGTTCTGCCCTCCCTTCAGGTTTTGTTAACTTGACTCCTGAGCTACTCTACTTTGGCACTACCTCACCATTCAGAAGTTGGTCGACTTTATGCAGAGAGCTGGTGTGAGGAGTTCTTTTTAGTTGTGACAGTGTCGTTATGCGTGCATGAAAGCTAGTGGCATGGTGTTTTGGTTTTGGTTGTGACTTGAAGTTCTTTTGTAGATCTTAATAATTTGAGACAAGAAAAAACTTAAAAAGACAATAAGAAATTAATTAGTAACATATATATCGTGGTACTCTTGTTATTGTGTGGGTTTTTTTTCTATCTTTTTCAAAATATACAGATTGTATATCTCTTCTATATAGGGCCATAGAACTAGACATGTCTCTCATCTGGATATGTATAAAATCATGAGCACATTAGAGAATAAAAATTGAATTTTCTTTGCTCGACTCTGATCTTAAATGGTCACTAGAAAATCAATAGGAGGCTTTTGAATTTTTTTTTATTAACAGGATAATTAAGTTTGTCCAACAATATCCTATACCACAATAGTCATCTATATGTAATTTTCTCTTGCAAAGAACAAAAACTTTTTAAATTCTCTTGAACCATATTTCTAATATGCTTTTACCACTTTTACATTTGAAATCATTTCCTCAATGATTATATGGTGAAAATTATATTATTTCTTATCTAAAACTCGATCATTGTTATCCCTGCCTTCCATGACCCCCATGACCATGTCAATGAAATAAATAGTTCATTTGCGATCAATTGACTTAGATGATAGTCATACCGCTAATGCAAAAAGACTTTGTCACAAATGCATGTCTGTCACTTAATCATTGTTATAAGTCTTTCCTTTCTTAAGATTGATAGAACAATCCTTAAGTTCTCGAAGTGTTCATGTTAAAAGGTAGTGGTCTCTCAAATTGCTTTCTAGGAAGAGAGGAGGTGTTGTGTAATGACTTGTATTATAAAATGATTCTACTCAATAGAAACTCCTAGACCATATTTTATCAATTAGCTAGATACATGAACTTATTCTATCTATATACATGAATTAAAAGATTTATATTTCACTTGGTTCAAGAACATTAAACATTTACTATAGTTCATGTATTTAAGTTTAATTCAACATCTAACACCCCCCTCCTTAAATTTGAATCTTCCTTACTCTAAGCATGAACCTCAGTATTTGACAATCATCAAATTTGAATGATTTTATAAAAGTATCGACAACTTGATCCATAGTCTTCATATACTCCAGTTCAACTTCTTTTTTTGCAATGTATTTTCGAATAAAATGATATCATCTTCTTGCTCCAAATGAAGTTCCTTTAGCAATCTTCTTAACCATACAATATGAATAATTGAAAAGTGTCACAATAGTTTACATTTTTGAACTCTATAAAATTACATTATTTTTTAAAAAGAATATAAAATTAGTTGTACTTTTCTATGATCATTGTCTCTTGCAAAATCGTTATCATAACAACCCATCAATTTGTAGTTGCAAGAAGATGAATAAATAATGTCATAATCAAGAGTACATTTAATATAACGAAGTATCCTTTTAGTTGCCAACATGTAAGACTAAGTTGAATTCTTCATAAATCGACTCACAATCCAATTGTAAATAAAATATTAGATCTTGTATAAGTCAAGTATCCTAGTAAGACTTCTGAATGCAGTTGGATTAATCTCCTCTTCTCATTTCTTCACTTTGGATAGTTGTGCTTCAAATTGCATAAGAGTATTAACTAATTTGTAATTGAGCATATTAAATTTCTTAAGAACCTTTTTCACATATCTTTCTTAAGAAATAAAAGTTTCATCCTCCATTTGCTTTACTTGGATTCTCAAGAAATAAGTCATGAGTCCCATGTTAGTCATCTTAAATTCATGACCCATAGCTATCTTGAATTCTTTGATTATTTCCTATAAAAAATGAAATCATCTAGATAAATGTAAACAAGTAAGAAACTCTGACATTCTTCTTTCATATAGAGTGCATACTCATGGGTACATCTTAAAAAATTATTTTCTTGCAAATATTTATCAAGTCGATTGTTTCAAGCTCTCGATGCCTGTTTAAACTCATAAAATGCCTTCTTTAGCTTCAAGACTTTATCTCCATGCCCCTCGACCACATATCCAATAAATTGTTTAATATAAACATCCTCATTAAGATAACCATTAAGAACAACATATTTTAACTTTCAATTGATAATCTTCCAATAATTTTGGATAATAAGATATATCAACAAGCGAATTATCTCTAATCGAGCTACCGGAGCAAACACCTCATCATAATCAATGTCTTATTTTTGCTTGTAGCCTTTAGCAGCAAACCGTGCTTTATACCTTTCTACTTCTCCATTGGCATTCCTCTTTATCTTGTACACTCATTTGACTCCAATAGTCTTATGGTCTTTTGAAAGAAATACTAACTCCTAAGTATCACTTTCACAATGACTTGAATTTCTTCATCCATGGCTACTCTCCATTTCTCATCCTCTTTTACATTTTCAAAGCTTAAAGGTTCAACATATGCACGTAAATAAAACAAAATCATTTCATTCATTACATGAGTCTTATTATAGATATCATCAATACTTTGATATTTTAGAGTCTTTTCTCTTGAAGATGATCCCAATTTGATTGATAATCCGAGTGAATATGGAGTTGCTGATGGAGTAGATTCCTCTTAGACTTCTTCCACATCAAAGTAAGGGGAAAAAATCATAAGACTCTTCTTCCTTAACTCCAATCCCATGATGCATTTTCATCAAATTCTATGTCTTTGCTAATCACAACTCTTCTTTTGTCTAGATTGTATAATTGTATAATTTGTAACATTTGAAATTTTCATCATATCCAATGAAAATAAATTTTTGACTCCGTTCATCTAGCTTGAAACAATGGATCCAAATACTCGTAGATGTGACATAATTAGTTTCCACCCCTTCTTGAGGTGTTACAACCTTCAAGCTCTTTGTTGGAGATCGATTTAAAAGATACATAACTCATGCCATAGGTTCAACCCCAAACTCCTTAGACATATCTTTAGACTTTAACATACTCCTTGTCATATTAAGTATTGTCATATTATTCCTTTCAGCAACTCTATTTTGCTGAGATAATCTAGGAACTATCAAAAGATGATATTCTATGCAACTCACAAAAATTATTATAAACTCATTAGATATAAATTCACCATCCCTATCGATTCTTAATCCTTGAATTAATAGGTACTTTCTTTTTCAACAAGAATATGTGAACTTTGTTAATGCACCAAATACCTCAGATTTTTTCTTTAAAAAAAATTCATGTCTTTCTACTGAAATCATCAGTAAAGAATATAAAGTAATAGTTTTTATTGAAAAATTCAGTCTTAATAGGATCACAAACATCAACATGAATAAATTGGAGTGATTTGGTTGCTCTCAAAATGAATTGCTTTGGAAAGCTCTTTCTTGGATGTTTGCCAAGTAAGCATGTTTCACATAATTGATTGGGGTGATCAATTTTTAGAATGCCTTTCACTATCTTATATGATCTCCCAAAACTTTGAGTCCTCCAAATTAAAATTCAAATGATTAAACCTCATATGTCAAATACATGATGGATCCTTGATACAAGTCTTCGAGTACATATGTTCATAATTCTTCAAGTCCAATAAGAACAACTTGTTCTTAGTCATAGACACCTTAACAACAAGGTTGAAATCTTAATCTTGTAATCAAAGCATACAATCTTTCATATGAATCTTGTATTTTCTTTCTAAAAGTTGACCAATACTCAAGATATTATTAATCAATTTTGGAACATAATAAACATCGCAAAGGATTTTATGGCCATCACTTTTTGTTTCAAAAAAATCATATCTTTGCCTTTAATTTTCACCTTTGTGTTATCTCCAAAGCTTACAAAGTCGTTCTTGCTTATATCAAGCTCCATAAATTTACTTTTATCACCCGTCATATAGTTGTTAGCTCCATTATCAAGATACCATATGTTTGTTTTTCCAATAGAGTCCTCCTTGAGTGCAAGAAATAAGAATTGCTCTGCATCATCTTCCTTGTTCTCCATTAGCTTCTTTTCATCTTCCATGTTTGATAGACACTCCCAAGTAATGTACAAACTTGTGACAAAAATAACATTTAATTTGAGATTTATTTCTTCTATCATTATACCTCACATAAATACCTCTTCCTCTTCTACGGTCTCTTGTAAATATTTGATTTCTTTTGTCAAACTGAGAAGGTTGTTCATCTCTCCCTTGATCATGGCCATGTATAAAACCACAGCCTCTACCGCATCCTTGGCCTCAACCTCTACTATAGACACTTCTTTTGATCTTCCAATTGATCTTTGCTTGTAATACATGTTCTGATTGCTCTTGCTTTCCATGATTCATCCTTTCTTCATGAGCCCGTAGTGATCCATTTAATTCATCAATGACCATGATCTTCAAATCTATGGACTCTTCAATTGCAACAATGACATGGTTAAACTTTGTGCTAAGAGAGTGTAGTACCTTCTCAATTACTCGAATGCCAAGCACAATTTCTCAAAGTCTCTTCATTTGATTGATAATAGTAAAAACTCTTGCAAAATAGTCAGAGATATGTTCACTCTCCTTCATAAAGAGTGATTCAAACTCAACTCTTAGAGCTTGAAATCGCACCTTGTCCACTCCCACAATAGAGTTGCGAAGTATCTCCCATGCTTTCTTTGATGTTATCTCATTGGCTATTTTCTCGAATATGTCTTCATCCAAACCTTGATGAATGATGGTAAGAGCACATTGGTCTCTCTTTCTTTCTTTCTCGAAAGTATTATTCTGATTTTGAGGTAGAGTTGTCACATCTGAGAGTTCTTAAAAATCATTTTCAATAATATCTCACACTCCTTGGGATCCAAGTATAGCCTTCATTTTAAATGATCAATTCTCATAGTTGAGTTTGATAAGTTGGGGGTATTGGAAAGAAAAGGATTTTGATGTCATTGACTTTGATACCACTTTGTTGGAAAATGATGGGCTCTCAAATAGTTTTCTAGGAAAAAAAGAGGAGTTGTAGTATATGGCTTGTATTATAAAAATGATTTATCTTTCAACTTGACACTATATGACTATTTATACTAGTCAATAGAAACTCCTAAACCGTGCTTTATCAATTAAATACATGAACTTATTATATCTAGATACATGAATTATAAAATTCATATTTCAGTTGGTTCATGTGCATCAAATATTTACTATGGTTCATGTATTCAAATTTAATTCAACTTCTAACAGTTCATATATGGATTTTGATTATAAATAAAGATACCATCAAAATAAAAATAATAATAAACTTCTCAACATAAGAGTGTAGACTTTAATTCATTATACTCATAAAAGTGCTTCAATGTTATAAAGACCAAATGACACCCTTCTCCATGAATGTTCTCCAACATTCATCTCCTGACTTGATTCTAATTTGATGGGTGTCACTTTGAAGATCCATCGTATGGAACACACATTATGCTAGGATGTCAAACTTATAATCAATTTTTGATATAAGAAACTTGTAATCAATTTTTGGTTTTAGAAACTTATACTTTGACTTTAATCATTTGAGTGTTGGACTATCCCACACATTTGCCTAAAATCAATTTTCTTTTGTGTTAAAAGGGAGAACGGTATAAGAACTTAAGCTCTCCTTGATGTATACTTAGCAAATTTATGACTCAACATTTAAGACCTTTATGCTTCTTTTGACTCATTTAATAGTGTGGCTTGCTGGGTAAAATATATAGTAAAAATCAAATCAACTTGATGTTTGATCACTTAGAGGATGATGACCACTTGGTAGCTTTTCAAAAATGGTATGACATGGTGTGGGGCCGACATGGAATTTTTTAAGAGGATTTTTTTAACATCATCTTGAGAATATCTACAAGCTACGACCCTCTGGCCACCAAAACATACATGATCATTTTGTCCCTTTTTCCTCTTCAAATTTTGATAAAGAAATTCCCTTCCCTTCCCTTTAGTAAAAGGTTTAGGACTAGATTGATCCTTCCATGGTTAAAGAAAAATTTTTAGTTTTTCTCGCTACAATATAAAGTATTTTTTTCTACAATTAATTAAGTATAGCACTCCTATTATATGGCCAAGATGGATGAAAATTGCATGTCCAACACTCTTAATTAGAGTCACATATATCACACCATATTTCATCATCATATATAATTCTTTCCCAAAGCAAAAAAAAAAAAAAAAGTAAGACAATTATAATCTTTATTTACCTCATTGTTCTTCTTTATCCATGCACCTGACGATATACAATTGACGAAGTGATACAACTTTAAGCTTGAATATATTGTTCACCATTTCTTGAGAAACAAAACTCTCAAAGCTACCTTTATTAATAACAAGCTAAGAGAGCAATCTTTCCCGGGAGACTTTCCTTTTGTTATATAAATATTATGTAGAAGTCACTTTTGCCCATTGCTCAGGGACTTTAGTCTTTGTGTTCCAAACATTCACCTACTTCTAGTTCAATCTCCTCTTATTCTCAATCATCATCAAATTTATGTTCAAATTTTGTATTTGCAAGAACAAAAGATTTTTTATTTTTTAATTATAAACTATTCATCCCTCTCTAATTGAGTCATTCAATCTTACATTTTGGAGTTGGTAGGAACAAGGCACAGTCCAATTCTCCATAATCATAGCTTTGCTTGCTAGTCAGACCTTTGTATTAAGCTAAACATTCAGAATATGCTTAGGGCATTGTCTTTGAACTTGCAGCCCTACCTTGTGATGAAGAATGCTGATTTAAGTGAACCTTTTGGCTTACTGAGTTGGATAAGACAAATCCTGTAAGAGGATCATAATAATGGTGTTTGTTATAATTAGAAGTCATATATGTAACCTTTTTTTAGTTTATTGTATTGCTTATCGACATCCTCGTAGACCTAAGCTAAGAACAAGGTTGTTCCATAACATAAAATTTTGGAAAAATAAATTCACAAGTTACTTCAGTGTAATTGATACATTGCAAACAAGAATTTTATCCAGGAAATATACATTATGCTAGAACATGAAATATTCTACTACATATCTCGAGAAACATATCTTCCAGGGAGCATCGATCTCATCGGTTAGCTTCATGCTTCCATACAATAAATCCTCTTTGCAGTCAACTGCTATTCCCAATGATGTCGCTATAGGTGCTCTTCACTTTTTCAAGCAAAGCTTCTCTGAATGTATTGTCACGAAGAATGTGTCAATGTATCTATTCTGGTTGAACAGTACTTTACTTCTCGAAAGAAATTCTACTTAATTGCTGATAGTGAATGATTTCTTAAGCTAAAATGATAATTACACTTAGTAATATATCAAGGATATAATGCAATTGACTGACATTAAATTTGTAGGGTTTAAGTTACGAAACCCACATTTATGCTTTAGCGTGAAAAGAAGGATGATGAAAGAGCTTGAGCTAATGAGTTAGCCTAACTTAAACATATTGTCAAATATCAAAAAGGGGGGATTGCTAGTGCAATCAACCTTAGATCAAGGTTAATCAAGTTCGGTTTGATTCGAGTTGAGTTTTGATGTTTGATCAATATGTTGATTAGGTGTCAAATAGGTCCAGATTAACCGAATACTTGATGGTGGTAAGTACAAGTGGGTCATAGAGGATCAGACACTTGGAACGAAATGGGAAGTCCAAGTGGATCATGGAGGACCAGACACTTGGTACGATATGAAAAGTCCAAGTGGGTCAAGGTTGACCGAACACTTGGTGATCGGAAGTCCAATAAGGAAATTGGCAAGAGGAAAGTCCATGTGAGTCAAGATTAATCGGACACTTGGCACGAGATGCAAAGTTCAAGTGGGTCAAGGTTGACCGAACACTTGGTGATCGGAAGTCCAATAAGAAAGTTGGCAAGAGGAAAGTCCAAGTGGGTTAAGGTTGACCAGAAACTTGGTGATTTGAAATCCTAACAGGTCAAAGTTGACCATATGCTAGGCAACGGGTGTCTTGACAGGTCAAGAATGACAGAATGTCATGCAAAGGAAGTTGGAAATGATATAGCAAACTTTCGAAAGTCATAACTTTTAACTCGAATATCGGAACGGGATGATCTTTGGTAGGAAACGAAGCTCATTCAGAGATGTATCTTTTTACTCAAATCAATTCGACTGCTTCTGTTTAGTTCTAATCCAAATCAGTTGACTGATACACATAATTAGTCGAATCGATTTGAGTAAAAAGATACATCTCTGAACGAGCTTCGTTTCGCACTAAAGATCGTCTCATTCCGATATCCAAGTCAAAAGTTATGACCTTCGGAAATCTACTACGTCATTTCCAACTTCCTTTGCTTAACATCCGGTCATCCTTGACCTATCAAGACATGTCGTTGCCTAGCATATGATCAACTTTGACCTGTTAGGACTTCAAATCATCAAGTGTTTGGTCAACCTTAACCCACTTAGACTTTCCTCTTGCCAACTTTCTTATTGGACTTCCGATCACCAAGTGTTCAGTCGACCTTGACCCACTTGAACTTTGCATCTCGTGCTAAGTGTCCGATCAACCTTGACCCACTTGGACTTTCCTCTTGCCAATTTCCTATTGGACTTCCGATCACCAAGTGTTAAAACCTTGACCCACTTGGACTTTTCATATCGTACCAAGTGTCTGGTCCTCCATGATCCACTTGGACTTCCTATTTCGTTCCAAGTGTCTGATCCTCTATGACCCACTTGTACTTACCACCATCAAGTATTCGGTCAATCTGGACCTATTTGACACCTAATCAACATATTGATCAAACATCAAAACCGAACTCGAGTTCAAATTGAGCTTGATCAACTTGGTCAACCTTGACCTAAGGTTGATTACACCAACAATCTCCCCCTTTTTTATGTTTGACAATATGTTTAAGTTAGGCTAACTCATTAGCCCAAGCTCTTTCATCATCCTTCTTTTCATGCCAAAACATAAATATAAGTTTCGTAACTTAAACCCTACAAAATTCTCCTGTAAACTTTCCTAATTATCACAACAATAAGAATGACAATTCAGATAATTGAGACAAACTTGAATAATCAATTTTTGACCAAAAAGGAATAACGATGAAAGCATGAGAATCAGATTGCAAAGGTTACATCTTTGAAATAAAATAAAAAAAAAGAGTTGGTTCGGTTAAGAACAAATTTATGTTTCTCAATAATTTGTTGTTACTAAACTGACTGGCTTGCTTTGATCATCCTCTAACTTGTGTCTTATTATGTAAACCAAGGAATTGGTTTTGATTTAATTAACTTAGGTATAGGTGTTATGTGACTAATTTGGGTTATTAATTTGTGATTGATGTTTTAATCAAATTATATGGGGGCTGATTTGTAGTTGATTAAGTCTCCTAATTAGTGTGCTTAGTTGAAATTGATGTGAGGGCTTGATGAAGCTCCAATTGATAGCTCAAACACCGGGATTAGTCAGCTCGCAAGAACTGAATACCCAATTCCAAAAAAAAATGCATGCCCATCCCTAGCCTTGACTTCACAATCTCTCCATCTTGGTGATCTCATAAGACTTTTCTGCTATGTGCATCCATCTCTAGTGATCCCACAGCTGATAATGACTACAACGAGGATGTATGTCTTCTATGTGGTTTGATAGTGAGTAGGATAACTCCACTGGTCAACAATCTCCATTATCGATGCATCAATGTTCTTCTCCCATTGATCATAGTAGGGACATTGTAGATATTATTTATAGTCAAGCATCGAGTTTCTGTGTTCGGCATAAGGGTGACATCTAGTGAATTCATGCCTGGTGAACCCCTTTTTCTTTGACTGTGGAAGCTAGCAAAATTCTATAATGCTGGATTTGCTCCTCCAACCAAACCTTTTTCTAGTGGTTTTTTCTTGCCTACTTATTTGTTGGTAACTTAGTGGGCTGGGCTCAATTGCGCATATTGTGTATTGGTTGTAGGAAGCAAGTATTCCTCTGTGGCATGTCAAAGATCAAATGATGATTTATGCCTTATGATTAGCTACATAGTGAACATATATGAAGGTAGATATGTATCCCTGCTCTTCAGATATCTCTTAGTGTGTTCATGGGTTTTGTTGGATATGATAGAGTTGAACCATGATAGATCCCTTTGTTTCGGGTGATGAGAATGGCTCTTTTCTGGTATAAAAAGGGCCATCAACTTTATTTCTTGAAATAATGACTTTACAAACATTGAAATCAAAGATCTACTTATTATCTCAATGTTCATGTTGCTCTTGTTTTTAAAAGAGGTATTTTATATAAAAGTATGATGTAATTGATGGAAGTCAAGCTTGAAGCAAGAGTATGTCAGTAGTCAGTTTGTCTTGATTATTTAGTGTGTTTTGATGTGTAGAAATGGTGATATGTGAATTTTCAAGTTCACAATTGACTTGTTAAGATTGATTTGACTCCATATATCTTATATGTTGCTTGTGACATCTAGTCCTTAAGTTAGAATTATCTTTATTGAGATACTTGTTTGTGCAGAAAAGCATGTGTTATATAGTTAGTGGATTAACTAGATTAATTATTATAATTTCTCTTACAAAATTATCAACTCTAGTAGAGTGAAGTTTCCATGTGTAGATAAGTGACAGAGTAAAGGTGTAATAAAAAAATGTATGTTGTCGGGTTGGTGTTGGTATAATATGGCTTCCTTGTTGACCTTATTGCTGATTGTGGTTCATATTATAATTTGTAATCTATGGTACCACCTTTATTTGTATTACATTTTATTCAAAATTTCATATACATGATTTATTTGATAACAATGAGATAATTGTGTAGACTACGTCGCTAGAATCATTTTATGCTAAGATTTGATCACTTAACTCATTAAGATTTTGATTCTGTTTACATGTATATTATAACATTAATAATTTTGCCAATAATCATGTCTTATGATGTACTGGATAGATGATAGGGTTCATGATTTTGACAAATAGTTGCCCATGATGTTTAAGATCATTGGTCCATACATATACTTGATCCACACAAATACACTTCACTCATATTGCTCCATCAATTGGAGATGGTAGTGCACAGTGAAAACTCCCTTGATTGGAAATGGGGGGAGCAGATGGATACAACTCCCTCAAACTGAAGTCAGAAATGTAGAGGGAAACCCAATACTCATATGCTCATGATTGGTTGACATGGCCATAAAACCTTATGGATGGTAGTAGTCGTGTTGCCTACAAAATTGAATTGTTATTGTTGGAGAACCTTAATGATGCTAGTATCAGTATGCAACCTTGTACATATAATCTTTATTTTGTTTATTTGATGTGTGTCTACAAGCATAATTGTTCTTGATTTCAAACAACAACAACCAAGTCTTTATCCCTCCAAGTGGGGTCGGTATATAGATCATTTTATGTCATTAGACTCAACCCCCTACTATATCATCATCTATATTTAAATGAATTGTATCCTATTTTATCATTGCTAACCAAATCTTCTTTAGTCTCCCTCTTTTTCTGTTAATATGCATATTTGTCATATTCTCACATCGTCTAGCTGTAGTAGTATTTATTTATTTATTTTTGATAATCCAAATGTCCAGGCTTCGCTCGACTAATCCTAGAGATAGACGGCCTTCTCTCTGGTTCACCTATTGAATAAATCTTGAGCACAACTTATGCACATTTAAAGGTCGACCTCCAAAATATTCATCCCCACTGGGATTCGAACTCTGGGTCTCTTGTTTGTTTCCGTAAGTGTTTTACCACTACACTACATCGGTGGTGGCAAATTAGCGCATTAATTGGACACCTAAGCACGTGTCTATACCATATTAAATGCGCCTCTCAAAGTTTTCCCTCAATTAGTGTAATATTGACTTTATCTCTAATGTTCTCATTTTTTATCTTGTTCATCCTCGTATGTCCGCACATTCACCTTAACATTCTCATCTTTGTAACTCTCATCCTTTGCTTGTGTGCTCGCTTTATAGGCCAACATTCAACTCCATATAACATAGCAGATCTAACCACCATTGCAAAGGCCACCATTGGTAGAAATAGTTAGGTGCATCATGATAGATATGGAAGTTTGTTATTAAATTTGGTGAATAGAAATACTCGATTTCTTATTGTATCCTAGTGGCATTTTGTCTTCACTTTTTCATTTGTTGGTTGGTTCTGCATGATCCTCTATGAATTGGTATTACCTTTAGGGTATGTTTGATTTAAGTTATCATACATAACCTTGGTCATGTGATTACCAAGTAATCAAGTAATCACATAACCAACGTTATGCGGAATAAAACATAACCTAAGGTTGTTTAATTCAATCTTAAGTAATGCGACAAAAACTTGTTTGTTTGGAGGTTTTAGTGTATAACTTAATTTAATATTTACTGTATTATCCTTTATTCAATCCTAGATATTTTTGCAATTAAATTAATTTGATATTTAATTTTTTTTACAATAAATTAAATTAATAATATTAATGATAATAATAAGTTGATAATATATATAATAAATAAATATAATTTATTTATACTTTTTAAATTTTAAAATAAATTTATATATATTTTAATAGGATAATTTGATTAGGGTTTGAAAAGTCTATTTAAACTACCCTATTTAAGTTAGGAGTTAATTGAATCAATTATGTAAAGTTTTAATTAAAAAACCTTAAGTTCACTCATCCGATCACTGTGTCGTCTTCACCCTCTCACCCGTGTCTCATCTCGTCGTTGCTCGCTGTCGCCACCGCTCACCACACCTCGCCGCCGCTTGTTTCGCCTCATCGTCACTGCTTACCTTACCATTGCTCACTCGCCATCACTGTCGCCTCCGCTACCAAGCCTTTGGCGTCAAAAAAATAAAGGATAATTTTGAGAAAAAATTTCATTAATCCCCGGAATCATCGAAAACCTTAGACTGCCGAAGTAATCGGATTCTAGGGTTATAAATCATTTGCTGGTATTTTACTGATGTGGCAGTAAAGTTGCATTACTTTGATAACCTTAGACAGATAACCAAGATTATCCATGATCACCATGAACCAAACGCGCCCAAAATAAATAAGGTTCATTTTGTTAACACAAGAGCTTAAGGTTCATTTATGATCTAAACTAATAGTTGAACCCCTTTCTTTGGGATATCTAGCCAATATGACACAAGAGCTTAAGGTTAGAATATGTTAACAAATTGACTTTAAGCGAGACATGATAATTTGACACGAGCTTAAGGTTAGGATGTGTTAAAGAATACATATTAGTACCCCCATGGCTTGAGGTACTCAAGGTGTGAGTTGGTGCTTCGAGTTATTCTTGTGTACTTTTGCTTGGCATTGAATTTGTTGGTTAATGACTTCAAATATCAATTGATTGCATAAATGTTAATTCGGTCTTATATTTGATTGGTGTTTCTATGTTCTCATATGATATTGTGGGGCAGTCATGTTCGTGTAAGGTTATGAAACCTTCTTTTGAGATGTCATCTTGATATATGGTGAGGAATTGGTTGACTTGTTGAACAGCAGTTTGTGATGTTTGCAATCTAGAGTAATATTTTGTTAGTGTTAATGATGTCTCAAGCTTGTCGAAGTTGATTAAGATGCTTTTGCTACAACCATTAGCCTAAGGTTGAGTGTACTTGGCTGAGTAACTAGGAGGGGAAGGGGACAAGGATAAAAAATAACACATAATTGCATAAGAGTGGCCAATGATTTGTGTACAATATTCCTATTTTCTCCCTCTCCTTCTACTCCCCTCCTTTCTTTCCACCCAAATAAAATTTAGCCTCAAGTGTCTCATATTGAAGTAGGAGGCATAATTCTTCATGTTTCTATGGATGATTAGATAAAAATTAAAATTAAAATTGAGATTAAGTATGAGCTAATTATTGCTTATAGAGTGATATAGATCTGTTTATTATGGATTGACAATGAATCCATTGCTAATTGTGACTCGGTGGGTGATTTTGGTATCTTTAAACTTTATTTGATTAATGGTAACTGTTTCATGTGTTATTCTTTGAATAGTTCTCAATCATGCATATTCTGCATTGATTTTAGAGAGTGATATTCAAATCACTGTGGTGAATGGTTGTAATCACCACCAAGATTGTATGACATACCAAACAAAAGAAATGTGGAACCAAAGTTGATCCCACCAACATGGGTATTTTATCATCCCTAATGCAGAATTACCATGGTCATTTTATCATCTAACCAGATATTGCCAACATCTTTTTTTTTTTTTGCCTTGTTTCTAATTCTTTATAGGTCTCTCCAAACATTTCATGATCAAACCCATCTTAGTTGAGTTCATCCCATTAAAAGATTTTAAAGCTCCAGAATGAAAATTTATTATGACCTTTACCAAGCAATAAAGAAAGGAAAGTAGGAGCCTAATTGTTCAATATTGCTTGGTTTAGTTTATCAGAAAATCTTTCAGAAATATATAATAATTTTACTGAACCATTGTGAAAGAATTAAATTTGTGAAGGAATTAAGTTCTAACAATCAGGCTTAAGGTTTTCTTCCGTGCAGTTATAAAGGTAATGTTCTTCAAGCAAAGCGAATTAAGAACAAATTTTTTAGACTTTGAATGTTACCTGTCAGGCTTGAAGATCAGGTTGCTGTATACGAACCACTGCATGGATAAATTGAAAAATATAATATCATAAGTATGAAAAACAAATCTTAATAAACATCATTGATAAACATATTGGAATTAAAGTCTATACATCAAAATATGACAAATTAAGCACAAGGTGCCAACTCCAGACCCATGAGGAAGAAATACTTAAGCCAAGAGCAGTTCGATTGTGCCATTAAGCACACATTTTTCAAAGTGTGACATTTGATAAAGTACAAGAAAATTGTTAGCCGAGTACATGAATATATAGGATCCTCATAGAAAAGCTATCATTTTAGGATAAGTGCAGAAATTAGATGATTTTTTTTTTTTTGCCAAACTATGGTAATTAAAATGCACAGAGTAACGTCCACAATTTTAGATTCTGTCCATTCATTTTCTATTCTTGATCATAATCCTCAATAATATCCCTTACTAACATATGGGTTAATGTCTCTTCCATAGAACTTGAGTAATAAGTAACAAAACTGCACTTTTACTTCTGGTATGGTTCAATGCCATTGACAAAAAACACCTAATTTTTACAGAGCCAAGTCAAGGACCATACCCCTGTGTAACCAATTCCGACAAGTTCAAGAACACCAGGAACTATAGGCAGCCTGTCAATTGCCTGCATAGATATAGTCATTTAGACACATGAAAGTCCATATGAGAAATAAGGGGAAAAAATGCCTTGAAACAACCATATGTGCAACTCACAAATTATTTAACTACTTCCAAATTCTGTATTTGTCACTGGTATGCCATTGCTTACCGAGATAATGCCAGTAGCACTCCATAGAACGATAATTCCAGCAAAAACAAGAGAAGCCACAGCATACTTATCTTCAAGTTTGTTCCACTGTCCTTCAAAAGTGTCAGTGAAGTCTTATACAAATTCTAGTTCACACAATAACCCCCTTGATTTCAAACAATCACAAGATAAAGACATAATTGATACCTCTTCCTTTATGGTTGTCACAATTTCAGGAAGCTCACTTGAGACTTCAGCAGGTGTTCCTTCGTTGGCCATTGCAGTGACACTCCTTGATGCTGGTCGGCCTAAATTCCGACCAATGAAGCTATAGTTTAGTTAACTCCAAGCAAATTTCCATCTTAAAAAACTAATATTTTGGAAACTTATAATCAAAAAAGCACACAAATGTTCTAATTAGCAAATTTGACCAACTTAATCAGGATTTACAGGGCATTGCAAAATGCAAATCAACAAACATATGAAGGTACAAAATGCAACGTAACAGTGATCCGGGAGCAGCGCAGACTTACTATAACAAGAAGCATTCTTCCGGAGCACGATCGGAAACAACGGTAGGTAGACGGATCGCGGCCCGAGCTGGCCGCGGGACGCGGTGGCATGGGGGTCGAGCAGAGCCCGGGAGAAGAGACCGCAGGGGGTGCTGGTGGCGGCCATGGATCGGCGCAGGGACTAGGATTGATCTCCCTGGCTTCGATTGGATTTTTCTACTTTTGGCTAGGTTTAAGAATAGAGAGGAGAGATCTGAAGCGAAGGACTGGTTCGGAATTGGATATTGGAGATATCGATGAGCCCAACAGTCGCCACACATTGGCAGTGGCGAATCGGAAGAATATCTTTAGGCGGCTACCTATTGGACGGGGGACTTGAAGTGGGCCTGGCCCCACCAAATAGTTTATCCTTTAAAATATATTTAACTCTTTAATATTCATAATATATTTATTTTATAAATATTAAATTTAATTAATTAATTAATTATCTTAAAATCTCATTTAGTTTGCTAATTAAATTTAAGATAATTAGACGCTATTTTAATATTTTATCTAGGGCTTAGGCTAAAGCTCCCTAGATAAAATACTATAACTAGACGCTAATTAAATTCTTTTATTACATCAATCTATTGCAACAATCAAACACAAGGGTCAATCTTTAGGTCTATCTTTAAGTTTGAAAGCTTCTTAAGACTCTAAATTGGCACATTTAACCTGCTAATCCAATTTTTATCCATGCTTCTATGCCTGTGAAGATAATTCTTTTCTACAAAAGGTGGAATTTATCATAACCAACTTACACGGTCGGTCCCACGACCATCAAAGAAATGAAAAGTTGCAGTTGAACGACGGATTGTTATCCGTACTTTTACAAATTTGAACTGCAATCTTCTGCAAATCTGCTCCGTTATAACTAACTCAATTATATCACGGAGGCTTGTGAACCATAGGATGCATTAAGAAGGGGTTGAATAATGTTCATCATTTTTTATTTGATTTGTTGTATTTGTTCTTATCTATAGAGTTAGAGTTAATCTAGCAGTAGCAGCAGAAATAATAAATCTAAAAATAAAGACAAGAATTTGATAGGGTTTACTTGATTTACACTTGAGGTGCTACGTCCAAGGCCTACGTACTCAGCACGAATCCATTATGAGTATCTCTTTTTCATTTTTTTTTTTAGAGATAGAAAACCTCTTACAGAATTATAAAAGCAATAACAAGTAGATAAATCAAATGAGCATATAATAATTAATACAAACAAAGTTGACGACCGATCTGGAAGTCTTGAATGTCTCGCACTCCTCTTGGCGCTTTCTTGATCGCACGAGTAGAATTTCGAGTGCTTCTACGAGCACAGAAGAAGAGGATTGAGAAATTCAAAGTTCTTTTATATGCTTTTTTTGGTCAACCTAAAAACTCTGTTCAATCGATCGAACCTTGGTCCAATCTGATCCAAAGTCTGAGCCCTTCGCGATCTGGATCGAGCCTCGATGTTTCGTTGTTATCATGTTTTTCTGTCGGCCAAAACTTTTCCGATAGACTAAACTAAGCCTAGTCGTCGAATCGAGCTCGGGGACCCAAACCAAGTCACCCGGACCCATCAGATCGATCGAACCAATTTTTGATCGATTGGACCAACTTTCTGATCGATCGGACTAGTTCAGGTCAGGTTCAAATCGGGTCAATTCTAATTCACTTCGGACTTGATCTGACTGTGTCCATTGCATCTGTCTACTCTTCAATCTTGCTTTCATGTCTAAGTTCCTACAAGATAAACATACAAACAAACAAAATAAGTCATAGTCTACCTGACCTATTGGCTTACCTCTTGTTTGAAAATTCACTTCTCCAAGACTTTTCATATTACCTAAGGTTCACTCCCCTAGGATGTTTCCTTTGCTCATAGTTCAATCCTCTTAGTCTTCTCACTACCTAGCCCCTAGAGTTTTTTCTTTACCAAACATTTGGTCTCTTTGGCTTGTTCGGACTTACCACTTGCCAGACATCCAATCTCTTGTCTGGACATTCTCTTTGTCAGACATCTGATCAATCTTGACCTATCTAGACTTTACTCTTATCAAACATCCGATCACTCTTGACCTACTTAGATTTTTTTCCTTTGTTAATCATTCGATCAACCTTAATCTGGCTAGACTTTCCCATTACCTAGGTCAACGCTGACCTGTCAGGACTTCTACTTGAATGCCAAGAACATAATCAATCAAGTCAACATTGACCTGCTTTGACTTCTCACTTACTCACTTTTAAACATCTAATCAATCTTAACATGTTTGGATCAACCCTTAGTCAATCTTAACTAGACACAAGTATATTATCAAACATCAAAATCTTGAAGGTTGATTGTAAAAACACATGCAACCTGATCCATCATGTAGCTAAGAGGTGCTAGCATCCATGGATCATGAGGGAGGGAGTAAGAAGAATTGACAACCATCTTCAAAGGTTTAGCCACCACTTTTAATGGAGGGGTAGAGAAGATGTGAGGGAGAGAAGTTAGATCTAGATCTATATTAGAACGAGGATTATGGTTTAAAAATGAAGGTGAGGCTTATGCTCTTTGTTT
This sequence comes from Curcuma longa, assembly GCF_044706935.1. NCBI lineage: Eukaryota > Viridiplantae > Streptophyta > Magnoliopsida > Zingiberales > Zingiberaceae > Curcuma > Curcuma longa. The sequence goes on along the minus strand of NC_133876.1, from coordinate 722,798 downwards.
GATTCTAGAGTCTGTGTCACACCTTGGGAGTGTCATTCTCACACACCGAGAGATACCCCACTCGGTGACAGTATAATAAAAGAGACCTACAAAACCATTTAAATAAGATAATCAAAAAAAGTCCTTAAATTTAGTTCTTTATATCATTTTTTGTATACAACAAAAAATGTACAGATAAAATAGCAAATGAAATAAAATGTAAATACATTAAAATAAAAATAAAATCAAACTAGGAATCAGCAGGTCGAGATTTCTAAGCAACTCAATGTACAAGCTGAAATCAACTATAATATCAAAATGATATCCGTGCTTGTAAAATTGGAGACCAAGGAAAGTATGTTGATGCAATTGTGCCTATGAGCTATAGTTTTGATGGTTGACATCAATAAAGATTAGAGCAAATTATGAGAAATATCACTTGTGTATCAAGTGTGCAAGAACGTCCTTACAAGTAAGAAGGTCAGATGTAAGGCAAAGAGAAGTTCAAGAAAGTCGAGAAGCGAACTCTTGGCAAAAGGAAGTCCTTACATATCAGAAGGTTGGATGTGAGGCAAGTGAAGTCTAACAAAGTCGATGACCAGATTCTTGGCAAGAGAAGAAAAATCAAGCATATCGAGGATCAGATGCTCGGGAGGTAATAGGGGCACGTAAGTAGAAAACTCTTAGACGAATTCGATCGTTAGAATAACTAAAAAACTTCTATCAGCCGATTGATCATGATATCCAGTCGATTGGAAGTAAATCATCAATCAACTAATACTGTTGTTCAGGCTTGATTCTGCATATCGGTCGATTGATTAGCATGTTAGTTAGATTGATTTGAATATCGATTCAACTGATAAGGGATATCAGTTGACTGATTCTATTTCTGAAACAAATAGAAGAGAGTTGATTCGACTGATTCATTATATCAGTCGACTGATTCTATTTCAGAAGCAAACAGAAGAGGATTGATTTGACTGATTTATTATATCAATTGACTGATTTTATTTCGGAAGCAAACAGAATAGAATCGATTCGACTGATTCATCATATCAGTCGACTAATTCTATTTCGGAAGTAAATACAAAAGAATCGATTTGACTACTGACTCGATTAGCCATATCAGTAGATTGGTATATGGATCAATTTGATTGATATTTGAAAATTGACAAAATCAAACACCATTTAAGAAGGTTCAAAAGCCGTTATGTAGTTGCTGATCAAATCAGTCGACTGATTTTAAGAAAAGTTGAGCAAGTTTAAAGGGAGAAAGTTAGTCATTGTTTAGGCACTGTTCATGCCATATTCTCTAAGTTTTCTTACTCAAGTACTGAAGAAGTCATCTGGTATTCAACTACACAACTTGGAGCAATCCTAGAAGAAGAAGAAGAAACAAAACTATCAAGATCATTATAAAACTTTTCTTCTTCCTCTTTCAATTTCTGTCATCTTTTTGCAAGCTATTGTAATTCTATTGTAAGAAGGTTTATTCGCCTTCAGGGTTTGTCTGAAAAGGAGAAGGTTTAGTAGAAGTGATGAGCTAAGAGTGGATCCTTGGATTAGTCATCTCAAGGAGGCAAATATCAAGTAAAATAATCCGAGTTAGCATTGTGTGTGTAGCGTGGTTGGTTTGCTAAAAAGTTTCTGTTGCCCTAGTTCAAGACTACGTGATTTGAGCTATGCAATCCCCCCCCCCCCCCCCCCCCTTTTCTAGCTCATAAGGTCCTAACAAAGTAGACGATAAACACAAATTATTAAGTGGGCAATCAAAATAGAAGTGCATGAATTTAATCTTATTTAAAAGGTCAAGGAAATAAAGTAGATCATAATCTCTTATTATAACTTTAAGTTCTCAATTTATACATAAATGTTTAGAATTTTAAGTTATCATCATCTGTTATCATCAAATAAGATAAATTCTCAATTTTTACTATTTAATCAACAGCTATGCTATACAAGTCATCAACAATATAATATCAATATAGATAAATATCACAAATCATGTGAGTATCAAATGTGTGTATATATATATCATCAATTATCTATATATGATAAATCAATTAAGAAGTAAATTACTAAAGCAAGTGTCCTCATAGTATAATAATATCATTTAATGTATGGGCTAACACCCCCTTTACTGATGGAATATATAGTAAACACTGACCACAAGCGACTCACACTACCACAACTCATGTGAGCGGTTAGGTACTTTGGATCACCACCAACCACACTACCATAATGTAAAGAGCATGACAGATTGAAACCATGACAGATTTGTATCAAACAACTTCCGAGACAGAACATGAACAAATATTTTTGTTCTAATGTAAAGAGAAGGATAAGACATTTATTTCCAACAGCTTCAAAAGAAAGAAAAAAAATATTGATTAACAAAAGAAAAGAGAATGATAAGAGATTTGTATCCAACATCCTACAAAAAAAGAACTGAAAAACCTTAAAACATGTTTGCTACATTCTGTGAGGCATTCTACAATACATTTAACTAATTTGCAACAAAGGCAAGAGGCCTACTAAGACAAATGTAACTAGTACTGCATCCAAACAAGTTTAAAGTAACTGAATCCAAATTACAAGTTCAACTAACTGATTCTGGTTATGCTATATAAAATTTTGACTACTTGAGTCCCTTAACTTCTCCATTGTTTTGATCTGTTTGCAGCTACAGAAGTGGTGGGAAGTTAAGCGTCTTTGCACCAGTTTCTCAAGTGTGCGTTCTGGCACCTACGACCACAAACAGTGTCACCACATCAATGATTTTTGTATTGAATTAAGCAGGCCGTCAATTCCTATTGTCTCATGCTTTAAGAAAAGAATAGTAATGCAAAGGAAGGAATCCAAAGGATTAGAATTAAAATGGCAATTATAAATATATTATAATCAAGAAAAAGTATAAATTGAAGCTTTTAGGAAGAAGCAAGGAAAACAAACGAATTTGACATTTATGAGAAGCATTCATG
>NC_133876.1:715731-719738 GCF_044706935.1 Curcuma longa | reverse complement strand
AATTCTCAGTGTTTTGAAATAATTTGAAAAAATCCTTTATAATTATGTTGAAATGGAAACCATACTTTTGTAGTTATATTTCACTTCTACAAGCATGTAACCACAACTAAACTATCTTATTGGTTTTTTTGCAGGATCTTCTATTTTGCCTCGGCTCGTTTAGATATAATTTTGATCAGTTCTTGTATTTTGACATTTGATACAGTATCATTGTATCAAGATATTTGTAATTATGTTATTGTATTTAGATTCTATCGGAGTATATTGATATGTGTTGTATTCAGATGTTATATTAGTGTTGTGGTGTTGTGTTGTATCCAGATATTAATTGTATTCAGATTCTATCGGAGTATATTGTTGGACTATTTGTGTATTTTTGTTATATTATATTGGTTTTGTTGTTGTGTAAACAGGAAAATCAACAAAACAGATTAAAATATTTTTAAAAATTATATTATTAGCGACAGAATTTAAAATTCCGTCGCTAATTATCGATTTTTTTTTTTTTAAAACTTAGCGACGGAATTATAAATTCTGTCGCTAATGCCACGCTTTTTTATTTTTTTTTTTAAAATTTTAACGACGGAATTTTAAATTCCGTCGCTAATTAGCGACATGATCTAAATTTCGTCACAAACAAAGAAATATTTTATTTTTTAATTCCAACATAGCGCCGGAATATTAGCGACGGAATTTAAAATTTCGTCTTTATTCTTTTGCGACGGTAATAAATTCCCTCGCTAAATTTATAGCGACGGAATTAAAATGTCCGTCGCTAAGATGACGTCGCGACCAAAAAATGCGCGACGAGCTGTTTCCGTCTCTAATCGGTCGCTAATCTCGATTAGCGACCGATTAGCGATGGAAACGCTCCGTCGCTATTTGCTAATATTTTTGTAGTGTTCTCCTGCGAGCTCCGTCAGGAGATCATACACGTTAGATCGTTCATTAATTGTTAGCTTCACCATCTGCGATATCTAATCGGAACAAATATCTTAATTCATTTTAAATCGTATTGAATACATTTAATCTTTGATATCTATTTAGATATCATGAAGATATCAAATATCATGATATCTAAATGGATTCCGATTTGAACTTATATGATTCTTATTATCTCCACACTTCGTAATCATTAAAATCCAATTCAATTTTAATTCAACATGCGTTCACCGATTTGATTAATCTATTTTTTAATATTTTTTTCTTTATAAAAAAACAGTGCAATAAATTTATCCACGATCGAAAGAAAAAGATAGGTTGCATGAGTTGCGGCCACGCAGTGTCACTTTGCAATTCTGAGATCATCTGCAACCCTAGCTGTGAGAGCTCGACGCCTTTTCCTCCGGAACCACGACGATGATCATAACGGTAGAGGTGCTTTTTGTTGTATGTTGGGATTTTAAGGACCAATATAGTTTTGTGAAAAATTAAGGTGTCATCAATCGATGAAAATCGTAATTAATTTAAAAATCGAAATCTATATTTCACGTAGATAGATCTAGACTATTAATTTGCTCAAAATTGATTAAGGATGAATGAGAAATTAATTATTCAAAGTCAATCCAGAATAATATTAATTGTTAATTAATGTTATATAATGAAGTGCATGAGAAATAGTCCCAGATCGGAGAATTTTGATAGGCTTGTTTTCTTATTAATATTGTTGTGTTGATGAAGTTAACATAAAAAGCCTATATGCTCTCTTTTCACGGATGAGCAAGATGCTCGGTTCGCCACATGTGCATGCATGAGCCCTCGGCCCGCCACGCACGCACGTGCGCGACAGCATGAGCACTTTGTTGATGCACTTTGCACTCGCATATGCACGTACCTCATCCATGTGGACAAAGAGAGATGATATGCATTCATCTCCTCTTGTGTATTCAGAGTCACAACCCTTCAGATCGAGAGAAGTTCGCTGATCTCGAAATTTGAAGTGTTACTATTCTGAAATTTGAAGTGTTACTATTCTGAGACGTTGTCGTTGTATTTTGGGAACGAATTGCTGCTATTTGTAAGCATCTGTAGCAGAGCAATATCGTTTACGAAGATATATAATGTTGAACATTAGCCTCCAGAATCCTTATCAGTTTTCATCCACTCTAACATACCACCGTATCCAACACTTTTGCTAGTCAAGCACGGCAAACTCGCGACCACAAGTTGCTCCTGCATGTGGCTTGGATACGAGTCGAGCACAAAGCCTGGCTGTGAGCCTGCCTAGCTGTGAATTATATTGCATTTGCCCCAGCCACTGCGATCTCACAGCCAAGACGTTAATCGCTCGCAATGGTGGTGAGCTGCATGCAATCTTCCAATCAGGGGCGGAACCACCCTTGGATTAGGGTGTGCTTCAGCCCCACTTATTTCTTGAAATTTTCAATTATAAATAAAAGTAAATTTATTATTCTTTGAATTTCGATAATTGTCGTCTGAGATAGTCGATAATTGTCAGTCTTAGATAGTCAATCCAAGCTACACTCCCGATTGCAATCACAAGCTCATGACCAAACCATGAATCACTCGTAGTTTGGCTGTGGTTTGCGGCCTCAGAGCTTGTGCCTTAGTTACAAATCAGCTTGGTTTTCCTTTGGAGTCCACATACATCTTTTTCTAAGCTAATTAACATCGTCGTTCTCTGTGAGTACTGTAACTGCAAATCTGAGGCTTCCTAGACACCAAAATCCAACAGCATGCAAGTTAAATCCAATATCAGATAACAGCCACATGCTGGAACTGGTCATCGATCGGATTTAAAAGTCATTTTAATAAACAAAAATGTAATTTAATTTGAGGTCATATTTGCCTTAAGTATCACATCATTGTGGTTGGACTCGTGCAATTAATTAAAGCAATAATCACATTTTGCACGTAAAAAATTAATTGTTATTATGTTTTCCATTCAAAAATTATGTCAAAAATAAATTTCGTACGATTTAGACATATTTAATTTTTAAAATCTTTTTGGTAAAGTTAAGTAAAGTATTGCAATTAGGTAGGCTCCCTAAAAAAGTTTAAACTCTTAAAAATCTCTTTCTTTTTCTTTTTTAATTCGCATTGTGTTGTGAGAGATTATTTAATTTAACTGCCCATTTAAATATAATTCTCAAACTAATTGGTTTTTTTTATTATTTTTATTTTATTTTATTTTATTTTATTTTTCCTTCTATAAATGACCACCACCACCGGCTGTCCCATTTGTGCCCGAAGAGCTGCCGATCGCTACGAAGGAGGGGAGTGACGCCATGCGCTTTCCTTCCGACGACTACGCGGTGGTGCCGAAGCCGGTGGTGCTTTTCTTCCTCTTCCTCGCGTACGTCAAATACGCCGTGTGGGTGGTCCTCCGCTACATCGGGTTGCACGCCGCGGAGGAGCCGCTCGTCTCCCCCTGGGAGGAGCGCGAGTTCTACTTCCCTGACGCCGCCGCCTCGGAGCTGACGGCGCCTCCGCCACCGCCGGAGCCTTCCTCCGTCAAGAATAAGCTGAGGGCGGTGGAGTTCGCCGCCCTGCGGAAACGGGGGTGCCACGCGGACGACGAACCGACGTGCGTCATCTGCCTGGGCCGGCTGGAGGCGCGGCACAGGGTAAGGGAGCTCGGCAACTGCGGCCATGGCTTCCACGTGGAGTGCATTGACAGGTGGGTGGACGCAGGCCAGGTGAGGTGCCCGCTGTGCCGGGCCAGCTTGCTGCCCCCCGCCGCCAGCGCCGCCGTGGGGAAGGACGGCAAGTGGCGAAGATTGCTCCGCCGCGTTTGGTAGGACGTTATATTAATTAATTAATTAATTATGCAGATCAAAGACCTAATGGGAGATTAATTATTTGGAAATTGATATTATATCTTTTCCTTTAATTAGTTGATTTGGTGAAGAAGAGTTTTCAATCAACATCAATGAGCATTTGGAGCACGCATCATGTTTCTTATTAACTTCAAGCTTGACATAAGCCCATTCTAAATAAAGTTGACTAAAGGAACTGTAAAGGATATTAAAGTCACCTTTTGTTAG
>NC_133876.1:673691-715631 GCF_044706935.1 Curcuma longa | reverse complement strand
GGAAAAATAGGGCGCGATCGGGAGGAAGAAAGGAACGCGTGACTTTCCTACGCGGCGGCGGCACCGAGAGAAGCAGGGTTTTCCTACGCGGCGGCGTTCGGGAAAACCTAGGGCTCTGATACCATGTTAGAATAAATTTCTATTGATTGAATTGATGAAATAATACAGGTTATAGCCATATATATAGGCAATATTTCTTAGACCGGGTCACATAGACCGGGTAACATAATACCGAGTCATATAGACCGGTTTACATAATAATATTAATATATATTATATTAATATTCTAACAGTTCAGGAGTTCTCAATGTCTAAAAATTATCTTGCATTTTATCTAGAAGAGTCATTTTGTATGTATAAGTATGTCTTTGTATTTAACATTTGATAATGAATCAAGAGGTTCAAAACAAGTGTTATTGAGTTCTTCATTCTCTTTCTCTCTATAAAATTCTCATCTTCTTTCTCTCCAATAAAGTGGTATCAGAGCTAAGTTGATTAGAGTGCTCAAGTGATAACCAATAATGAAGCTTATACTTTTCAATTTCTTGTCTCTCATAGGAGAATTATGAAACATGGTGTCTAAGGATGAAAGTCTTGCTTGGTTCTCAAGATGTATAGGAGATCTAGAGAAAGGCTATGAGAAGCCTCAAAATGAGGATAATTTACCTCAAGTAGAGTAGGTTCTTTGTCAAAAACAAATAAGAAGGATCAACAAGTCCTCTCCTTCATCCATCAATGTTTGGATGATTCTATGTTCGAGAAGGTGGTTGATGCTACTACTTCAAAAGAAGCTTGGGAGATATTGGTAAAGGCTCTCCAAGGTGTTGACAAAGTAAAGAAGGTTGAAACTTTCAATCACTAAAGTGTGATTTTGAAGCATTGTAGATGAAAGAGTCCTAATTCATCATGGATTATTATTCATAAGTGAATCAATCGAAGAGATATAGAGACAAGATAGAAGAGGTACACATAGTAGAAAATGTGCTTCATTTTTTAATGCCTAGTTTGACTATATTTTGTGTGTGATTGAAGAAACAAAAGATTTAGAATTAATGACTATTAGAATTGGAGGGCTCATTATAATTAATCCCATGAAGAAAATATAAAGAGAAGAGACATTGAAGCAAATTCTCAAAGCCAAGGCTACACTAAAGAATGATGAAGAGAACAAAATTATTTTAGAGATCGTGGAGAAGGAAGAGGACATGGGCATGGCCAAAATGAATCAAGTAGGGGAAAAAGAAACAACTTTAATTAAGAAGAAAGTAGCCAATCATTACATAGATACTATGGAAGAGCAAGAGAAAAAAGATAAGACTATTATCCAACTTCAAATGGAAGGAGGTATGATAAATTTAAAGTTGAATGTTACACTTACCATAAAATAGGTCATTATGCTTGAGAATGTTATAGTGCTACTAATGATATTAAAGAAGAGGTTCATCTTATTGCTGACAATCAAGAAACTGAAGAGTTAACTTTATTGCTACAAATCAAGGAAGAAGAGAAAGGTGATATCAATTTATGGTATTTGGATAATGGTGCAAGCAATCATATATTTGGGTATAAAGATAAATTTGTAGAGTTTGATGAGAAAGTGAAAGACATTATTTCTTTTGGAGATTCCTCAAAAATCCATATTGAAGAGAAAGGTACAATTTTCAACTCTTCTAAAGATGATAGGTGTAAAATAATATTGGATATTTACTTTGTGTCAAAATTAAAGAGTAATATTATAAGCTTAAACTACTTGAGAGGGGTTGTGAGATTCTTACGAAGAATAACTCTCTTTGGCTTAGAGATCAAAAATGCTAATTTGTTTGCTAAGGTTGCTATGTTAAAGAACATGATGTTTACTTTGAATATTAAAACAATTGAAGCAAATGGTTTGAAGACTAATGTGCAAGATGAAGCATGATAATGTCACACGAGGTTAGGTAATTTGAACTTTGGAGCATTAATGGCTATGGGTGAAAAGATGGTGAAATGTATACCTATGATCAACCATCCAAATCATTTATGTGACTTCTTGATAAACATGTTAGGAAGAGTTTTCCAAAAGAAGCAACATTCAAAGCAACAAAGTCATTTGAACTTATGCATATAGATGTCTGGGGATCGATCAATTCTCCCTCATTTGGTAAGAGTAAATATTTCTTACTCTTTATTAATGAGATATTTAAATAGATGAGTTAATTTGAGAACTAATAATTTAAAATAGAGATAAAATTAAAATAAAATATTTTAAAGTTCCCTTTCCTTTTCCTTATATTTCAAATTGGAGTGTAAGAAATTCTAACGATTCATAAGCATATAAGAGTAAAGTTTATTCTTCTATCCCTTTCTCCTCCTTTAACTCACTCCATCCCAAATAAGAGTGAAAATTCTTCTTCCTCTTATTTATCCTCCCTTCTATAGCCATCAATTTGGGTTGAGTCTATCGGGTAGGTCCGCCCTGCTAGATAATTTAGGTGGATTGGATTGAAATTAATTTTATCAACCCATTTTAAGATGGGTTGATTGCCTAGGCTCGCGACCCACGTGAGTTGGCCTGTGGTGGGCTTGGGTTGGCTCGCGGATTGGAAAAGTTTATTAATTTATTTATTAATAAAAAATTTAATGAATTAGTGGACTTGATCCGTCTAAATTACAATTCAAGCTTAAAAATTTCAACTTAATTAATTTAAATTATAATCCAAACTTAAAAATTTTAATATTTTAATATTTTTTTAATTTTTGAAAGACCCGTGGGTTGGCCCACCTAACCCGCAACCCATCTTGGGTTGGATTGAGTTGGAAATTTTTCAATCCGCCAAGTTGATGGGTTGGCCTGTCCCGCCCTACCATATGATGAGTGTTTAATGGGTTGGTCCACCCCACTATCGGTTGACTCGTTTGATAGCTCTACTCCCTTTCCCTTCCCTCACCTCCTCTCAAACAACGCGTTAGGGCATTGAGCTGTCAAATGAGCCAACCCATAGCGAGGCGAGCCAATCCACTAAAACCCCGTCATATGATTGGGTGAGGTGGGCCGATCCACCAACTTAGCGGATTCAAAAATCTTCAATCCAACCAAACCCCAAGGTGGGTTGCGGGTTAGACGGGCCAACCCACGGGCCTATCAAAAAATAAAAAAATATTTAAAATATTAAAAATTTTAAGTTTGGATTATAATTTAAATTAGTCAATTTGAAATTCTTAAGTTTGAATTGTGATTTAGACGGTATCCTACTAATCTATTAAATTTTTTACTTTAATTTTAAATTTTAAAATAAATAAATAAACTTTCTCAACCCGCAGGCCAACCCAAGCGGGTCGCGATCAACCCACGCGGATTGCGGACTTACGCGGGTCAATCCATTTGAACTCATCTTAAAATGGGATAAAATTTTAACCCAATCTACTTAAATTGTTTGGCAGGGAGAGCTAATTCAATGGGTCCAATCCAAATTGACAGCTATATTAGGGAGGTAAGACAATCTTAAAAAAATTTATTTATATTTATTCATTTTAAACTTTTAAAGGGTATTTAAAAAAACATAAACTATATAATTTTCATTTCTATTTTTTTCCGCCCATTATTTGACAAGTCCAAGGGCAAAAGTGATAAACTTTAGGGCAAATAGAAAAAAAAAACGATTACAATTATCTTTTGGGTGACTTGCTTTAAAATAAAAATTAAATAATAATATTTCCACTCAACGCGTGCATATTACGCTAGTAAACAGCATAAAACGAGGGGAAACTTAACGCCACCGTTCGTCGGAAAAGGTTGAGAGGTGCGTGGTCGCGGGGGTGAAGGATGTCCGGAGGAATCGCTCGTGGTCGCCTCGCAGAAGAGCGCAAGGCCTGGCGTAAGAATCACCCCCATGTACGTGTATCCTTCACCTTTTCTCCTCATCCGAACACTTTTTTTTTTTCATACTGTAGATCTTAACATGATCTTTCTTCTTCCTGATTGTCTAGGGTTTTGTGGCTAAGCCCGAAACTCTTCCCGATGGATCCGTTAATCTTATGACCTGGCAGTGCACCATCCCTGGCAAGCAGGGGGTAAGTTTCATCGTTGATCGCTGCTAGTAGTTAAAGTTGTTATCTTTTTAGTTGGATTCGTTGTCGATCTAGGTCTTCTTCATTATATCGGATCCTCCGTTTGGGATTTTCAACTCAGGTTGTTTCACGTTCTTTGTTGATGTGTTTCTGTTCAATTAAGTTATGAATAGTCATAATAAGCTAGGGCAAACTCATGGTGGAGATTATGCTTTTCCAGATTGTGCAGGGGGAGGAACCGTCTTTTGCTTGTATGGGGTTTTGTTTTGTCTGCACTTGAAATCATGAAATTTGGGTATAGTCATTCAGGAGGGAGGCCTGAGGTCATTGGTTTTCTAACCAAAGAGAAACTAACTGCCAATACACATGATTCTTTTACTTAATTTGGTCAAATACAAGACATTTTGCTGTAGTATGCCAAATTGCTATTTGGGTCTAACATGTACTTCAATCTCCAAGTGTTTATAGGTGCACGATGTTTGCATATTAAGATAGTAGTCTATGTCTATGTAGCCATAAAATTGCAGTATTTTGTCTTTTGAGATCAACTAAGAACCTCTTACTTGGTAGTTGGGAACTTCGTATTGCCATTCAACATGGGAATAACCTTTGGTCAAGTGGATTGGTAGAATAACATAAGCAATTGACCTGCCTCAATGGTAGAGACAAGTAGAACTTGGAAGCCTAAGAAGCCCAGTTATTAGTATCTCATGCATAAGTACAGTTGAGCATGCATATTTATATTTTAATTTCTCTAGTAGTGCCTTCCTTTCAAGAGGATGAACATTCATCCATGAATGTTGATGTGACTTAGATTCTTAGCCATTGACAGATTTAACTGAATCCCCAAATAGCTAAATCACTTTGCTATCATTCTGCCCTATCCTCTATCCCTATACTAAGCTTTATCACTAAGCTTTATCTGTCAGTTAAGCATGTCAAGTTTTGTGTAAAATCAATTTATTTATCAACAGAAAAATGAAATTAATTTCTGTTGTTGTACTTTACTGTTCTCTTATCAGCCAATCCAATTTCACTAAGGTTTTGGTACTCAATTTGTTTATATTTATCTAGGGCTGTTTTTTTTGCAGCTCAGTGATACTAAAATTTATGAATGAAGGACCCATCTTGATGACATAGATGCTTCTAGCTTGCTGACTGGGCTTATTAGCTATCTATTACTGTGTTGTTTTCTTCTGGATTTACTTTACTATTTTTATATCTTCTTTTAGAAACACTTTCTCTGTTATAGTTTATTTTCTTATATCTTTTCTTTTCTGTATTTGTTTATGTTTGAGTTCCATCAAAGTGTTCTTACTAGGTCATTTTCAAGGTTACCTGGGGTCATTTCAAGGTTATCTGGGGGTATCTATAAAATATGGAGAAAATTGGTGAAAGAATTTCCCAGCTTTTCCTCCCATTGTTGATTTCTGCCCAACGAAACAGAGGGAAAGGGCAATTGGAAAAAATTCATCAGCCATGTGTTTTTCCTAGTTGTTTTCATCCAAGTGAATGCATGCTAAGTTATGGAAGTATTAGAATGTGTAAATTGGGAGAAAATCTTTAGAAAGGTTCATTCAAGTTAAGTAGGCAAAAAATTGCATAAATGAATTGTGATTTCAATAGTAAAGAAATAAGAGGATATAGTTATAAATAGTTAAGATGGATGTATAAAAAATTTTTGTAAGAATTTTAGATATCTTGGATTTATCCTTCGATACGGAGATCAGTCGTGAAATAACTAATGGATGGTTCAAATTGAGACTAGTTCTAGAGTTTTGGGAGTGGGACCATTGTGTGCTTCCTTATTCTAAAAGTAAATTTTATAAGACTGTTCTGATAATTCATGAATCATAGTGCGCTGAGGATTGGGATGGTAGAAAGTAACATGTACAAAAAAATGTAATAAAACAAAAATGTTAAGATGGACCTATGTGGTCACTGTAGGATATATAAAGATATACTAGTATTCTAGAGAAATTATTTGTAGATCCAATAGATAATATAATGAGAGAAAATTAGGTGAACTGGCTACAAACATATTCAAAGGTAATTCATATTTTTTTTATAGTAAGTGTTGAATTTATTAAAGAAGAGAATGTAAGAAGCGGAGGAAGATTATCTCTTATACATGCAATTTGATTTTGGTCAATTAAAATTTTGCTGTGATGGACTGTTGTCCCACGTATGGATCTAGTTGAAAATGCCTTTTGGTGCAGTGTATCAAAGGATGATCTTCAAAATAATAGAGAAATTCTAGAAATGGATATCTGATTTACAATTCTTCAACTTAATGGTTAGCAGTCATGAGGTGTGAATGGCTTTTATTCTTTTTTCATCGGGTCGATGATAGAGTATATATTAATGAATTAAAAAATTAACTTATTGGTAGGCAATTAGAAATAGGTTGAAATTCTTTGGATTAAAGGTGCTTTTCTTCATGTCATAACTACTTCGTTCCATTTGTCGAGCTAGTATCTTTTTTCAATTATTTTTTTCAAGAACAAATTGATCGTAATGTTTGTTTCTTAAGTTACAAATCAGTGTCCCCTGACTCTTCTGATGGAGAGCCCTTTATTTTCATCAAAATTTGCCATATGACTGAAACAAATATAGTGAAGCAACGTTTGCCATTTACTGCTGCAGACGGATTGGGAAGGTGGCTATTTCCCTCTGACTCTTCTTTTCAGTGAGGATTACCCCAGCAAACCTCCCAAATGCAAGTTTCCTGCAAGTTTTTTCCATCCTAATGTCTACCCTTCTGGCACTGTGTGCCTATCCATTCTCAACGAAGACTATGTAAGTGGACTGAGAAATGTTAATTAGACTTGCCATGTCCATCCTTTCTGGCGTGAGCATAAAATAGTTATTTAAACTCTATACATCTCAGGGATGGAGACCAGCCATTACTGTGAAACAGATTTTAGTCGGGATACAAGATCTACTCGATCAGCCTAATCCTTCTGACCCTGCCCAGACTGATGGTTATCATCTATTCATCCAGGTTCTGGATATTTCCTACCTTCTCATTGATGTTTTTGTTTTGTTTTTGTTGGTCTCAAACAAGATTGGTTTTTTGGTAAGAGTTGCGGTCTTTTGCAGGATGCAGCTGAGTATAAGAAAAGGGTCCGTCAGCAAGCTAAACAATATCCAGCACTGATCTAATGTCGACCATTGTGATCGGGCTGCTGCTTCTGTTAGTTCAAGTGATCAAACTCTTAGGTTGTGGTGTGGCTCAAGAAAGCATTGTGTTCTCATTTTGGCATATAAGATGCTAACAAACAGTATATATTGTTCAAAAATGACTGATTAGTTCATGGTTGTTTGGGTTTAGTCTCACTGGTTAATTAATGTAGCTAATACTCCATTGTTGGTTTTGGAAGTAATTCGCATGTACTGTCATCCACTATGAAGATGAAGGTATTTTCATTTTGGTTTTTGCCGTTTTGATTTTCTTTTTCTTCGTTAGGTGAGAAGCTTCTTGATATTCTCTGTGTTTTTGTTAAACTAGATATCTGAGGTTATTTATATATACATTGTTACTGAGATAATTTTCAGGCTCTAAAATAATTAATAGCTATTAATAGTATGTTATTACGTATTCATCTCCAGGCATCAGGTTGCTTCTTATTTAACGGGCTAATTCAGGTTTATAATTGTGGTCCAAGGATAATTTGACTTTTATAATTTTTGCCTTTCAAATTACTTTTTCTTATGTAAAAAAGTGAAATCCGTCATCACAATCGATCTCACGATCATTTATAAAGGAGATAAATCGGGTAATTGCGGTTGGTCATGATGTAGGAGGGTATTATTTGATTTTATTAAAATTCAAATTCTTGTCCTCTTTTATAATTCTATTACGTCGAATCAATTTAGCTATGTCTTCGGGGTTCAAATTACTTTCTGATAAAGTAAATTAATTTATTTGATGTCGATCATTTAAAATTAAAAAATTTATCTGGAATAAATAAATATTTTCACCATTACTTTTTGTTAAAAAAAAATATTTTATAGCGAATATTTTGAACGCGAAGCCTCCAAATCTCGGGGGAATTTTAGGAAATAAAGGGGGAAAAAAGGAATCGCATAAAGCGAGTAAACTGTGGAAAAGGAACGAAAGTCGTCGGAGGAAGGAGAGAAGTGCGTCTGTTCGTGTTGTTGGTTGTGAAGGATGTCCGGAGGAATCGCCCGTGGTCGCCTCGCCGAGGAGCGCAAGGCCTGGCGTAAGAATCACCCCCATGTATGTGTTTCCTTTACCCCTTCTCCTTATCCGAACACTTCTTTTACCCTAGATCTTAACATGATCTTTCTTGTTCCGGATTGTCTAGGGTTTTGTGGCGAAGCCCGATACGCTTCCCGATGGCTCCGTTAACCTTATGACCTGGCAGTGCACCATCCCTGGCAAACAGGGGGTAAGTGTTTTTCTCGTTGATCGCTCTGCCCGTATGCAAAGTTGCCATTTTTTTTATAGTTTGGTTTTATGTCCAACTATGTCTTCTTCCATCTCTCTGATCCTCACGTTCTTTGATTAAAGGATTGTTATGTGTTTGTCTAGATGCAAACCATCGATGTGTTCTTGTTCAATTAGGTGATCGATAATTTATTGTAAAGCTCTTGTAAATTCATGGAGCATGGTTGAGACTGTATTTTCCCAGATTGCTATGATCAATGGTCTAAAAATTCGCCATTTTAATTCAATTGGATACTTTTCCATCCGAGATTATGTTCTGGAAACTGATGAATACAGGGATGAACCATCTTCTGCTTATATGGGGTTTTTTTACTTATTTTATTCTGAAAGAACCATATTTATGTTTTAGTTGCCCTAAAATCATGTTAAGGATTCTGAAAGATTTTGATGATTTAGATATTTGAATATTTTTTTTAAAATTTGAATTATGCACATAATTTATTTATTTGTTAGTGAATTTTATATTTACATTATTGTTTAATATTTTATGGACTATAGTATTGTTAGTCAAATTTTTTGCGAGAAATTCCCTATATATATTTGAATTATAAAAATTTATACCTAGAGCGCCTTGTTTCGCCTCATCTTCCACCGTGCGCCTCAAGCCCCATAGCACCTATGCGCTTTTGGGCACCTCACGCCTTAAATAACTTTGCCTATCCTGTGTTTATTGTACATTCAGATGAGTTCATTTCTATTCACTTTTCTCTTATTATTCAGTCCAATTTATGATAGTGTGGCTTTTCATTTTGTTTATGTTTAACTATGGCTGGGTTGTGGATCAGGGAAACAAAATTTATGCATAAAGGAAACACCTTGATGGCATAGATACTTGTATCTTGCTGACTTCTCCTATTAATCTTCTATCACTTTGTGTTTTTCCTCTGGATTTTCTTTATTAATCTTCTTTCTATCTTCTAAAAACACTTCTCTATTGGAAGTTTATTTTCTGATTTATTTATCTAATTTAATTATTAGAGTTTGTCATCAGGTGGATTGTTTATCGGTGTTTGTTAGTTCAATCAAAGGGTTGTTTCTAGTCCATATGCTGGTTTTCCAGTTGGTATCTTTTATATATTTTCTTTTTCTAATGCTACCCAGTGGCATGGCTCATTATATGAAGCGGTATAACGATCACGTGTAAAACCCATATTTAATTGGTATTGAACTCCTTTTTTATAATGAACAATCATTTATCCTTGACAACTATTGTGATTAGTTTTGTCTAGTATTTATATTGATGTGATAAAATATGTATGATTATGTACTACAGATGATTTATTTTTATAACTATAGGTTTACATCCAGCATCAACTTAGGTTTGTATGCTTTTATGTTAGTAGATGAATGCGCCAACCATATCTATGTATTTGCTGACAATATTGTGTTAATTGATAAGAATAGAAATAGAAGGAATTTGAAAGGTGAATTCTGGAGCAAAAACTTCAGAAACCAGAGGTCAAGTTAAGTGGAACTAAGATTGAGTTTAGTGGTTGAGGTTAAGATGAATAGATACGAAATTTCTGTTAGAATTATATATATATTGGATTATAATTCAATAAGGAGGTATTGATGAAGATATCATTAATATGCTAAGAATGAATGTTGAAAACAAAAAAATGTTTTGAGCCTTGTGTAATTATAGTGTGCTCCTTAAAGTAAAAGGAAATTTTTGTAAGATTTTGGTATGACAATTGGAGTGCTAGAGTATTAGGAAATAATACACATGAAAAGTTAATAAAATATTGACGAGAACCCTAACATGGATGTGTTTGGTCACTAGAAATGGAAAAAAAATAAAATATTGTAATATTAGAAAGCAATTAGCTCTAATAGTTGATAAAATAAACTGAGCGAAAATTAGTTGAAATGGTATAGACATTTCAAACATAATCAATAGATCGTATGGTTAAAGGAGTTGGATTAGAGCAGGTGTAGAAAGTAGAGGCCTAAGAAAACTTTCTTTAATGTACCCAAAAAAATGATCTAGCAGATTTGAATATGCATAAAGCTCAATGGAAGATAAGATGAACCACAACTAGATTTGGATGTTGTGTTAAACTTCTAGATTATTTATTGTACATATTGCATGTTCCTTATTAGACATCTTGCTAGATTCTCCTTCCCTTTCTCTTTTACCTCCAAAGGAAGGTAAAGTGTAGTTTTTATTCTTGCTTTATTTCGTGTCAAGTTTGCTTCACTCATAAACACATGCCTTCTTGTTTTCTATTTGCTCATGAATACATTTTATAGATTCCCTCATTAATACTTTTTACTCTTCTTTTAACTTAATAATTGGTGGTAAAATATTTAGTCAATTAGTGTCTTTTTATATGATTTTCTCAAACTGTCTCTTGCAAAGTTTGAAATTGATACTGTTCGATTTTGATATTTGACTATATGTTTTGTGTTGTTTGCGCTCTGACACTTGACATATATTATAGACATTGGATACTTCAATCAATTGTAAATAGACATCTAAGTGAGCAATTAAAATGGCTTAAAATTTCTTCCATTGAAGTTGATGATAACTTTGTACCACCTGTCTGTTGAACCAGTGCAATTTTTGTCTCTGGTTTAACATTCAAGAATAAATTGTTTGACAGGTTTTTAGTTACTTGTTAATATTCCCAACTCTTCTAATAAGGAGCCTTTTATTTTTTATTTTTTAAAAATTACATATGACTGAAACAAATATAGTGAAGCAATGTTTGCCATTTACTGCTGCAGACGGATTGGGAAGGTGGTTATTTTCCTCTTACTCTTCTTTTCAGTGAGGACTACCCAAGCAAACCTCCCAAATGCAAGTTTCCTGCAGGTTTTTTTCATCCCAATGTCTATCCTTCTGGAACTGTGTGCCTATCAATTCTCAACGAAGACTATGTAAGTGAACCATGGAAATCTTGATGAGATTTCACTCTGTCATGCTTTTTGATGTGAGAATAGCATAATTATTTGCACTCTGTCCCTCAGGGATGGAGACCAGCCATTACTGTGAAACAGATCTTAGGGGGGATACAAGATCTGCTTGATCAGCCAAATCCTGCTGACCCGGCTCAGACAGACGGTTATCATCTATTTATCCAGGTTTTGGATATTCCATCCTTGGTTCTCATTGATATTTTATCTTGTCTTTAATAAGATTGGTTCTTTGATAAGAGTCGTGGAATTTGCAGGATCCAGTCGAGTATAAGAAGAGGGTTCGTCAGCAAGCTAAACAATATCCAGCACTGATCTAATGTTAGCCTTGTGATTGTATTGAATGCGGTGGGACAAAAACTCGTGTGTCCTTATACAGACAAACAGTATATATTGTTCAAAACTAACTGATCAGGTTATGGTTGTTTTGGTTGCCTTTCACTAGCAACGTAATCGATGAGTAACTCGTGTTTGTATTTAAGGTCATCCACCATGATGTGGAGTTGTATACTATTTAACAATACTGTTGCTTTGGTTCCTGCTTGTCGTCACTGAAATTTTCATATGCGAGTATTCTACAGTGGTAGTCGAAGCTTTCTTGCTTCAGGGAATTAATTCTTAATTGTGCTTTAAAAAGTCTTGGATCGATTTAAAAAGTTATTGGTGGATCTAAAGTGTTTGATCCACATGCAAGTAACCTTGTAGCACAATGAGAACAATTAATGCTTAGTTGGACTTGCAGCTCTTCATTTAACAAAGGCAGTGAAGCTGTTTTTGGACTGCAGGTAGACCCGGCCATGGGTCCGGGCTGCCCGGACCCGGACCGGGTCGACGGGCCGGTTGGCCGGGCCGATTACGGTTCCATATGAGAAATGGATACAGAGACCACTATACTACAACATATTTAGTAAACTTATCCAATAAATTTATTTATATATTTATTTCAAAATTATATTTACATGACGTTAGTGAGGAACGAACCGCGTGAGAAAAAGGAATATGTACCACTAAACTACATTGACTTTTCTCACTTTTTTTCAATATTTCTTTTATATATATTTTAAAATTTTAATATAATTGTTACCAAAATAACTTAAGAAATCTTATTCCAATTGCAACATATAAGGCCCTATTTATAGTTAGAGTATAGGGCCTATTTTTGAGAAAATATCTATAAAAAATAACAGATATTTAACAGATAATTAACAGATATTTATAACCAACACTCCCTCAAGTTGGAGCATAAATGTTAATCATGCCGCCCTCACGGGCTTGCTCACATGGTTAGCGCAGGGCAGTTGCTTACAATGAGGCGATGAGTTCGATCCCTCTCCTGCGCTAGCCATGATGAGAAAAAGGCCAAAATGGCCGTCCGTGATTTACTCCCTCTAGACACCTGTGGGGCCGGGACTAGGGGGCCGCTAAGGTGGCGGATGCCACCTTTTTGCTTATGGTTTAGTGAGTGATTATGTTAGTGAATGAGAGCTCTCAACTTTAAAACCAGGGTTTTATAATTTAAAAAAAAATTAATTATAAGTTATTAAAAAAAATTTAATCTATTGGTCACCAATGATGCTCTAACCCAAATTGAATGGCGCTCTAGCGCCCCCGAGACATAGGTAAGTTAGTTACGACGCAGCAGACTTGCAGAAGAGAATAAGGGTTCGAATCCTGGCGAAGCCAGACAATACCCTCCTGCGTCGTAACCACACTTTCTCGATTTACCTCCTCACAGATGGTCATGGAGCCGACCGTATGAGGCCGCTAAGGTGACGGACCGACCGTATGAGGCCGACGGATCCACCTTTTGCAGAAGAATGGCGCTCTAGCCACCAAGAACAACTAGCAATGTTTCATCATGGTGCTCTAATCAAATCGGCAGATCGCGGATCAACAAAGATATTAAGGAATTTTTTAATAATATATTAAAATAATTTAGATATTAAGGATTTTAAACTGACTTTTTTTTAAAAAAAAATAATAAAGCTCTAGTAGGACAATTATAAGAAACAAGATCTTTCCAGAGAAACATATTTATGTTTTATTGCATTTACTTGTTTTACCCTTTTCGTATTCTCTTTTTGTAAGATTCATAATTCTAACTTAGTCACTTTATATTATAGAGGTTGTCTAGGCAAGTAATTTCGTTCCATTGCACTCTTTTCCCACTACCGAAGCATTAGAAATTTGGATGAAGATGAGGGAAATTTATCATTCTAACGATCCTACAATTTAGTCTTACGATCATTTTTTAGGAGGTAAATCATCTTTGAAGAGGTAAATCGAGAAGTTATAATTGACCACTATAGAAAGGGACATTACCTTAACTTGAAGATAGAGGATACATGAAGGATATCATAGTTATTTTGTAGGTTTGTCGATTGCTACAAACAATTGATCGAGCAACAATCGCACAGATGCTGCTTTGTACCACCCTGAGTTGATGGTACAACGTGATCTTGACGAACCCCTGCAACTCGATGAGCTAGTCTAGAAGTCAGAAACAGAGATCTTCACTTCTGGTAAGTTGGTCTCTTTTGGAGAGAATCCAATTCGACTTCTTTCACCGAGAGGGGTGCTGGCAATCAGCAGAAACAGGAAGACAAGAAAAAGTTGCATCGCCGAAGGACTTGCAAAAGATTTCAGAAGGTCAAAAGTTGGCTATAAAAGGATATATAAACCTTTCAGATGATTTTTCGATATGTTTTCATTCCGACGCAACCTCTGAGAAATCACTTTCAGCTTCCGAACCGCCAATTCAGAGGCCGATCTTTCTACGGATGGAGATCTACTTAGCTCCAACTCGCACCACCATATCCGATTGATATTTCTACAACTTGTAGAAGGGGTGCCAATTTTTTCAGTAGGTGGAACATAGAGCCAGCCCTGCTGAAAAAAAAAATACCACAGATTTTGTAACAAAGGCCTCTAGTCATATTCTTGAAGAGGCTACAAGGCTTTCTATCAAGTGATTCAAGTTCTTATAGCAGTGTTGCAGCATTAACTAGTTTAGCATTAAGATAAATTCAACAAAAATGTCCAAGCACATCGACCAACCGATGCAGAAATCATGAATATTGAAACAAAAGAAATCTGACAAGGAGGAAGGTTTTGACTATAAAAAAAGGGGCATCAAATGCTAAAACAAAACATATTTTTGCAATGAAAACCAAAAAACACTAACCTAAGATGCTAAATACAAGCTTCAGAAATACTTCTGTGAAGTTATGCAAGGGAACATCTTTGTAGGACAAACTAACTAACCCCTCCTCTTCCTCCTCACAAGAATAATGAATGCCCTACAAATTAAACCTTGGTATTTGATTAGGTTGCAGAAATGCTCACAACTCACCAATAACTGTAACTTCGCAAGTGCAGTGTACTTTTATGTCAGAGAAAATACAGAAAGGAGATTTAACAAGAGTTCATGCTGTGAAATTATGTGATAAGCTTAAGCTACACATTCACAGAAACAGGGAAATCTCTTAAAAGCTTCACATAGAAGAGATGTGACTTGCAAACTGTGCATCAAAAAAGTTCACCCAGGAGAAGAACAGTCGTAGAATGATACAGTGGCGATGGTCACAGAATGGTACAGCGGCCCTTTTCTTCTGTCTGTGATGCAGTGGCTTGTTGGTATCTGTTTGGGTCTGATGGGTTGTATGTAAATTCAGAGGTATCGAGACCATACTGTTACAAGCAAATGCAAAGAGAAAATCAGTAAGAACGACATTTGTTATAATTGCAAAATATATTGAAATAGTTACGCAGGAAACAGTTTACTTTTTCTCTCATTCTTTGGCTCCAGGCATCATTTCTGCTTGGACGGTGGTCAAGACTGCTAAGCACAGGCGCTCCACTTGCTGCAGCTCCTTGCCGATTCACTAATGGCTGTCGGATGGTAGATCTTGGAGCAATAAATTCGTCATCACTGTCGTATTCAGTGGGTCTGTTTGCAGATCTTACTATAAGAGCAAACACAAATACAAAACCCTGCAGGAAGTATGTTGTATTATCATTCTTGGATTGATAAGGGAGCTCAGCGTACACATCACAAGGGCTATACGTATATCAGAAATAACATTCAAATGGCAAGGAAGGGACAAAAAATAAATAAATATTGCAGCAGCTGCCATAACCAGAAGGTTAAAGTTTCCTTAAGTAAATCCTACCATGGAAACAGGAAGAGAACAAATGAATGAAAAGGCCCCTGCAATGCTGATTCACAAAATACGTGATCCAAACAAAACCAGATTTCTAAAAGAAACTACTCAGATCTTTTGCAGAAAGAAAGCTTGACCATTTAGCTTGGCTGCCTTGGATGGAGATATGATGGGGAAGGAGATATTGAAAAGTAACACCAAGCTGTACATAGTGATTCATGCTCCATGTATTCTTTTGTATCTTTCCCTGGCCCCCTCATATCTTTCCAGCCAAGTAAACCTAGCCTCAGTGTTGATCTGAATAATTGATTAATAAAATGAAACTGAAGATGATTTGCTAGCACAAATAAAATTGTCTAGCTGCTTGCAGAAATGGAGAATCACGACACACAATGTGTTATCAGGTATTCTAAAGATGCAGTAACTCAACAAACAATATTGGGTAATCATAACAGTTTGGCTGGGTTTCATATTTTGCATCTCACCTTAAACCCAGCACGAACCTGATTATCTGGTCAATTTTCCAAGAAATACAGTCCCTCAATCTTTGAATCTCCCTCACTCCCACAAACACAGCAGAAATTAACAAATAATGCCAATTTTTTGTAGGATTCTTTTGGCAAATTCTTAATACAAGCGCATCCAAAAAGTAACATTAATACAGTAAGTATTGAGATGCTAATACCTTGGTTATATACTTTTATTATCTTATCTTGACTACACTAACATTTTGCACAGATTGTTTCCTAACTGCCAAACAGCACAACACAATCACAAGGCTATCTTGGCTACTAACATTTTGCACAGATTGTTTCCTAACTGCCAAACAGCACAACACAATCACAAGATTCCAAAAGATCTTTCATTTTAACTACTCTTTCTTATTCTATAAATGATATCCTCATCAATGCATCCTAGTTGAATAATAAATCCAGATATCTATAATTCTTGCAAAAAATTCCTATTCATCCATCTTAACCATTCTTTCACTTCTCTTATGGTTGAAATTACATTTCTTATTTGAAATTAATTTCACTTAAAAGAAGTTATACTTTAAATTATAGTTCAAGTTAAAAGAATTTCTACTTGATAATAATTTTACCATGAGAAATGGATGAATTAAAAGATCAACACTATCAAAGAACATTCATCAACATAAAAGAAATGAGAATGTGGTACTGATAGAAAGCTCAAACAGTTACCAATAATTCTACTGCTTCATAAACAAGACCTACCTCGAAAATGACAGCTCCAAGAGCAACCCACTTAGCTATCTTCCAGTTATTATCCAAGAAATCATAAATTCGGTCAAAGTTCCCAGTTTTATCATCAGGGATAAGCTGCATAGTATCTAATGTTAGAATTCGCTAAAAAAAGATTTTTTAAAAAAAAAAAGCAAAGGAGAGCAAGAGATGTTAAGAAAAACTCACTTCCTTCCAGCTATGGTCAAAGAATATGAAAGCTGCAACAGCCAACTCAGCTACGATCAACAAAAACACTAGGAAAGCATACTAAATTCGTATTAAGGAAAACATCAATAGCAGCTCAAGAATGTTTGAGAGTAGGAAGTAGATCTGCCACATCAAGAAAGATTAAACAATAATATCCTACTTTATACAGGTGAAATGACATTAGTTCGTATAAATTGTTGTGTTTCTATAAACAATGCAAACCTATCTGTGTAAATGTTTATGTACTTCTAGCACAGCAACATAATGCAGCATGAAAATTGCACCCCAAAAACTTGATACTCACCCCACTGAAGAGCAAAAATATTATTAAGTTATCCATTACAAGAATCTTAACTCCTTTTATAAAGCGATTATATGACCAATTCTTTGTAAAATAATGGCCTAGCTTATTTTATAAACATCTTTAGCAGTCTTCTCTAATAATCTAAACAAATATTTAAAACAACTATTATAATTTTAAAACTAAAAAATTTAAAGGAAATTGGGACATCTTTCCAGGAAAACTAAAAACATGGTTATTTCATATAAGCAGAGGTTTATATACATATATGAACAAATAATTGCAGCTGAAGTCCAGCGAATAAATGAACATATGGCCAACAACTAACAACTTACAGTTCTTTCTCCATCCTTCTCACAAAATCATATTAAGAATAACTATAAAATAAGAGGATATATTGAGAGTGGACTTAAATCCAACTATGTTATTACCCAATAGAGGGACTGAGCAGGTTCTCTATTTCTGTATGATGACACTCTTAAGGAAAAGAAGAGGCCATTGATGAACCTTAAGAGTGAAGGGAAAATGGGCAACTAAGCTGTTGAAGACAATGCCATTCCAGTCAAATGTCAATGAGAACTTTCCCACAATTCAAATTGGTGTACTTAATTGAGTTTTGCCCCCCAAGTTGATATAAATAAGTTTGAAATCAAAAATAAGTTTGTGTGGGGATACAAAAGACAGGCAGCAACCATTTCTTGACACTGCGCCTATGCAGCCAAAGCATGATATGACGAAAACAACAGCTCCAATGCCAATAAACAAATAAATAAACCTGCACTTGAAAAGATATATTCAAATTAGATAGAAAAAAACTTGATAATAATAAGTAAAAAGTATATATATCAAAAAGCAAGAAAAATTTGTCCAAGATATACTATGTTAGTTTGGCTGGACAATCATAACTAAAACTAGAAACAACTAGAGAAACACCAACTTTTTTTATCATAAGATGGAATGTTGAAGAAAATTTAAAGAAAATACTAAACCAATGAGTACCTAAATCAAAGTCAAAAAACAAAAATCTAAGAGCACAAAAAAGAAGACTGTTTCCCAGATGAATAACAAATACAATGGCACTGACGATACATTGGAGCATATCCAGCATGTACTCTGTAGATTAGAGTTAATTAGATCCTAGAATAGGTGTGTGAAAGTAGGATAAGAAGCAATAAACATTTATAGTCTGTCACAGCATCCTTATCCAGTTAATTAACCAGGAGATGATATTGCAGTATATGAAATTGCCTCCATAATGCCTCTTTATTTGCAATAAACAAGCAACTGAAATTGAAGCCATCATAAGATGACTGCCGTTTGGTGGTTCCATAAAGCACAAAGTTGTCCAAATTGTTTGAAAATCAACCATTTCAGGGTTGGAAAGGAGCCCTAGATGAAAGGGCTTTGGGTTGCAGGTTTCAGCTTTGTCCCAGTCGAAAGAGGCTGAACTGAAAACTAGTCCAGTTCAACATTAAAAGGCAGTTTGGTCAAAATCCAATCATATCCAACAGTCAAAGCTAGATAGGTCTCACTGGATTGTTCTATTTATAAATGACTAAATTTTTTACCCAGACTAGTTGAATCCATCAGGAACTAATAGTGGATTTGGTTCGCACAGTGGTCCAATTTGGAAAACATTATTTGAGCATAATCGTCAATTATTATTTTCCTGACTAATTCAAGCTGGGAATTCTGTTTTCGATTACACAGGATTTTCAGGCAAGAGAAAGAAAAAGGATGACTCGTAATACAACTCAACACAAAAGCTGAAACAAAATCGAAACTCGTTTGGCAATTATTAAATAAACATAAACCCTTGACAAAACAAAATTCCATGTTTATTGCAACAAAGTTATCAAATACACAAAATGCTTGACAGAAGAAAAATAATAAGAATCAGATCTATTCCGTACCAAGCTTTTGGGAGATGGTCAAGAAAACTGGATGAAAAGGACACGGCGACAAGCATAGGCCGCCCAAGCTTCAAGAATTCCCAATCGTTGCTCGCCGGAGGATCCGAGTCGTCACCGCCGCCACCAGCAGCAATTTTATTCCACTCTACCAGCAAGTAAATCCCATATCCCACCATCGCTAAACCAGTAACCGTCAATACAAAATTCAAAAGCTTTAACAAACATTCCCAGAACCCCTTGCACGCCATGATCAGTATCTAAACCTGCTCCCAACTACCGGCCTCCTAGTACAAGACCCGACAGTTTCAATCAAATAAACCCAACAGAAACCCCAGGGGACATATTGGAATAACGCCAAAAAAAAAAAATTTAACAAAACGTTGCAGGATAAATCACGACTAGGAGAGGAGACTACCTGAAGAAATCTTACGTTCCGCCAGCGATTGCGAACGGGGGCGGGGGTTGGCTTGTCGCCCTTCTTCTTTTGCCCTGCCGAAGATCGTCTTCGTTCTCAAATCTCTCTCTCCCTCTCCGCTACCCAAAATTTTCCTTGGAATTTATTTATTATTATATTATTATTATTATTATTATTTTTGCATTTCGGAAGGTGCAGCATGGAACACTGTCCCACCACGTGGCGAGCAGGAGAGAGGGTGGGCGATGTGATGGACGGTTGAAAAAGGTGGGTCCCACTTCATGCAAAAGAATGCGACTCATCGGTGAAACTAACCGGACGCGAAGAGGTAGTTTTCGAAATGATCCTCAATATTTATTGTTTTTTAAAATACGTTTTATAATTTGAGTAATATTAAAATACCTTTTTTTAATATTAAATGAATAATTAACAAATTTTAAGTTTTACTGATATTTTATCGGAAAAGTTAAATGAATCGAACGGATAAACTAAAATATTCTATTGGTTTTCCTTTTCATTACATCATGAAAAAGAAAGAATGGGATAAAACCAACCGACCTAGAGTTAATTATTTAATTCTAATATCAAACTTTAATATTTTAATTAAATGTATATTTTGTAAATAAGTCATGTGATTTTGAGAAATCTGTATTCATGGAAAATTACGGAAACCCCCTCCAACATCCATACGATTCATTCAAGCGGCTTTAATCTTGGCGGTCCACAAATGAATGGTCAGGATTAAATCTTTATGAACAGGCGCAGGATTCGCTTCGCCACAGCGAAGACGCAAAAAGGCAAAAAAGGAAAAGAAAGGGAAAGGGAAAAGGGAAGAACAGAGAGAGATGGAGTCGGCGCCGTCGTCTCCGACGTCGCTCGTGGTTAATAGCCCTCGGAGGACACTGAGCCTCCTGAGAGAGAGGAGGCACAAGCATCCTGCAATGGATCCAGACGAGAAGCCTGCTGTATCATTCGCTGCGGGGTTCGCCGAGGAGCACGGGCCGAAGCCCTCGGAGGTCTACGGCTTCGTCGGATCCATCACCACTGTCCTTGCCGCTGGTAATTGCCACACAAAACCAAGTTTTTCTTAGAGGAAATTACTTCTCGAAAGATCTTATTTTTTTCCCCTTCTGTTGACAGTAATCTTTGTAGTTTGGGCGTACACTCCTGAACCGTGGCTGCATTATTTGGGAATTACATACTATCCGAGTAAGTAAGTGAGTTTTGCTTATGTGATTTCCTTATTACGTGAGAATATGTTTTTGTTTTCAGTGATACGATAAGATTCT
Source organism: Curcuma longa (assembly GCF_044706935.1). Taxonomy (NCBI): domain Eukaryota; kingdom Viridiplantae; phylum Streptophyta; class Magnoliopsida; order Zingiberales; family Zingiberaceae; genus Curcuma; species Curcuma longa. The sequence continues at coordinate 694,659 of NC_133876.1, read as the reverse complement.
TGAACATGAGATCTGTGCTGATGTTTATCCTGACCGCCTTTGTAATAATTGCGTTTGTTAAAATGGCTCACTGAAGTTCTCAAAATCAAATTACCATGGGTGACCAACCAAAAGATTTCGTTTTTATTAATAGTTCATGAATGATATTAACTGCAAGCGATTATCAAGCACGTGTAGCTTTCTGCTTCATATCAATTGGATTTAAAATGCATTATGTATTCTGCACCTAAATTTGCATGGAGAGGTTCTATCATTATTATTCATGCATCCCCATCTTAGTTGTCTTAGGGGACCAAAATAAAGCTATGGTTACATTGAATTTCTTCTCTTTAGGAATAGAAGATATGTTTGCTGTTCAGAAGAAGTTGGTTCCTGGTTGCTCTTTCACATCAAAAAGTTCTATTTATCTATATAATTCACGGGCTATACCCATTGCACACATTTATTTAATAGGCTTCTTTATACATCTTTCTTCTTTTGGATTCATTCACCTTTCTGATATTTGATAGTACTTGCATTGTTGACAGATTCTTCTAGATCTGAGTCTTACAATCTAGATGGAGCCCTACTACTACTGATTTCATTCCTTCACCACTCTTGCAAGTTCTTTTAGCCATGGATTTTTTATCAATTAAAGGTGAAACATTGTTTGGACTTAATGGCAGACTACACAAAACATTTACAAGATTAACAGAGGAATCTTTAGCTTAGTAAGAATGGAGGCAACCAAAAGTACAAATGTTGGACATAAAGTGGTTATGTATTGTACATGAACTGAACTTATTGCATTGTTCTTGATAGTATGTACATGAAACTTTGGCTATCGTTAGAGAAAAAACTTATAAAGAGCATGCTAAAATGCCATAAGGAGTTGGTTTGATGTTTTTGAATTCATTTGATAATCTCTTTAGCTTTGACAAAATGGAGGTAATGCAAATTTGTGTTGGACAAATAGTTTACATATTGTATATTAAAGTTACCAGTTTCTCTCTGGATACCATGATCATGTAAACCCTTGTTTTCTTAGACCAAACACTTATAAAGGTCACTCTGGAATGTCACTAGGATTTGGTGCGATGGCTATGAATTTTTAATGGTTCCTGTTTCCATCATTTTTTCTTTCTTGTCCTGCAATTATCATATCATTATCAGTGACCATAATGGACAAGAGTGACAATTGGAAAGTCCAAATTGTATAAATCTGAGATTAAAATGAAGAAAAAAATATTGTTAATCAACTCAATTTTCATGAAGTTGTTATGCTAGTTTAAGTCTCTTTCTTGCTTGGCCTTCTTATGCTAATTATTAATAATATATTAACTATTTTGCAATACGACTAAGATAACACATAATAATGGTAAATTCTGATTAAGATAATTTATTATGCTAATTTTAGCCATGATAATAGTTACTAATGTCAGTTTTTTTGTTGGTGTAATAATTAGGTACTGGGCAATTGCAATTCCATCTTTTATAATGGTAACAGTGGTTTTGGCAATGGTATTTTACTTGGGATTGAACTTCATGGTGACACCTTCTCCAACTTCATTTAATGTAATGTTTGGTAAGTCTGCTGTCATTTGAATTGGTAATGTTGTGTTGTGTTTGTTGGTAATTTTCCCTTAAGGACTTGACTCTGTCATCACAGCTAAATCTTGATATTGGTAGTTGCCACATATAATTAACTCTTATAATCTGAGATATGAAAATTTATTTATCCTAATTTTGTTGGATATTGGTTGTTTGAACAGTATTGTTGTCCACTGATCCAAATAATTAAGACTCATTGCTTCTTACTATTTCTGTTTCAAGGGTGTTCAGAGATGAGACACAATTTAGCATATTAGTTCAACTAAGATACAGGACGACCATAATTTGATCCTAAAACTGACGTCTTTGCTTGTTTTATTGCTTATCATGCTATATCCTCTAGCTTAGAAGAATTTTCACCAAATATGCTGCATAGCTGTTTATTTAGGGCTGCAAATCATTTTTCTGAGGTTACTTATGAGGCTAAATATATCTTAAATTTTATCTGTAGATTTCTTTTTATAACTCTATTGAGATTTCAATGTTTGAGAACTACATATCTTTGTAGATTTTGTAATGTATTACTGTTTGCAGATGAACATAGCCGAGAGCGCCCTTCAGTATCATTTTTAGGAGAGGAACAACCTATAGAGCCCATCTATGATATTCCAGTTGACCAGATTAACAATCTTATATTTGGATGACAACCGAACAAGTTGTTAAGCCAAGGAACTAGTATGTATAAAAGTATCTGCACCATATTCTCTAACAATCCAAAATTTCTGAATCATGGCGATTTGTCTTCATCTTTATGTATGGTGCTTGCTCACTAGTCACTACATTGATATTGTGATCCACCTTTCAGTTTTTCTTTCTTTTTTTTTTTTGGTTCCGATGGTGGATTTTGCCTCAATACTAGCTGACAAAGCTAGGTTGTGTATATTAATGCTTTCAACTACAAATCTTAAATTGTTCATTGCGTATGGATTTTGGTTCCTTGGCCTGTTGGGCTATCGTTTGTTCCGCCCTAGCTATGTCGGCCTCCCTCCGAGCCATCTCGAGCCCCTCGTCGGAAGGAGTCGGCTGTGCCTATTGTGCCGTCAACTCTTTTATCTGTGCCTCCATCCTCTGATGCTGCTTTACCAGTTGGAGGAGTTGGCTGTGCAAAGCCTTGTGTTCTATCTCGAACTACAACAAAACACACACGATTAGTTAATTAAAACAAAAGTCTTATACACAAACACAACCTTACCTTCAGGAAGGATTCGAACATATTTTTGCTTAGGTCCAAAAGACCTATCTTCGGAACGACCTCTGTCTGGTATATTCAAAGTCAGTCAAATGCGGACTCTCCCAACCTCGAGGTCTCTCCTCGCATTAGTAGCTCCTTGGTTGATTGGAACCTGAGGCGGGAGCAGATGGCTCAGTAGGGGAAGATGCGTGAGATATTTAGGCATTACTTGTACGAGAGAGCCGTAGGAGAGATAGCAACATCGGGCGATTGTAAGACTGTCGAGTCGTCGCCTAATTTTCTTTTGCCCTTATCTCGAGCATCGAGGGGATGGGTCTGCAAAGGGGGATCTACCTTCTTTGAAGAGGGGGCCAACTTTCATTTCTTCGAAAGTTCGGCCTCGGTTGTGGAGCTCAGAGCTAGGGGTTTTTTTGGACTTGCGATCGTCTTTACAAGGTCAGGTCTTGGTAGGGAACTCGGCCTCAGATGACCCCATCGTTGCAGCGGATTTTTTAGCCTTTGCTAACGCTAGCCCGTCGGACCCAACAAGACCCAACTTCCTTGACTCTCGACTTGTTGGTTCCACCCTTAGCATTGGGAAGCTCATTCACCAAGGATGGAGGTGGAGGAGGCAGTTCGAAGAGGCCTTAGTCGCATCCTCATCCGCTCACATGCTATCCATCGCGGTCAGGTCCCATTTCAAGACCTTGTTCATCGATGCATTCAACATGATTTGACCTGCAGGGCAAGAAAAAGTTAGTCAGTGAAAGGAAACATTAACGCAAAAGTAAAGCGTTACGCAGTCGATCCTCTAGCGGAATTGCAATATGGCTCAACTCGGTTCGATACAGCAAGGCCTCGTTGTCTACCAAGTTGTTTACATTGAATTTTAGACCATTTAGGATCTCAGTCGCGTCTAGGAAGGCTCGGGACAGTCGATATTGACCTAAGGGAGGGGGAGAAGGCAAGTTAGGATGTCAAATGGTCGGCCAGGTATATAGTTGTGGGGGTTTAATGTAGAAAAAATGATCTTTCCAACCTTTGTGGAAGGTCGGGTACTCATTGAGGAAGTTGCACCCTGACTAAGCAGCAAAATAGAAGACTCCGCACTCGGCCCGCCTCGGGCTAAAGTAGGCATGGAAAAGGGACATGTCTAAAGGCACTTGATATAGTCGATAGACGATAATGGCCCTACAGATTAATCGAAAGGAATTAGGTGTGAGTTGAGCGAGATTGAATTGGAAGAAGATGGCTAAGTCTTGTATGAAGAGAGGGATTGGAAATCTAAGGTTGTTGGTCAATTGGCTATGGAAGCATGTTATGTAATTGGGAAAGAGCTCATGAGATCGGTGTTCAGGCACAGGGATATAAATGGCATGGTATACAGAGATCTTATATTGAAGCCGGAGGTGGCGGGCGGCTTCTTTCTCATATATGGGGCGTTAAGTCTCGTACTAGGGGTTTTCGGTGGCCAGGAATCAAGCAGGAAGGGGAAAAAAAGCAAAGCAATATAGGTGATTGGTCAGAGGAAACTAGACTTACGACATCGGTGAGGGTGATGGGGGTTGTCGAAGACGGGGGCAACGACACTGAGAAAGGTCGGCAGACGAAGGGAAGAAGGAGGCAGCGAGAAGAAACGGCTCCATGAGAAGGCTAAGTGCACTGATGAAGACAACGGCCTCCGGTAAAAGGCCCTTTTATACTCTCACCAGATGGCACAGTAGAGCTGCCGTGTCACTCGGAGAGACTGTTGGATGGGGGGCGGCTATATCTCCACAGTCGAAAGGCGTCGCGAGTCCGACCAATCAGACCAACACGAACTCTCTCCTCGTTTGAAACGTAGCATTAATCTCATCCTTTGATCTTCACTGAGGTTTTGAACTTGATCGTAGGATGTTAAAGACGGACACACAACGGCATGGCACTCGATCTAGCCGTACGGTTCCCGAAATCAAAATTGCACGCCTTTGCCATTAATGCGATGGAACGAGCTCCATCCTCAAGATAGATCCTGCATCATGGCGATCCTCTCGCACAACAATACACGATCTTGCATATCTGGCCCATTAAATGCAACCCCTCACAACCACAGATCCAAAATAATGGGAATGTGCACGACTCGTTATCGTCCAGTCAGTCGGTTTACGTTTCCTTTGACTAGACTTAAAGGAAAGGCTTGTAATGTGGCAGATTCTAGTTGCTCTTACATGGCGTTGGTAGTCAAAAGATAAGTCGATGTGTCGAGTCAAAAGTTAATAGTCAATGTCAATACAGAATAGACCATTATCTTGAGATTTGACTATTCGACAACTTGGTAGCTCAGCAACTCAGCCAAACCGGTCAGTCTCTCAGCCTCTCGACCTCTCGACAACTCGGCCTCTTGACCTTTTGGCCACTTGGTCTCTCGGCCCACTCGGCCTCTCGGCCTCTTGGCCTCTCAACCATTCAGCCCCTCAGCCACTCGACCTCTCGACCTCTGGACCTCTCGACCACTCTGCAGTCCCTCGGCCACAAGGCCTCTCAACCCCTCACTATTCCGGCATTGGACACCACCTTTTAGCCTGAATCGAATGTTGCATTGACCCTTAAAACATGCAATAGCTATTGGGCATAAAAGGGGTGCAGTTACAAGGATGTCAAATCTGACCTCCCTCGGACGCTCTCATATCTGTATATAATGCCAAAAAGAAGCAGAAATATTTAGTGGCTGTTGCAGAATAGCCAAGGCGGTTATGAGGTTATCAAATCTGATTCCCCAGACGCCTCCGTGCCTAATGTCAATAGTCGTCAAAGTCGATCTCTTTGTCAGAACCGGTCTCTTCAGACGATCCCCTCGGGTCGACGTGGAGATGCGTTCCCCATGAGTATATAAAACCTTCAAAAGGTATGAAGAACTCTCTCTAAAACTTCACGAAATCTTCTTCTTCTTTCTACAGCAACCTCATTCTCTTCCACCAAGAATAACTTGAGCGTCGGAGTGGCCTGTCAGGATTCCTCGATGCCAGTCTGCCCTCTTTTCTCAGTTTGTCTTCAGGTTCTTTCATTGGCGGAAGCAGAGTCTAGCGTACGTCGGATCCAAGGTTGTCAAACTCGCGATTCTAGTGTCGACTCGGTTAGGGGTGCACAAACTCGTATCGTAAATTCGTATCGTAAACTCGTATGAGTTTACAGATAATCCAAAAAAGAGTTATAAAATGTCAAATAATATATATTTGATCATAACTTCATAAGAACAATCACTATTTCACATATCTAATAAAAAAGCATAAACATAGTTATCAACAACATATTTTCACATATAAAAAAATACTAAACATGAAAAGATACTAAATTTTCAAAATTTATGTTTCAACATCAAGTTACAAAATGACAAATTTAAAATTTCATACAAAAATAGTCCAATAGATACACCAAATAAGCTTCCATTGTCCAAATTTGATAAAAGGAAACATCAAACAAAGATTTCCTTTGTTTACCGAGTTTATCGAGTTTGACCGAGTTGACTCGCGAGTTTACCGAGTTTACCGAGTTGACTCGCGAGTTTACGAGTTTACAAGGGGGGCCCGATTTTAAGCTGATTCAACACGGAATTGAAATAATAGTTCGTAAACTCGCCGAGTTGACTCGCGATTTTGACAACCTTGGTCGGATCACTTGTTGATTGGTGGCTTGACCATCCATGACATCCACCCAGAACAAATTGGCCTCGATACAGATCCTGCATCATGGCGATTCTCTCACACAACGATACGCGATCTCGTGTATCTGGCCCATTAAATGCAACCCCTCAGCCACAAATTCGAAACTATGGGAATGTGCCAGACCCACTATCATCCAATCAGTCGGTGTATGCCTCCTTCGACTAGACTTAAAGGGAAGGTTGGTGATGTGGCGGATTCTGGTTGCTCTTACGTGGTGTTGGTAGTCAAAAGATAAGTTGATGTGTCAAGTCAAAAATCAATAGTTAATACAAAATAGACCATTATCCTAAGACTCGGCTACTCGGCAGCTCGACAACTCGACAGCTCAGCAACTCAGTCAAATTGATCGGCCTCTCAGCCACTCGGCCTCTCGACCTCTCAGCCACTCGGCCTCTTAACCTCTCAGTCACTCAACCACTTAGCAGTCCCTCGGCCATGCGGTCTCTCAACCCTTCACTATCCCAGATTGTCTTTTAGCCTCTGCACCAACCCCTGAAACATGTAACAGCCAAAGGGCATAAAACGGGTGTGGTTACGATGATGTTAGACATAACACATAACGTCAAAAGGAAGCAGGAATATTCAGTGGCTGTCATAGATTAGCCTGGGTAGTTACGAGGTTATCAAATCTAGTCCCCCAGATACCCTATATTGGGGTCTAATATCAGCAATCATCAAAATCGGTCTCCCTCTAGACAACTCCCTTGGGTCGACATGGAGATGCATTCTCCGTAAATATATAAACCCTTCAAAAGGTATGGAGAACTCTCTCCGTGACTTCGCGAACTCTTCTTCTTCTTTCTCTAATTTGAACGTCGGAATTACCTACCAGGACTCCGATATCAATCTAATCTTTTTTCTCAGTTTATCTTCAAGTTCTTTCATCGGCAGAAGTAGAATCTCGCATGCGTTAGATCACTTGTTAAATGATGGTTTGACCATCCATGACATCCGACCAGAATAGTATCCAAAGGAACTTCACTATTTCGAAGTAGTATACGATTTGATTTAAATATTGCGGAAAAAAAAGAGTTCACGTGATAATATTTTAGTTGATTCGTAACCAAAAACAGACGTTGTTATAGATAACAATAGGCATGTTTGTATATTTTTTAGAATGTGAGTGAGTTTCTTAATAACTTTTTTTCTTAGATTTGCAAAGCCATCATCCTATTTTCCACTCCATGTATTATTTATAATTTTATTTTTAATTTCAGTAGATTATTTTTTTATTTTTCGAAAAACTATTTTTTGAAAACTGAAAAAGACATTAAAAAATTAAAAATTTTCATGCCGAGAGCAGATGAACAAAAGATAAAATACCTTGTGCTGAGAAGAAGAAATAAAATGAAATTTTAAGAGAATGTAAAAGTTTACAGAGTAGAAATTAGCTAGAGAGAGAAATTTTAACAATAAAATACCCTCAGCCATTGACAATGAACAAATAGCAACACACAACACAGAGCACTGCGCCAGAAACCCTCCAACTATTATGATTTAAACAGAACTCGTTAAAGATTCTTCAACGTAGTTTCATATACAACAATCATGTAATCATGATCGATCTCAACATCTCTAAGAACGGTTATTGACATGTTCCACTAGCTACGTCGAGTGAAACCTTCGAAGATATGGACAGTCATAACGTTTTTCCTGTTACTTAAAGTAAGCAAAAAAAGCGAAGTCTGATGCCAGCCAGCCACCTTCGATAACTGCTAGTTCAGAGCAGCGCTGTTTCTAGAGGATGAGCTGCGAGGTTGTTGGGCATACAAATTTCTGCCAGCCTACTTCTGAACTTTCACTATTTGCCTTAAAGCAAATACTCTTTTAACTCTATCGAGGTTTAGTTATACTGGGCGAAGAAAGCAAAGGGGCTTCATACCACGTGGTTTCCTATGTCATCTCCATTACCTGGGATGCGCTTTTGAACAGCTTTCACTGCGGCAACTCTAGCTGCGTTAGCTGCTTTATTGGCTGCGGCCACAGCCTTGTTCACCTTATCATCTACCCTGGGCACATCATAAGCTTTTTCTGATGCTCGTCTGGCTTCCTGAACGTTCCAATTGATAATAAGAAAAAAATGAATTTTACATTCAACATTTACCATAAGAAATCACAATCCTTGAAGAAACATGGTCAATTACCTGAACAGCATTTAAAACTTTTGAATGGTTAACGGCAATCGGTGAGCCAAGATTAATGCTCTGAGTGCTCAAGGTATCGAGGACACCATTTTGCCAATGACCTGATTGTGTCTCCCCATTTCGGAAGGTGTACATTCCCAAGCCCTGTCGCCTGCCTTCATGCCATGCGCCTTCATATTGATGTCCATTTGCAAAGCGATACACTCCAAAGCCATGCATCTTGTCTGCAAAATATTCCCCAGCATATGTGTCTCCATTCCTTCACATTTATAACAAAAAATCAACGTCCCATTTCAGCAAACCAATTTGGCAATGGGGTCTATAACAAGGATAAGGTGCCCATGATAGATAATATTAAGGCATATGTGAATTATTTCTAATGCTAGGGTGCAGAAGGAAAGGTACTAATAAATTTATGCAATATGCATCAAATAAATAAATAGATACGTTTCCAGAATAATTTAGAATGCCAAAAAAGTATTGGCAAAGCAGCTCCAGTGGGAAAATATGATAACGTTCTCATAATGGAAAAATATGATATTATACAACTATAATTAGATGATGAAGCACATATATCCTTAAAGATCAATTCCTATCAATAAATTGGACGATGGATCTCAATTTTACTTATAATTGCAAAGAGTGGAAGCACTCATACAGCAGATTCCTTACGTGTTCCATGCACCGCACTTAATTTGTGTTTCAATACCACTGTGCCATGAAGCATAGCATACATGGGAGAAATGAATTTAAAAAATCAATAGAAATTCTTACTGGTTATAAATTAAGTCTGAAATGTACAAAAGTAACCGAGTTGGATGAAAGAAGCCGGTGACTAAAACTTCTTCAGCGAATTCATGATGGATATACCTTTCCTTTAATGAGCTAGATGAATTCCTTCCTCCCATAGAAAGGTCTGATGTTGATTGCTATTCTTTGAAAAAATAGGTGCCTTTTCTTTTCAAATCTACCTTGGAGGCTTTGGGGATTGGCTCTGTTAGAAAGACAGTCAACTAGAAGGATGGGTGGTTAAATCCAGGTGGAATGATATTGTATTGGGTAATTACCTATTTCAAACATAAAGTTTGCATATGTCAAATGTTTTTTAAGTATACAAAATTATTAAAGCGTTGCAGTCACATATAACCATCAAATACATGGAAGGACAAAAAAGTAAAAGATTTATTTTTATCTTTTTCAAATTCACTTCTTTTCTGCATTTTCACTTCCTCCTCTCTCTCTCCCCCTCGCTTTATATGTTCATCCTCTCTTCTCTCCCTCCCTCCCTCTTTCTACCTAGGGCATCCCAACTTTTTGGTACTATGATCTATGCACAACCTTTAAAAAAATGAAATTCTGAATTCTATATAGCAAATTGCAGGGTGCTTCAAAAAATGACTGACACAATTAACTCAGGTTCACTGAAAGGAAACCAACAAATAAATATATACATAATAATAATAAAAGGGGACTCCTAGTCCTCTAACCCTCAGCACATGCAATCTTAAAACTATGGCTAGCTAATGCTAGGCAATAACAATTCATTAGTTTATTGAGAAAAATGGAAGGACTATGTCATCCAAGGCAAGTTGTGATGTGCAAAGTGGGAAATAACGGTCACTGTCTCTGAGCTAAAAAGTATCAGTTACCAAACCCTCATCATGGTCACATATTTGGCCTGACTATGGTCAACTTGATCATAAATTATCAACTAATATCATATCATATTAAAAATATTGTAGTTAAATAGCATGATGTGGACATGATTTAGACAGATTAGCCATAAATGCAGGCCACTCCTTTTGCCAATTGGATTTGTTTCGTGGGTACAGATCATAAGATTTGTTTTAATGTTAAAAAAGACTAAGCTTTTGGAAGCAGTTACTCACTTCATTCATGGAGCAATTCTTCAACCCCCTCTGACTCTTTCTGCTTAGTATCTTATTTCTTTCTCCTCTATCTCCCTCATCCCCCCTTTTTCCCCTAGTATAGGGGGGCTGCTTCCTCCCATCTCCTCCTCTCTCCCCAACTCCCTTTCTTCTTCCTTATATTTCCGTCTTTCTTCTTTCATAGTTCTCTCCCTCTTTCTTCCTATCTCTCTTTATTGTTTCTTGCTCTCCTATTTTCTTTGTCTTTCTCCCTCCTTTGACTAATGATAGTGCCACCACCTCAGATGTTTACATGGAAAGAAGATGGGGAAGAGGAAGGAAGAAGGGATGCGGAGAAAGACATAAAAAATGTGAACTGTTATAAAAGGGAAATAAACATGAACAACTTTTCAAAGATCATATAAAAATTCAACTCAAAATCTTTACTAGGTGCCTCAGAGAGTTTTTCATCAATTGTGAAATTTCTTTAGTGAAAGAACACAATAGCAATATGAATGTAAGCTATGTATCTCATTGCAACAAACAAATGTACAAACTATATGTCATTGGAACAAAAAGAAAATCTATGACTCCGATAACATCAAATAACATAATTTATGAATGATATAGATAATTCTATCTGATTCAATAGGTTCAAGGTAGGGCAGCAGTCGATAGTGATTTTCTAAGGTAGGTGAGGGTGTGCCATGGCACAAAATGGCCCTGCCATCCCTGGTGCCAATCCTATCAATAATGAATCCTAATGGTCCCAAATGATAGATCCAAAATGGATCTGTGTGAACTGCTATACGGTAGGAATATTTTCGTCTTTATGAAGGCAATTAAACCATTTTTTGCCACTCTTAGTTAATTGGGCGTCGCTCACAATGGTCTGTCCATAGCTTGTGGAAAATTTATATGGTTGTACTTGCCCATTTCTAGGACTTCCAGAAGTGAAACTTGCACATTTTCAGATAGCTAAAACCATGGATTAAAATACCATTCCCTGCTGCATGATACGGGTGGCATGGACCATTACACCAAAGAACTGGCATGCGAAGACACCCATACTTCTTCCTCTTGAGCTGCTTCTCCATCTTGGAACATTTCTGCTAACTCTTCTAGGTAAGTCAATGCTGCTCCATCCTCCACTACTACCTCTTACTCTTGATTTCTTCCTCCTACTCAAAGTGTTCCTCTTCTTGATTCATCTGTCCAACTAAGAACCACCAACATCTGTTTCAGCACACTGGCATGCCACTAGGGCTCTATCTTTGTGAGCAGGGACTGATATTCTGGCTCATAATAGTATTTCAAATCTTGTCTAAAACTGGTTGTTTCCCGTCTATAGCAATTATTTAATGATAGTAGGATATAATGAAAAGTTATATTAAACAACTTGTGTAGCAAGACCTGAAAAGAGTGTGTTTAATAATGGCAAATGATATTGCACGAAGAGAATGTGTGAGATCATTTTGAATTTGATCAAACACACCTCAAAGAAATAACACTTGCATTCTTCTTGAAGTTCCAAAGAATATGTCCAATTCTAGGTGTGACAACTCAAAGACCCTATGTGTTAAAGCCTAACAAAAACTTTAACATTACCAACAATGCCAGAAGGATGTGATTTTGGTCAGGGCTGAATATGACTCATAGTACAAAAATACATGTTTCTATGTAGTTGAATTAATGTGTGATAAGAGAAGTGTATGGCACTTTACACGAATAGCTTCAAAGATCCAACCTAATTACCAAAAGCATAAATTAAATAAACTAGAAATTATATGTGCAAATCGGAAAGAAAATAAAAGGCGACGTTGCAAGAATTGAGTGCTACCTAGGAACGATGATAGGTTCATTGGATTGGATCATACAATCAAACCATAGGAATGTATGATACTACAAGTCTACAAGTTGCCATATATATATATATATATATATATACAATTCAAAATAATAATGAGGTTTGGATCATTTAGACCAATTTGAATAATGAGATCGTAAGATTCTAAGATCTAGATCACAAACTTGACAACGATGATAAACAGGATTAAGATGATAGCAAGCATGATTTTTAATACTCCAGCATGGCATGGAGATCATCGCCATATATGCATATAGAGATGGAGAACAAAATCACTGGAATTGATTAGAAGAACTATAGCTACTATGAACAGTGATGTTGGTATATATATTAAGTACTTATAGAAAAGCCAAAATAATGGACATAGCAGAGAATGCTCCATTGGAATCACAACTCAACCGGTAATATAGGACTTTTCTTAATATCAACTTGAGCACCTAGGTTTGAGATTATTTATGGCAAAGAAGGAAATGAGAAATGGGTATAAATTCATATATGAACACATGAGTATTTGTTCAAGCAGACTAGTGATCCTGAGATTTTCAGTAATTTGGACCTTCCTGAGGAAAAAAAAGGGTCTATTTTAAAAAACATTATGGTTGCAGTATCAGAAGATCCACTCCCTCCAAAGACTGAAGAAAAACAGGAGTCCCAATTATAAGAGAAGAAAATTTGCAATATCACTTCAAGAAACAAAATGGAAAAACATGGACAAGGACACCTAAGATACATGGAAGGAGGGTCTTGTAACAAGACAATTCTTATTGGTTCCCAAATTAGGAAATGCATGGAGACAATTGCCAGATGTTAAAGAAGGCTATAGAGAGGTAAAGAAACCAAAATTAGCATGAGGTGCCAGTAAAATGATTCCAATGTCAATAAAAATAATTCACAATTAGTTTACATGATTTTATGCCTGATGATATTAATTTTCCTACCATTCGTAACAGAAATAGCATTATATCTAATATGGTAGGAAAATCTAGAAAATAACTTATCACGACGTCAAAAATTCTGTTTAAAAGGATCTCAAACTGGTCTCAACTGCAAATGTTTTGGAGAAAACCTAGAATTGCAATTTCATCATGTTCCACAAACATAAAGAAACTAAGGGGAGTAAAAGCAATTCACTTGTAGAAGTAAGAATGACGTCAATGACCAATGTAGAGAACAAAACATGAAAGTGCATTTAAAATGTAAATAGTAAATTTAATCTTCACCATATAAACATATGTTTCATAGATGATTTTGAATAGCAAATAAGAGATGAATATGTGCATGAACCCACAAATTCTAAACAAGCAGAGATGCACAAACCAGTTCGATTCCAGCAGTTCTATCCAATCATGAAAGTTTCAATTTATGAAGAAGCACAGAACATAAGTTACTGACATTATGAAACAAAACGTTGCTAAAAACACTGCAATACTACAAAAGCATCACCAAAATTCTCAATCTTAAGAACAGAACAGAAGGTCTCCAAGTGTACCTGAAATGATAGTGGCCAAGACCATGCTTTACTCCCCACTTGAATTCCCCGATGTATCGGCTTCCATCCTCACATGTGTGTACCCCACACCCGTGGCTCTGCCCGTTTGACCACTCCCCAGCATACACATCGCCTGTGTAGAAACGGTATACCCCAAACCCATGCCGGAGTCCTTGTTTGTATTGACCTCTGTACCGGCTGCCCCGAGCCCAGGTCTCAACACCATACCCATCATATTTCCCATCGACCCAATCTCCCTCATACCTGCCACTCATAGAGTAATAGTACACCCCGCTCCCCGAGCACTTCCCTCGCTGGAATTCTCCCTCGTAGACATCCCCGTTGTTGTAGACCTGCACATCGGAACCCGACGCTAGGCGGCGATCACCCTTGAGCTTGTCGGGGGACGAGGAGTTCCCAATGGACCACAGCACGGGGGTCGCTTGGGCCTGATGACGGGGAAGGAGGAGAGCGGAGGAGCGGGACAGGAGGAGGCGGAAGGAGGGAAAGGGGAGGGCGTTCAAGGAGACGCATAGGACGAGGAGAAGAACAGACGAGAAAGCAAGGGCGGAGAAGAAATCAAGGAGGAAGGATCTTCCCGGGACAGCGTCTCCGTTCCCGGAGCCGGAGGAGGAAAGCAGGAGGTAAAGGAAAGGGAAGGAGAGGAGGAGGAACAGGCGGAGGCGGAGTTGGAGCCGGCGGAAGATGTGGCGGGCGGCGGAGGACGCAAGGCGCCGCGGCGCGGCGACGGAGGGCACAACCACGCGCCGGGGCCGCGCCGGGGGCGAGGCGGCGGGGGCAGCACCGGCGGCGGCGGAAGGGGTCATGATGGGGCGCTTATGTGGGACGGAGAATCCATGGGGCGAGTCGAGACTAGGGTTAGGGTTGGGGTCGGGGATCCGGAGCGGGGGAGGGCGGAAGAGAGGGAGGAGGGGCGGAGGAGGAGCCGATGAGAGGGCGGAGCTTTCCTCTCCGCTGCCCGACGGCGACGGCGATCTCATCTATTCCGCCACGCCTGTTGTACACATGGAGACGAAGAACAGGAAGGAAAACGATTTGGAAAAGCTTCTCTCTCTCTCTCTCTCTCTCTCTCTCTCTCTCTCTCTCTCAATTTCTTCTTTCTTCCTCTCCTTTCGGTTTATTTTCAAATCCTCCGTGTCCGTCCTTTTCTATTTCTGCGCCTTGGTTGAATCCTAATGGAAAGGCTCGATACAAACATCGCAAACAGGGACGTTGCCGTCCTCTCTCTCTCTCTCTTTCTCTCTTTCTCTTTCTTTCCTTCTTCTTTAATAGAAATTACTTATTTATGTTTACCCTTTTGAAGTAGCATCTCGATGAATTAGACCATCATTGCCTTTGTCTTTGTTTTTTGGTAAATTACCAAAAGGGGTTCCAAAATACATTATTTGAACTTTGCTGTCTCTTTTGTATGTTAAACTTGTTTACTTTGAATAATTTATTCATTATTCTGAATTATCAATTATTTTTTACATTCAGGAATATTCGGTTAAAAATAGAAACCATCGAATTGAACAAATCAATTAATTCGATCATTTATTAAATTAATTAATTTTTTTAAATAATTTAGTGACATTGTGTATTAATCGATTGCTATTTAAAATTGTTAACTGATTGGTGACAGGACCTATTCACGGCGGAGCATACTAATCTCAAAAAAAATTTATATAAAAACAATAAATACTAAAAAAATTATTAATTTAATTTAATTCAAAATGAATTCTAGAGTGAAATAGCTCGTAGCAGAGTGGATTAATCCATCAAAAATTTATCATCTAATGAGACGAGGTGGAATATAGATGAGAAATCTCCAATCGAACTCAATCCAAAATAGATGTGTTAAAAAATAAAAAATATTTATAATTTATTAAATTTAATCATTTCATAAATAAATATTTCTAAAATAATTCTCAATAAAATTTCATATTTATACATATTAATCAAAATAATTGACATAAAATTTCATAATTTTCATTAAAAATATATATCTTATCATAAATTCATAATTCAATTTTTTTTAAAAATTAATTTAAATTTATTTTTAAATAAATTGATAAAAAATCAATCCCACTTATTTAAATTATTCAAGGAAGCGAATGAATCAATCTGACTAACTCAATTCAAATTAACAATTTTGCTGCGAGACACCTGTTTGGTCCCAGGTGGTAAGCATAAAGACACATGTTGCTTAAGATTTCGAGTTCGAATCTTCTTAGCAACATATATTTGTTGACTAAGGTACTGTGCGATTCAAGTCTTAGCTCGGCTAAGGTGTTGTTTCGGCAGTACGCTCTTATCAACCTAGTGGTACTGTGTCTCCCAAAAAATCCCTTAGGGGGTTTTCTGATATGGGGCCGTTTCGACGGTGGGGTCGGTCACTATAAAAAGTTTACCCACTACAGTTTGGTCCCCGGGGCAAATGGTGCAATGGTAGGACATCCGGGTTGTGACTCAGGTACCCGCGATTCGATCCTCAGCTATGGCGTATTTGCAAGAATTTTCTTCTAAATAGGGAACGCAATGCCGCCGTATGCGTTTCCCGATTTACCCTGGTGATCAGTGGGAAACTTCCGTGGGATCGGACCGGTCACCCAGGGATTGAGTCCATGAGACTGACTGGGATTTATCTTTTTTTTTATGAATCGACTGTTAAATATATTATTTTAATGTCCATTACTATTAGAAATTTTTTAAACATCAATTCAAGTACAGTAGTTGATTGTGCAAAACATAGTAATCGGCTGATTTGATTTAATCGAATTTTAAATTTTGAAATCGAGACACAAACGACTAAATTAAAATAATTAAATTATTTTTTAAATAAAATTTTAAATTAATCGAATCGAAATTTCAAATTTTATATGATTATTTTTATTTAATTGATATTTTACTCCTCCTTAGTCATGTATTTTTGCTAAACTTATGCTAAACAGGAGCCTTGAAGGTATAATTGTCAATTTAGATTAGACATATTAGATTGGTTCATCCTCTTAAATAATTTAGGTAGATTATGTTAAAATTTTATCAATCTATTTTAAGATGAATTTAGATAAATTGGCCCACCTAGGCTAGTGACCCGTATGGATTAACTCACAATGGATTTGAGTTGATTCACGGGTTGAGAAAGTTTATTAATTTATTTTAAATTTTAAAATTTAAATAGAAAACTCAATGAATTAATAGACTTGATCCGTTTAAATTACAAAAACTTAAAAATTTTAACTTGATCAACTCACACTACAATCTAAACTTAAAATTTTTAATTTTTAATTTTTTAATATTTTTTTATTTTTTGATAGATTCATCGATTAATCCGTCTAATCTAGAATCTACTTTGAATTGGATTGAGTTGAAAATTTTTTAACCCATCAAGTTGATGGGTTGATTCGTCTCATTTCATGATAAATTTTTAATAGAATAATCAGTATTACTCTACTTGAAGGGCGGAGAGGATGTACTTTAAAAGCTCACGTTACTTTAAATTTTAAAACCTTGATTGAAAGCGCACCAAGTTGAAGTTGGTGGAAAGCAGAAAGGCACATTATCATGAAATCAACGTTGCTTCTCCAGAGTAAGAGTCAGGTACTCTGATCAAAAGCCTATTTAAGTTAGACTAGCTAGGCAATTAATTAGATTAGGCAAGTTAGACTAGACAATTAGTTTGAGTAGATAATTTGTTTGGGTTGGCCAATTTGGTTCAACAGGTTTGATGATTATTCTATCAAGTTATGTTATTATTAACTTTAACTCTTTTATATATATATATATATATATATATATATATATATATATATATATATATATATATATATAAAATAGAGCTTATACACATGATTTTTGTTTTTGTTGTGTAAGGATTAGGTATGAGTCTACATTGTCTTTATTTAATGAGCAAATAGCATAAGTTATAATTGCTTTATAAGCTAATCTAGCTAGCTAGGTACTCTTTAGACAATGATCCATAGTGGTCTTCTCACGAAAAAAAGGTTAGAGGGAGGGATCACATGCATGCATGGTCCTCACGTAAACGTCTATCTATGTCTAAGCAATCCCATGAGATTTCACAACTTACCAATCTTCCAAGTCCAAAAGAGATTCTTAATGGACTGTTGAACTCATAGTCTTACCACATGATCCATCTTCTATATAGTTTCTTAATTCCTTAGGATTAGTTTAGATATTTCTCTATAATTTTTTTTTATCGTGAAATATAAATTTTCTAGATTTATAATATATACCATTGGATCAAACAAATCCTAATTATTTAAAAGGTAGATAGATGTGTGGATGCTATTACAACTAGGATTGCTAACTTATAGCGAGCTATCTCTAAGATACAATCCACCATATGAGAGATTGGTATTGATAGACGATTGGAGGAAGATATCTCGAAAGTGAAATTCATTATTAGGAATTTCACTGACCATCTAAATGGTGTAGAGATGAACTGTGGTGAGTCAGATGTTTCCACCAAGAAGGTCATTCTCAACTACAAGAATGTTTACCATGAGGATCTACAAGTTGTCACTCGGAGCTCATCAAACATAAAGCATTTGTGGAGTGGGAGTTTTAGGACTTGCAAACCAAAGTGAAAGTACACACACATGTGGAGACTCATAAGGACACATGTGGTACTAGCATGGGGTGTTCAAATGTCAACAACATCAACTCTATCACAATGCCAATGATAGTCATCTAAAGGGTGTCCTACCAAGGAAGTTGATAGATTCCTGTACAACTTTGAGAGGGTTTTCAATTTCAAGGGCATATGGGATGATGCTTTAAGGATCAATGATGCACTCATCTACTTACAAGATCTTGTATAGCTATGATTACAATTTTTTTATATACTACTATAAAAACAATCGAAATAGCTACTATAAAACAATTGAAATAGACTTGCTAAACTACATTCGCCCTTCAAAATTCTCTTTGACACTCCAATCTAATTTCAAAATAATAAAGTTGATCACTATAAAGTTGTTGGAACTTTTTTATTAGTTAAGGAAAACTAGATACTTTTCCATACTAGATTTGCGATGAGGATACTATATCAAAAGCCATTTGCATTAGGCGGCGAGCACAAAGCAACATGTTATGCCCTCTAGTCTTACAAATAGACTGACTACTTTATGCACCCTTATGATTTAACACTTCCACTTCTATTTCAATCGTTTTATAGTAGTGTGTACTTGGATGACATTGTAGTGTGTATAATACAACTCTTGGAGATCATGTGCAACATCTCAAACAAATCTTTCAAGTGTTATGTGAGAATGAGTTGTAGGTCAAGTGGGAGAAATACTCATTTTCCCAACAAGAGTGGAGTTCCTGGGCCATAGAATCCACAATGGGAAGTTCAAGTCTTTCAAGAATACCTATTTTGTCTTCCTAATCTACTAAACTCATTCAACTTGCCACAAGTGGCTCACCATGTTTGCTCAGTCTACCTAGCTCAACCAAATCATCCAACTCGGTCAATCCACCTGACCACTTGCCTAACCCACTTACCTTAATTGGCTAGCCCAGCCCATTTGATCTGCCTCACTTCTCAACTTTGTTCAACTCATTTGGCCCAATCAACACTACAAGAAAAACAACAATTAGGAATGAAATTAATATTCCAATATCACTAATTTAATGACGGGCATAAACTTCCATCGGCAATGGTTATTTTAGTGACGGATATAAAGTTCTGTTGTTAATATAGCGACGGAATATAATATTCCGTCGCTAATGCTGTGTTTTTAAGGATTTTTCGGAGATCTCCGACTCCCTCTCTCAATTACAAATGTCGGTGTTCCCCTCGTGGCTCGAGTCTCCAGCCTTCCACTTCATGATTCCCGGTCGGTAAGTTTTTCCATCTCCTATCCTCCTATCCTCTTCGGATTCTAGGGTAGCTAGTTATTGTAGGCGTTGAGGCCGGCCTGGCTGAGCTCATCGGCGTTAGGCCTGAGATGGTTGAGCTTGACAACCATAGTCTCGGCATGGCCAAGGGCTCGGCACGGCCACGGCCACGGTCGCTGCCGCAGCCATGGCCGTTGTCATGGCCGCTACCGTGGCCATGGCCATGTTTTGTTCGGTCGCTATTGCTTCCGCAGCCTTGAGCTCAACTTGGTCGTTGCCACTACCACGGCTAGGGGCTTGCACAGCCACAAGCTCAGCCCAATTGAGCTCGTCAGCCACAGGCTTAGCACGATCGAGCTCGCTGACCACAACCTCGGCCTGGCCGAGTTCGTCGGCTTCAACTTGAGTTGTTTTCATAGTTGCACTTTTTAAAATCTATGACAAATGATTGTAACTTAGATTTAATGCTTTCGCTTTGGTTTTACATTTAGATTAATTGAATAACAGAAGCAAGATTCTAAAAGTTTCTGGCACCTAAATCCATACATTGGTAAATAGCATTGCAAAGTTGCATCTTTAGTAGGTCTCCTGTGAGTTTGGAGTCATGCTTTTATTGGTTTTAGATTTGCAAACTAGATTGGGCTTTCATAAGGCAACTCATGGATTCAATTAATTGAAATAGGTATATATGTCTTAGTGTTGATGAATGTGTAACATTACTTGAAAGCAATTATGTGTTGATGAATTATTGATAGTAATTAATCTCAAACATAATCATATTTAGCAATGCAAAAGATAATAGTTAATATTATTAGAGAACATGGTTATTTTACTATTAATCTTGTGTTGCTCTCACAATCAATGATAGGAGTTGTATAAATACCAGATTCTAAATATTAATATTATGACAAGGTTATGATAGTTTAATTAATAATATTTTATTAGAATTTATTTTTCTCTAAAATTAGACATATACAACAATATTAATCCCTCTTTTTAGAATCTACCTAGGCAATTGTCTTTTAAAATCATAATTCCAACTAATACAATCCACTACAGTTAACTTTATCAAATGTAATTACAAAAAGATGACACTTAGTCATCTTGTAGCTGATAGATTCCTTAGTATTTGAATAGTAAATAGTTGTAACGACCGCCCTTCTTACCCTTAAGGCGATTCGTTACTTATACTTGCTAAAATCTACTATTAATTTAAAATTTCTTGCTATGTGATAGTTGAGTAAACACATGTTCCCAAATGGGTAATATAAAA
>NC_133876.1:632935-673591 GCF_044706935.1 Curcuma longa | reverse complement strand
CACTACAAGAAAAAAAGATTTTCCGGCGGTTTTAAAATCGTTTAGCGGCAGTTTGGAACCGCCGCAAAATCATTTCCCGGCGGTTTGGTAAACCGCCGCTGATACCGGTGTCGTTGCTGGAATAACCGCCACTAAAGTAGATTTTCCGGCGGTTGTTTTTGCGACGGTTCGAAATATTTCCCGGCGGTTTGTTTAGTAGCGGTTAGAAATAATTTTTCGACGATTGTTTTTGTGGCGGTTCGAGATAATTTCCGGCGGTTCTTTTAACGGCGGTTAGAAATGATTTTCCGGTGGTTTATTTTTTGCGGCGGTTTTTAATTGATTTCCCGGCGGTTTGCTAAAACTGCCGCAAAAAGTTTTCCGGCGGTTTGCTAAAACTGCCGCAAAATGGTTTCCCGACAGTTTCAATATGTCGTCGGTTGATTTCCCGACAGCTTTGGAACCACCGGAAAACTATTTAAAAGCGTTATAAATTACGTTAACAACGGTTTAAAATTTTTACTGATTTGTTTCGATTGTCAAAGAAAAATAACAATAAACAACAACATCTAATAAAACATTCAAACTGTAAAAGTATTTTACAATTGTACTCAACATTTTAATTGAAAATGTTCTACTAGATTGCTTCCAAATAGCAATTAAGCTTTAACAGCCTGAGAGAGAAAATCGATAATTATACAAAATTTAGGTGTTACATTTTAAAAGGTGCGTTCGCAACCTTCAAAGTTACATTTTGTCCTCTCAGTCACCTTGAAGCAACTCTCAGTGCTTCATGCATGTGTTCATGTCGTTTAATATTCTTCTTCAGCTGTTTTGTTCCACAAATCACACAATCAACGTATAGAAGAGAAGTTTTGATATGTGCTTTAAGGCATTCTGCATTTGTGAATGTCTTCATACATCTAGGTTCATTGCAAACAACTTTCACATATTCCAATTTAACTGTAACAAAGACTTGGTTTAGCTCGCAATGATTAAACTAAAGTATAAGGGACTATAAGAACCACAAAAAAAATACTGAACCAAGTAGAAAAATTGGCAAATACGAACCGTTAGAAAAAATAAAGCAGCATAATAAATAATAAGAATGCAGGGACTATAAGAACCACAAAAAAAAAATACTAAACCAAGTAGAAAAATTGGCAAATATGAACTGTTGGAAAAAATAAAGTAATCTTTAGGATAAACCAAAAAGTTCCACAAATTCTTCCATCTTTGAGAGTTTAACGGCCACCTCTACCTGCAACACCAGCAGCGTCCAACTCATTATTTGCAAAAGTTCCACGAATGAATTAGGAAAAGGAAAAAGAAATTGCAGCAATTTACTCACAAGTGGTGCAAGTGCTTCCTGTGAATCTCTTCATGTTTTTGTTGAATCATTCTCGTACTACTCAATGTAGACTCGGACAGTAGCGCCCACAGAACCATCAGTGTAGACTCGGCAAAATAAAATGTCATTAGGTTTGCATTCAAGAAAACAATTATAGTGAATAGCATGATATCTGAATGCTATATATTTTCGCAGGGAAAATAACAAGTAGAATTACTTGTTAAGATTAGGAAGTGATGCTTGAAGGTTCACCAAATGTGCCATAAGTGCCTTATAGCTCCACCAGCATTTCTCAATAAAAATCCACTCAAAGAAAGGGGCACTCAAAGGAAGATGTACCAAGTTTGCCCCAATAAACATGATATACATTATAACAATATGTTATGTTTGAAAGCTAGCTAGCAGTTTTTATTACAAGATTAATGGAAAGATAGCCTACATTTTACAACCAAAATGCATAGAGGGAATAAAATAATTTAACAAACCTGTCCCAAAGCTCTCTTCACCACAAATTGAACACTACATCAAGGGCAGCAGATGTTGGCATACTCCTGAAGACCAGATCAGCAAAGTTGACTCTTGAAAGTGTGTATCATATATGTGATCAATGCATCATAGGATATTGTGGCCAAAGATAATTTTGGTGTTGCATTTTAATTCAGTAATATAAACTGAATGGAAATCTTCACTATAAAAACTCCAAAAATAAAAAATTTCAATATTGTGGCCAGTTTATCGCTGCTAAATAACTGCTGTTAAGCAGCTCTTTTCTAGTAGTGGATTTTGACCTCAGGATCTGGTTCACCTGAAATTGTTTTAAAGCAATCTCCATGAACTAATAAAAAACAATCTGGCATATCAATCTTAATCAATATGAAGCAATGCATAGTTGCTTTCGTCTACAATGCCTAACATATCACTGATCGCATTGAAGATGAATAAAAGAGTACTATCATAAACAGTCCATGCCCTAGGAAACAAAGCATGATATGTTGAGTGTTAACCAAAATATGCTAGCTAGAGAATATCAAATGGACTGAACCTGATCATGCAAAAACATGGGAGGTAAATTCACTTACTTAGAACTTCCATAGCTGGCCGAAGTTGATGAATTCCTAACCTTCCTCGAAGAAGACAGAGAGGCCGAAGTCGGTGGCCTTGAGCGGTGCATCCTCGTCCTTGTTCAACAAGAGGAAGCTCTCCGGCTTGAGATCCCTGTGCATCACCCCCATCGAATGGCATGTGTGCGAACTCCTAGGTGGTGGAGTACCTGTGGGCGGCGACCTAGATTGTGGAGGTCGTGACACTGGAGGAGGTGGGGATGGAGGAGAAGGTGGACGGCTTCGAGGACAGAAAAAGGCACAAATAAACACAACAAGACCTTAACTTTAACCTAGGAATCATGCACCTACCTTCTTCTTCTGCTTTCCTCTATGAGATTTGGTCGGCTTCGAGGACGCGGCGATTGAACTCCTCTTCAATGGCTTCAAGTCTGACGATCTTACCCTCTACGGCAACGCTACTCTCGAGCCCTACCTTCCTCATCGGATCTCGCCAGCAACAGTAGCGGCTGCCCTTCTCGTCCGCCGTCCTACCCTTCTCGTCCTTGTTCCTCTTCTCCATCACCCCTGTTCCCTCGATCTTCCCTGGCCACGGCCTCGCCTTTTTCTTTGCCCCCGCTGCTGGTACCTTTGGCGCCGTCGCCTCCCAGCAAATTGGTCTCTTCAACTTGGCGGAGCTTTTTCTTTCGGAGGCGGGGCTTTATTAGGGTTAGGAAAGAGAGTTAGGGCAGCAGTCAGCGAAGGACGGTCGTCCGATTGAAATCTAAGGGCTAAGGGCTTTCCTTGGTATCTAAGAGATCCACGTCCATGCTAATTAGTGTTATTTTGATTAAATAAAAAATTATTTTTAAATCATCGAAAAAATAGAATATAGTGGCGGTTAAATTTTAAACCGCCGTTAAATTTTAAATCGCCGCGAATTTAAATCGCCGCAAATCAAATTTAAACCGCCGCTAAAAATTTTGTTTTTGCGGCGGTTAATTGAAACCGCCGGAAAACAGATAATAGCGGCGGTTCATAAAACCGCCGCTAAATAACCGCCGCTAAAAATTTGTTTTTGCGGCGGTTAATTGAAACCGCCGGGAAAACGGATAATAGCGGCGGTTTTAAGAACCGCCGCTAAATAACTGCCGCAAAATCGTAATTTTTTAGTAGTGTATTACAACTAGGATTGCTAACTTATAGCGAGCTATCTCTAAGATATACAATCCACCATATGAGAGATTGGTATTGATAGACGATTGAGGAAGATATCTCGAAAGTGAAATTCATTATTAGGAATTTCACTGACCATCTAAATGGTGTAGAGATGAACTGTGGTGAGTCAGATGTTTCCACCAAGAAGGTCATTCTCAACTGCAAGAATATTTACCATGAAGATCTACAACTTGTCACTCGGAGATTATCAAACATAAAGAATTTGTGGAGTGGGAGTTTTAGGACTTGCGAACCAAAGTGTACACACATGTGGAGACTCATGAGGACATATGTGGTACTAGCTTGGGGTGGTCCAATGTCAATGACATCAACTCTATCACAATGCCAATGATAGTCATCTAAAGGGTGTCCTACCAAGGAAGTTGATAGATTCTTGTACAACTTTGAGAGGTTTTTCAATTTCAAGGGCATATGGGATGATGCTTTAAGGATCAATGATGCACTCATCTACTTACAAGATGTTGGATAGCTATGATTACAAGTATTTTATATACTACTATAAAACAATTGAAATAGCTCCAAGACTTGCCAAACTCAAGGTATTCATCCTTCAAAGTTCTCTTTGACACTCCAATCTAATTTCAAAATAATAAAGATGATTTATATGCATATGCATATACTATCGATCACATCACTATAAAGTTGAACTTTTTTATTATATAAGGACCACTAGATACTTTTCCAAACTAGACTTGCGATCAAGATACTATCAAAAGCAATTTGCATTAGGCGACGATCCCAAAGCAACATGTTATGCCATCTAGTCTTGCTTTCGGGGCATAGTTGACTTGGATACGATGGGATAAACTTGTTGAAGTGGACAAGGATCGAATTTCAGTGAAGTCGAGGCAATGTCCTCCTCCGTCTTGGCCAACTGCAGCTTCTCAATTTACTTCCTCATAAATAGTCGTGAGACCGACCGTGTGGGACCGTTGGAATGACGGATTCCATCTTTTGCTGAAGTTATGCCCTCTAGTCTTACAAATACACTGACTACTTTTTGCACCCTTATGATTTAACACTTCCACTTCTATTTAATCGTTTTATAGTAGTATATACTTGGATGACATCGTAGTGTATATAATACAACTCTTGGAGATCATGCGCAACATCTCAAACAAATCTTTCAAGCGTTATGTGAGAATGAGTTGTAAGTCAAGTGGGAGAAATACTCATTTTCCCAACAAGAGTGGAGTTCCTGGGCCATTGAATCCACAATGGAAAGTTCATGATGGATCAAGCCAAGGTATATAAAAGTCTTTCAAGAATACCTATTTTGTCTACCTAGCTCAACCAAATCATCCAATTCGATCAATCCACCATATCACTTGCCCAACCCACTTACCTTAATCGGCTAGCCTAGCCCAGTTGATCTGCTCCACTTCTCAACTTTGTTCAAATCATTTGGCCTAATCAACACTACACGAAAGACAATAATTAGCAACGAGATTAATATTTCATCACTATATTAGTGACGGAATATTAATTTCATCATTAATTTAGTGGCAGACATACACTGTCTTCACTAATGATTATTTTAATGGTGGGCATAAAGTTTCGTTGTTAATATAGTGATGAAATATTAATTTATGTTGCTAAATTAGCGATGGAATATAATATTCCGTCGCTAATGTCGCATTTTTTAGGATTGTCCGACTAATTTTTTCCCCTCGTGCAAACTCTCTCGATCTCTCCCGATCTTCAACTCTTCCTCTCTTGATCATAGACGTTGGCATTCCCCTCACGAGTCTTTGGCCTTCCACTTTGCGATTCTCGATCGATAAGTTTCTCCCTCTCCTCTCCTCTTCGCGATTCTAGGGTAGCTAGTTATCGTCGATGTCGGAGTCGGCCTGGCCGAGCTCGTTGACGTCAGGCCCAGGCTAGCTAAGCTCGGTAGCCACAGTCTCAATCGACCAGGGCCTCGCCATGGCCACAACCGCTGCCGTGGCCGCTACCTTGGCCAGGGGTTCAACTCGGTCGCTACTGCCTCTGTAGCCACAAGCTCAACCCAGTCGCTGCCATTACCGCGGCCACGGGTCTGCCGCTGCCGTGGCCACGAGCTCGACTGCTGCCACGGCTAGGGGCTCGCACGACCACGGACTCGGCCCAGTTGAGCTCATCGGCCACGAGTCGACACGGCTGAGTTCACCGGCCACTACATCGCCCTGGTCGAGCTTGTCGAGCACAACCTCGGCCTGGCCGAGTTCACCGGCCTCGACTTGAGTTGTGTTTTCATAGTTGCACTTTTAAAATCTATGACAAATGATTGAACTTAGATTTAATGCTTTCGCTTCGATTTTACATTTAGATTAATTGAATAATAGAAGCAAGATTCTAAAAGTTCTGGCACCTAAATCCATACATTGGTAAATATCATTGCAAAGTTGCATCTTTAGTAGGTCTCCTGTGAGTTTGGAGTCATGCTTTTATTGGTTTTAGATTTGCAAACTAGATTGGGCTTTCATAAGGCAACTCATGGATTCAATTAATTGAAATAGGTATATATGTCTTAGTGTTGATGAATGTGTAACATTACTTGAAAGCAATTATGTGTTGATGAATTATTGATAGTAATTAGTCTCAAACATAATCATATTTAGCAATGCAAAAGATAATAGTTAATATTATTAGAGAACATGGTCATTTTTCATTTTACTATTAATCTTGTGTTGCTCTCACAATCAATAAGAGTTGTATAAATACCAGATTCTAAATATTAATATTATGACAAGGTTATGATGAGTTTAATTAATAACATTTTATTGAAATTTATTTTTCTTCAAAATTAGACATACACAACAATATTAATTCCTCTTTTTAGAATTTGCCTGGGCAATTATCTTTTAAAATCATAATTCCAACTAATACAGTCCACTATAGTTAACTTTATCAAATGTAATTACAAAAAGATGACACTTAGTCATCTTGTAGCTAATAGATTCCTTAGCATTTGAATAGTAAATAGTAAACCGAATATTTCAATAATATTTTCTTTGCTTGTTTGTACAATGCCTTGGACTCCTAGTGGTTCCAAGCAACTGTAAAGTAGAGCAAATTTTAAAAGGTTAATATTAATTATTATTTGGTAGCTTATAAATTTAACACAAATATGATAACATTAACCTTATAAAAAAATACATCTTGTAGATTATAATGATTTAATTAAACTTTATATAACATGGTTGCTCGATAGGTTGGTCAACCATGACCTCCTACTTTTTCCTTTGGCTGGCTGAAATATTAATATTCAAACTCAAATTTAATGTTTAGTTTAAATTTAAATGTTATTGATAATATTAAATCTAAGTGCTTACAAATTAATTTAAATTATCTGCGTGTTCAATTTTATATATTATTTCTATTCAATAGAAATTTATTATTGTAAAAAGTTATAATATATATGAATAAAGCTTGGATGCATAATAAATTATAAAATAGATTTATCCAAGCTGAATAGTATACTGGAGTTAAAGTGTTTGTGAACTTTGCTAAAAGTCATCCAGAATGCATGAATGGTACAGAGTTACGTTGTCCGTGTAATTAATACAAATATAAAAATAAAACTTTTCCATGATAAAGATACCATGAAAATACATATATATAGAAATGATTTTATTTCAAATTACTACAATTGGTATTATCTTGACCCAATTGGAACTTCGGCTACTTCTTCATCTGACACAATATTTTAGGGGAATCAACATCTAATGAGAATGTGATATAATCAATGGTTTATGATGCGATGAACCCAGTTGATCATTCCAATGTAGATGAAATACCAACACTTGAAGCTTAGCAATTATATGGCATGTTAAAGGCTAGTGAAAGTGTGTAGGAAGGTATTCCATTTGACCATTCCAACTATCAATTACTGTAAGGTTATTGAATATCAATGTAGATCATCATTTCTTAGAACGATATTACGATAATATTTGTTAATTGATGTCAAAGTTGCTCCCTGCTGATCACCAAATGACTGATAGTTTCTACAGTACAAAGAAATTGGTGAGGGGTTTAGGTTTGCCCGTAGAGAAGATTGATTGTTGTATAAATAACTATATGATATATTGGAATAAAGATAATAAACTGATTGAATGCAGAATCTGTACTCACCCTCGTTATAAGCATCGTAGTCACATACCAGGAAAGAAAAAAAAAATATTGCATGGAAGGTTATATATTACTTCCCGTTAACTGTTAGACTTCAACGTTTGTATGCATTTATTACGACAGGTAGCCATATGAGGTGGCATCATGAGCATGTGCATGAAAGAGGTATAATGTGTCATCCTTATGACTCATCTGTATAAAAACATCTTGATACAATATTTTTCATCTTTGCGATGGAACCATATAATGTGAGATTGAAACTTTCTGCAGATGGATTTCAACCATTTGGTCAGTCGAGATAGCAATATTCATGTTGACTAGTCATATTAACACTCTATAATTTACTCTCATGGATGTGCATGAAAGATGAATTTATATTTT
This sequence comes from Curcuma longa, assembly GCF_044706935.1. Classification (NCBI taxonomy): domain Eukaryota; kingdom Viridiplantae; phylum Streptophyta; class Magnoliopsida; order Zingiberales; family Zingiberaceae; genus Curcuma; species Curcuma longa. The sequence continues at coordinate 665,491 of NC_133876.1, read as the reverse complement.
TGACTGTGTTTATTCTACGTCCAACGAATCTGAAAAAGAAGATAGATGTTTTCTTGCAAATCTTTAATTACCGAGTTGAATGAATTATGAAATGTAGGATCAGAGACTTATGATATTGCAAGTAAAATCAATTTTACCTTGCATGCTATCTTATTATAAACAATTAGTGATCTTCCAGCATACTTAATGTTGTTGATGTTGGGATCGTCATGGTGCAATGCGTATGTTTACACGTTTCACAAACGTGCACAACGAAAATAAAACAATAATTACCAACTAATTATCATACAACACACGTATGCATAAGCAAGAAATAATATATACAAGGCATCACAAGCAATATCCACTCTTCTCTTCCACAATGTCGGGTAAACACAGCTCCGACAGTAGGCTTTCTCCTCACCTCCTTCACGCGGCCGAAGAGAAGCTACAGGATGGCGCAAGGAAGAAGAGTTCAGCCAAAGAGGTGATCGGGCCGGATAGGATGCCGGAATCGCGGTAGGCCGAAGAGGGGATCGTGGTCGGCAGCGGTGTCGAGGCTGGGAGGCAGCGTAGCAGCTCCGGAAGGCGGCAAAATAGGGGAAGAGCAGAAGGAAGGCGTCGCGATTGGTGGCAGCAGACAACAAGCGGCACTCTGAGCAAGGATTCCACCAAGTCTTCCACGCAACCAGCTTTGCCATCTTGCTTCTCCGGCAGCCAGCGAACCACCCGAGAGCGGCACGGCGGGCGAAGTCCCTACTCTAGGGTTCCTGTCGCGCGAGCCAAAGGTGAACAGAGACTCCTCTCTGTTTTATCGCGCGCAGAGGATGTGAACCGGTGGAGACGACAATTCCTAAAGGAAAAAACCAAAAACCCTAAATTGGGTTTTAGTGTTGCAACGAACCAAACCGGGTTTATTTAAGATTTACGATAGCAAATCGAGTTCAAAATTAAATCGCTTGGTTCACTAATCAAACGATCTCCGATTTAAACCAAACCAGTTTTGTTCGATTCGTCTTCACAAGACGAAGCTTCTCATCTCTTCTGTTTTGCCAAAACCTCTTCCATGGTGAACCAAACTAAGTTGGTTCAATTTGATTCAAAATCGAATCATTTGGTTCAGTAACCAAACGATCTCTGATTTAAACGAAATCAGTTTCATTCATTTCGTCTTCGTAAGACGAGTTCCATCATTTTATCCATTGTCTGGTTCAACCAGACTTTATTTCTCTCGTTCTGAGAATCCAATTCTTAAACTCATTTTATGTCCTTCGAAGAACTTGTTATGCGTGTGACCCAATAGGTTCCTGGTTATGTTGGTCATCCGTAATTAATCATTAATTACGGAACGATCATGAGTAACACCTAATAGTACATCATGATCCCCAATTGACCGAAAAATCAACGATTGATTCCAGAACAGTTTCTAAACCCTTGAGTAGCTATACTGAATCATGTCTCATTCTTTTCACCATCTTATACCCGCTTGATTCAGGACATGGTCTATATGTCAGTCCCCACTAGGCTAACTACGTCACACCTAGCCTAAGCTACTTTCTTGTCCTGTGGATTCAAGTTACTTGTACATGCGTCCAAGAGTACCATGCTCTTGACATGTAATGTTTTGGCCAAAAACTTTTAATAACAATCTTGACAAGCGGTCGCAGGGTATACGTCTCCTTTTCCAAGGAGCGGTGAATCCTCTATAGGCTATTCAAGCACCTTTGAACACTTCGACTTATACCCAATCATCTCGGGTCCACACTTCCTCAGAGATGCTTGCTTAAGATGTCAAAGTATACACTTTCATGACCAAGATGACTTGAATACCGCAAGTCAAGTGAAACTCGCACTTGCTGCACTAAGATCTTCATTGACATATGTATAAAATCATATGAAGTCTCAAGGCAGGTCACTCCAATGAACTGATTACTCTTAATTAGCATCCACGTTTAACTTTCAACATCTAATGTCGATAGCAGTGAGATCAGCTGCTTGGCTAACCAAGGAGTTCAAAATGTGCTAGTCTCGACAGAATCGATGACGTTCGTGCTCATCAATTCCTCGATTAGGGATAATTTTAATACATTCATAATTACACATGTAGAGATGCTCACTAGTTGTGATTCAATCACAAATTCTTTTACGCTATGAATTATATTGCGGATATTCAGTATTTGAGTTTAAGATTCAATCAAACACATATTGAATGTGCACTCAAATAGTGAATTGCTATTTATCCAATAAATAATATAACCGTAAGACGATTGCCAGGATGTTGGACTTTTCGAGCCGTAAAAACCGCTTTTGCATTGCGGAAACCCCGGAAGTCCATGCCACCGGATCTGTGCGAAAAATATAAAACTATTTTTCTTGTACATATTTAGTTTACTCTACATCCATATGAAGAGTTTTACCTTTGGTGCGTGCCCTTCGCGTATCCTGCTCGTCCAAAACGGTGTCGAATCTCAAGAACGTCAAGCGTCGCTCCTCTATTGGTATCCACATGGACACTTTGGTGGAAAAATTGAAACACAAGGTGTGCTAGAACCTCTAGCAAGTTCCGACCAAATTGAGGAGGAGAGGAGAAGAGAGAAAACTCTAAGGGAAGGAGAAGAAGAGAATGAATGGAATCATCAAAATCTCATTCAAAACCTCACTAAGAGTGGCCGACCACTTACACCCATTTAATCCCAATTAAATGCCATCAATTGCTATGAGTTACAAACCTCATTTGTAACCCCCATGAGGTGGCAACCTTTGATGATGTGGAGCATCATCATTGGCCACCACTTATGCCACCTCAACTCAAAGTCAATTGGTCAAGTCAAGCATTGACCATGAGGTGGCATAAGTCAAGTCAACATGGATGGTGACATGACATAAAGTCAAGTCAAACTTAATGATGATGTGACACAAAGTCAAGTCAAACTTGACTATAAGTCCTCCTTCTCAAGTCAAGTCAAACTTGACTTCTAATCTCCCAAAGTTGATCAAATCAACTCAACTAGTCTAGTTTGGATTACATTTAACCTAACTTGATTCATCACATGAATCTAATCCTCTTGGTTCATCATATGAACCTTATCTCCACCTAATTCTCCTTTGTGTATGACCCTATAGGTTCCTGTCACTACAAAAATAAGGGTATTTAGCAACAAACTTTTGCGACGAACAAAATTCGTCGCAAAATTAGGACAAATTTTGCGACAAAAGAGGAAGTTGTTGCTAATTTGGAACAAAATTTGTGATAAAAAATTTTTGTTGCAATAATTGCGATGACTTGTATTTGTCGCAAAATTTGTCACAAATTTGCGACAAATTTAATTATTCATCACAAATTTGCGACGAAACAACATGTTCGTCGCTAAATTTGGCGATCCCGGCAAAATAAAATATCCGGACCCATTTGATTTGGCTACAAATTTATGATTCGTCATAAATTTTGTGACAAATTAACGAGTTCGTCGCAGATATTGCGACGAATCACGAATTCGTCGTAATATTGGCGACAAAACAGGATATTTATCGCCACATTTGCGACGAAAATTCCGACTAAAGGCTATTCGTCGCTAAATTTGGCAATTCCGCCACAACTTACCTAGCCGGGACCCACTTGATTTGGTGACGAATTCATGATTCGTCGCCAATATGGCGACGAATCATGAATTCGTCGCAAAAGTGGCGACGAATATACTTATTCGTCGCCAATTGGCGACGAATAATCAGATTCGTCGCCAATGTTGCGACGAAATGTGCAACGAATATGTATTCGTCGCAAAAGCTCTAACTTAAAGTTTTCGGCCGATCCTCTTCTCCCCCCCCCCCCCCCCTCGCGATTTTTCTCTCCTTCGCTTCTGCGCAGCGCTGCAATCAGGCGATTTCTCGGCTTCCAGCTCCTCCGGCGACGACAAACTCCTCCGGCGACGAATCCACTCCTTGCTCGAAGGTAAGACCTCATTTTTTTTTCCTTTTTCGCTATTCTTTTTCGCTTGTGGGGCTGGAAAGGGGTGGTCGGCCGGGTTGCTGGAGCTCGCCGGCCAGCAGCGCTAGGGTTGCTGGTGCTGGCCGGCGGCGGGCGTTGGTGTGGCGCCGACCCGTTGGCTGCAGAGGGTCTGTTGGCACGCAGGTGTGGCGGTGGCCGTTGGTGTGGCTGGCGGCGGCGGGCGTTGGTGTGGCCGGCGGCGGCCAGCACCCCAGGCGGCGGCCAGCACCCCAGGCGGCGGCCAGCCACTGGTGGGGTGCTGGCAGGCCAATGTTGGGTGCTGGCCGGCCACAGTGGGAGGGGGGTTAGGTTTACATTAGGGTTAGGGTAATTAGATTATGTTTTTAGGGTTTAATTAGATTAGTGGTTAAGTTTAGTGTTAGGGTTAGGGTTAGTGATTGATGTTTAAGGTTAGGGTTATTGAATAGCATTAGGGTTTTTGGGTTAATTAGGGTTTGTGTTCATAAATGGCATTAGGGTTTGTGTTCATAATTAGGGTTAGGGTTATTGAAAAGCATTGGTACGCACTTGGCCAGCATATTTCATAAATGGATATATTTTTCATACTCAGGAATATGGAATGGGAAAAAGTACAATAAATAGTGGAGTATGTGTTCAGTGTAATGTTGGCAATGCTTCTAAACCGATTTAGAAATATAAGTAGTGAGAGGTATCTAGAGGAACAAGATATTGCATATCAACAAGAGGAAGTTAGAAACACATTTGAGACTGAAGAACATATTATTTCAACATTACGAGATCCAAGCGGAATTGTAATTAATATTGATGCAAGTGAAATTAATGAAAATATTAATGAAGACGCTGAGAGCGACGACGACGACGACGATGATAACGAAGACGACGACGACGATGATAATGACAATGAAAATGAAGATTTTGATTTTATATAAAAAAACAAGATCTTTTATAAATGATGGTAAGGATAATTTTATGAGTTATTTAGTTTTATTCTACACTATTGATGCACTGTAATTTTTCTGATCTTATATTATTTACATTTTCTACACAGATGGTAAGTATTTCCATATTATTCTTAATGTAATCATTATTTATTATTTGATCTCACCATTGTGACTCTTCATAATATGTGACAATGTCCTTCTATCCTTAATATCATGATTGATCAAACTGAGGCATAGACCATGTCATCCTCTAATCAATCTGTGTCTTGAACTCCAAGTAGACTCACTACAATCAAACGAGCTCAACATCACATGTTGACTCATTTGGGCATGACCATACACTTTAGTGGTTTCACTCTATCAAGAACTATGATATCACTCCCGTTATATGGGAGGGATAGATCTCATCTACATCACTCACATCCCTCCGCATAATTTGTTACATACCCAGTAATCGCCTTTATAGTCCACCCAGTTACGGGTGACGTTTGACGAAGCCAAAGTAAGTAACTCCTTATGTAAGGAACCATGGTGACTTCAGGTCCAAAGACTAATAGTCATACTAATAGCCACATGAGAAAGTATATGACACTCATATAATGATCCATGATACTTTCTCATGGCGGGTCATTCGGTATACATTCTCCAATGTATACCCATGTGTCAACTTGATATCTCATATCCATGACTTGTAAGATCAAGTCATCGTGTTGACCTACATGCTAGTCTTGTCGCATTAACATTGTCCTTGAATGTTAATATTTGACTAGGAATCATTTAAAGTAGTGTTCTCTATATCATCTCACTATCGATTCAACCAATCGATTGATATAGATATGAACGATCTACTCAAGGACATTATTATACTTAGTTATATGCCACGAATATCAAGTAAGTATAATAACCACAATAAAATTCCTTTATAAAAATGTAGAAATATGATACAATGAGTCCATACAACAATCATCAAATGATTGGCTCTAGGGCTCTCATTAACACAGGACACCTTTCAAATTTAACAGTTGAGACCGAGCACAACTGGTAAGTTAGCATGCCTACATTGCATGACAAAGTCTGATGCATTTTCATTATCATGCAATGGAAAGGTATCTTAGTTTGATAATCATTGTAAATTTTTACCAGTTGAACACTCTTTCACGAGAAATAAGAGAATTTCCTAAAGAGTGAAAAAAACTTTCGCCAACAATCAAGTTAGGTGTAGAAATCATTGACCAAATAGACAATTATGGATTCTTATCAGTATATAAGTCTAATTCTGATGAAATAAATAAATACATTGTTAGGATGTGCAAATGTGGTTGGAAGAAAAGAAGTATTTTCTCGGAGCTATTATATTAGAAGTATTTATTAATTCGATATAATTTAGATGTGATGTATATTGAAAAAAATTAATAATATATTCAATTAAGTGATGAATATTCCTGGAAGATCTAAAGACGTCATAAAATCATGAGAGGAATTAAAAGGATTGGTTAACAGACCTGAGTTACACCTAAATGAAGCAACAAATTAATTTCCAAAGGTTGTTATACATTAGACAGAGAAGGTAAGCAAGTTTTATGTAGTTGGTTAAAATAAATAAAATTCCCTGATGGGTATACTTCTAATATGACCCAATGCATAGATATGAATAAGTTAAAAATGTTTGAAATAAAGAGTCATGACTGTCATATGTTCATGCAAAGAATTATTCCAATAGCTTTTCATGACCTATTATCTAATAACGTTTGACAAGCACTTACAGAACTGAGTTTATTTTCTAGATATTTATCTGGCAGGTGTATTATGATGACTGATATGCTTAAGTTAGAAATTGACATTGTTGTCATACTATGTAAGTTTGAGCGCATATTTTCACTAAGTTTTTTTAATTCAATGAAACATCTACCCATTTACCTATCTTACGAGGCACAACTAGCTGGTTTTATACAGTATAGATAGATGTATTCATTTAAACAGTTTTTTTTAAAAAATTAAAGAATAATATTCGTAATAAAGTAAGAGTTGAGGGGTCAATATGTAATACTTATTTGATTGAAGAAGCAACTTCTTTCTGCTAATATTATCTTGTTGATAATGTCAACACTAGACATCATAAGTATACTCAGCCGATTGACCCAACGATACAATCTATTTTTAAGTTTTCTGATAAGTCAATTGATGCATCTATTTCAAGATGGTTAAATCAACAAGAATATCATGTTGCAAGAACATACATACTCCTAAATTGTGAGGAGGTTAAACCCTACGTAAGGTGAGTTGATTGATATAATCAAATACTAATCCCTTTTCATTTGTTTGGCATCTCAATTGTCTTAAATTTACCTTTCATTCATCACAACTTCTACGAACAACAACTTTAGTATCAAAATATATCAATTAGTGCAAGTGAGGTAGAGGAAAAGTTAGAGATGGAATTTACATTGTGATTTCAAATTTATGTAAGTTAGAGAATAAATAATTTTTCATATACCAGTATTAAATTTTGACCTAATTTATATCATACTTATTAGTGTAGGTGAACGATTATAAAATATCAAATGTGGAAGATAGAAGGATAATCAATTTTGCATCTAGACCCCTCCGTAAGATATAAGTGTATTCTGATTACTATATTAATGGCTTTAAATTCCATGTGGCACAATGGGATTAACGTAGATTGACCTTTAATTCTGGTATTTACGTAAAATGATCTATCAACAATAATAATTCTGAGTTTGATTATTATGAAAAACTTGAAGAAATAATTGAAGTTAAATATCCTACCTTACTAATAAAAAGATATATGTTATTTAAATATTTTTGGTATGATCCAACTCTCAGAATATGAACCAGAATACACTCAATCTATAATTTAGTTGAGATTAATACAAATAAAAGGTTCAACAAGTTTGCACCTTTCATTTTTGTGATCCGAGCGAGTTAGATTTTCTATCTTAAATACCCGACGAAGAAAAGAAAAGCTAGTGAATAGTTAGCAGTTTGTCGTACGAAGGATCGCTTGACCATAGAAATACCGAACTTCATCACGACCCAACATCATGATACATTTCAAAATGAAGAAGTAGAGATATATTTAGTAGATTCCCAGATTCAATCAACATCTACCTTACTTGTAGATGGTAATGTACCTTACTAGGAGATAGATGATTGAGAGATATCCAGCAGTGAGGAACTTGTTGAACTAACTAGGTCTAGCGAGAAGAATCCTAAAAATGTTCATGTTAATGATTTAGATCATAGCGATGATTGAATATTAGCATTATTGTAAATTAATTCAGAATAAGTTAAAAATATTTATTTTGTTACATGTATGTGTTATAATGTTATTGTTTCAAATGTGTATGTGTTATAATGTCATTATACAAATATAAATATGTCAAATTAGGCAGCAGTACCAAGTGGTCAAATTGTCTTAGGGGTTGATAAGTATTGGTGTTATTAGTTATTTTTAATTCATATATTTTTTATTATTGGGTTGCAAGGATGTAAACATAGTCTCACATCTAAAGTACATGAAAAAGATCATGGGGTTAAAAGGATGGAAAGTATCTCCATTGGTATGAGGCCTTTTGGGGAGAACCCAAGAACAAAGTCATGAGGGCTTAGGTCCAAAGTGGACAATATCATACCATTGTAGAGATATTTTGATTACATCAGTTTTAACAAGTGATATCAGAGCGAGACCGCTCTTTACCGGACTAACCGCCGGATGAGCCATGATCCAGATCTAACCATGTGGTTTAAACCTTAAACAAAGGAAGTGTGTGCTCCCATGTCTGAATCAAGAGGACCAGACACCATGTGAGAAGTCCTAGTAGGTCAGGTGGATCGAGGGGCAAAAAGTCCCAGTTGCGACTAGGTGGAAAGTCCTAATAGGTCGGGTGGATCGAGGGGCAAAAAGTCCTAGTTGTGACTAGGTGGGAAGTCCTAGTAGGTCGGATGGATCGAGGGCAAAAAGTCCTAGCTGCGGCTAGGTGGGAAGTCCTAATAGGTCGGGTGGATCGAGGGGCAAAAAAGTCCTGGTGGGTCAAGGATTCAGACATCAAAATGACGTTGGGGGGGCCTGTGGTCCTTTGTTTGAGGGGGGGATTGTTGGGTTGCAAGGGTGCAAACATAGTCCCACATCTAAAGTAAATGGAAAAGATCATGGGGTTAAAAGGATCGAAAGTATCTCCATTGGTATGAGGCCTTTTGGGGAGAGTCCAAGAACAAAGCCATGAGATCTTAGGCCTAAAGTGGACAATATCATACCATTGTGGAGATATTTTGATTCCATCAGTTTTAACATTTATAACATATGTATAATATTTAGATGTTTTGTAATACAGTTTTACTCTAGATGACCATCGAGTTGCGGCATAGATATCTAATAAATTTAGAGAAAGAGTGTGTCTTTTTGATACTACATATAGGTATGTAGACGAGGGCATGCGAGATTTTTACTACAAGGAGTTTTTGATAAGTTATTTTTATTATCAGGAGTTTTATTTGTTTATACTAGTTTGTAAACTTTTTTTATAGAAAAAATATACCTGGGAGCCAGGGCATGATGAGGCATTTAAAGAAACCTGGAATAATGTCTATGTCAAACTGTATAAAGATCTGCTATACAAATGCAGAAAAAAGGACGTAAGATTATCTTTTATCTCAGATAATGTTTGGGGTGCATGACAAGCCATCTGGGTTATAGAAATATGGCAATCAAATTCAACAATAGCTCAAGCTAATAGAAACACCGAGCTGGCTAGCCCTAGCACCGGATCCATAAAGCATACAGTTGGATCTTGTTCCATCGTCGAGCATGTCATAGACTTGATGAGTTTACAATTAATATATTTATATTAAAAATATTTAATTATCAATAATTTTATTTTGATTTAATTGTATTATTTAATATTCAAGAATATAAGCTACAACAATCTCCTACTTGTTGAGAGATTTTTACCAAAATACACAAGTCAAAGGATGACACATTTATCGATCCTCGATCGTAAATATTAGACGTAAAAATTTAAAATTTAAACTTATTTAACTGTTAACAATGATTAGCTTTTCTAATTTTATATCTTATATGAATTTATTTTTAAATAGGATAAAATGGCTGCCAAAGTTGCATATGCATCTCAGCTTGATAGAGAGGAAGATGAGATGCAGACTGTCTCTACTGACTAGGTAAATGAGATCTATTATGATGTGGTCGGTGGAAGGAAGAAGAGCTCCACCCTCTATGATTTTGAATCTCAAGCGAGAGTCGTTTATGATCGTATGATGGTCCCTAGGACTAGGGGTCGTCCCAACAAATCATCTACCAAGGTAGAAGCCTTAAGTAAGAAAACGCCGCATTGAAGAGTCAACTCTGCACATTAGAGCAAGAATTTCAAGAGTCTCGGTAAATCCAATTGACATACGAGTAAATTGAACAGGAAATGCAGGAGTTCATGGCTCGAATGAGTCAAACGTCGTATGAGTTTGACTCTTAGGAGATTCAAGATCCTCAAGACCCTGATCAATAGCTGCATGAGAGGTATGTTAATATTTTTAATTTTTCTTTTTTTATTTATCACTTATGAACATGTAAATTTAATTTATAATTTTTATAATATATACATATCCTTGTTTTATTAATAACCTTTCTTTTTATATTTTTTGCAAGATTCGATACTAGTTGGATATTTTAGATATTTGATAGATTGTAATTGTATTGAGATATTTTATATGTTATGATTTTATTCAGATATTTAATATATTATGATTGTATCGAGATATTTGATATTTGTGATTTGATTAGTTTAACTTGAGATATTGAATGGATTCATTTGTTATATTTAAATTTGTCAGATATTAGTGACAAAAATTTTATATTTTATCGTTAAATTTAATGACGGAATTAAATATCTGTCACTAGATCAAAGACGAAACAATGCATTCTATTTACGATCTTAACGACGAATTTAAATTTCCGTAGCTAAATATCCGTTGCTAATAATAGCGATGGATTTAAATTTTCATCGCTAATATTAAAGATAGATATTAAATAGTCGTCGCTAATATTAGCGACAGATATTTAAATATGTGGCTAAATGACGTCAACGATCAATTTTTTTTAGACAAGAAAATTTGAACGCTAAAGGTCATTAGCGATCAATTAGCAATGGAATATTTCGTCGCTAAAGCTGATTCTTGTAGTTCAACTTGCCTAGAAGGACAGAAGCAAACATAATTCTACACTTTGGGAGCTTTTATATGTACACACACATTAGAAATACTTTTATTGAAATGTGATTACAACTACTTTAAAGGACAGAAGGCAACAAAAAGGCAGTCATTGAGAAGTATGCACTGACATTTCGGCCAAGCACAGAAACACATTCGCATAGCGACTGGGCAGATAAGAAACTGGAGCTCTACCAGCAAACAACACATCAAATTACACAAGCAACTCAGGCTGCAATGTTACAACTAACAATGATAATTTGGTTGTTGAGGCAAGATAATAGTTGATGCTTTGTCATAATCCTCTTCTACAATATAAAGCCACCTCATGAGGCAGGATCATCAACTTCAGAATTGAAAACAAAATTTGGAAATGTTGTGGTTATGTCCCTGCAGATGACATCCAAAAGTCATTCAAAAAACAACATCACTCTAGATAGGTGCTTCCTTCGAACTTGCAAGCCTACATAATCTAGTAATATGAATCTTGCTTTATTGAAGTCCATCAATCACAAATAGAAGTGTTGGTATTAACTAGTTTAGTATAAATATCGGTAGATACTCATCAGATCAACCCAGTTTTCCAACACCAAGAACATGTTCGCCATGCCAAGTTATCAATGAAACTTGTTAGTCCTTCTGATGTAATGTGGTAATTGAACATAATTAAAACAGAAGATCATCATTTTGTATCGTAAGGCCCATTTTATATATCAATAGCATAATTATCTTATAAGACAGCCTTACTTGTTACCATCTAACTAGTAAGAAGAAGCATTACCAATCTCATCTTAGGAGTGAAAATTTATTTGAATGTACTATGACCACATGGTAATATTTTGACTAATAAAAAGTATATCAACAAGTCTCATGATGCTAATAACTTTTTTTCTAAAAAAACTTTTATTTCTGAAAAAAATGATCATGGGCTAGATTTGACTAAATTTTCTTTTAAATATTCAATATATTCTGGCATGATACCTATCTAAGGCTCTAATTATCCACTTGACATCAGATAATAGTATCAAAGTCTTTTAACTTTTTTTAGAACTTGAATGACTCATCTTAACTACAAGTCAATCGACACAAAATTCTACTCTGACATAGCTAAATAACCTACAGTGATAATAGATTCAATAATGGTAGTATATCTTGTTTATCTTTCTTATAGAATTGTAAAGAATTCACTGCCTATTATGTTGGAACATCAAAGTAGCTATTCCAAAGGAAGCTCATTGTCTTATATGACTTAGCAGGATGCTACCCGAAGATCAAATTCTGAAATGGAAATTTGGCCAGTCCATTTTGTTGTGCAGCATTTATGCATGGAATTGATGGAATGTGAATAATTTTACATTCACAATCTCACATAGAATAGCTGTCTATTTATTATACTTGAGAGTGAATGAAAAGATAGTATAGCCGATCGATCAAATCATGGAGCATGGGATCCAGAGAACAAGGAAAAACTGTCAGTAAGATACACTATTTATAGTTTTTTTTGGCCTTCTCTAAGATACTTACCTGAGATATGGAATTGTCATGACCTTCATCAAGGATGGATTCCTGGATACCAAGTTTTCCCAATCTTTTTTATCTATTTTACCATCCTGGTTACCATCTGCATCTTGAAATGTCTGTTGAAAAAAAAAAGTGAAAAAAAAAAAAGAAGAGCAAGAGAGAAGTAAACATGTAATGATCGGAATGTAAACCTTATCTAGGATTATTTCCACAGTCTCATCTGACAACTTCATTTCTGATTCAGAGAGCAATGCAATTAACAGTTTCTTCACCTATAACAGAAGAGATCATTTGTAAGGCACTGATATGTAAAGCCATATCGTAGTCAAATTGTAAGCTGTTAGCAAAATCATAAGTTTAAAGACAATTTGCAAGGTATCAAGCAACCTCTTTCCTCTCAATAAAGCCTGTGCCATCCAGATCATATAACTTGAAGGAAACTGTAGGATCACATGAAGATTTAGAAGATTGTCATCAAGTAAAATCTGCTAAAACACTACAAACTTACAGTCTACTTTGTCTTCATGGGCAGCATTTGGATGGAAGACATTTAAGGCTCGAACGAAATCCCCAAAATCAATGACTCCCTTTTGTTTGGCATCAAATAGGTCAAATAACTGCACAAATGGATAATTATTTATTCTAGTTCTAATAGCAAGAATACAAAGAAAAACTAATGGCATTAAGAGTCTCTGGCTCAGTAACACGTCAAATTAAGCTACATGCAAAACTAAAAACAAAGAAGTAGCACCATCATCACTAATGTATAATACACCATACCTATTAATATCAAAACAATAAACAACAAAAAATGTATTATAATAAACAGAAAAAATCAAACTGTCAAAACATATTGCAGCAAATATTAAGATCATATTTATTATTATACATTTATTAATAAATATTAAATTATCAATATTATTTAATAAATTTAGATTATTAATTAATATTTCAAATTATGGGCCTTAATTACAACTTAAATCACATCTGAATCAAAGATTTATAGGTTTTCACTCAGTCAACAGAAATTGCTCTCATTCCTCTCTCAAAAAGAGATAAATACTTGGTCTAGCTAGTGATTGCATACAAGTAGTAACAAGGTTAAATGATCGATCTCATGACAATTTTAAATGGTAACAAGGTTCAGAAATTTATGTTCAAAGTCAAGTGAATGATAAAGACCCTACACCCTTCTTGTGCATGTTTGCTAGCATTCAAGTTGGAATTGGATAAAAGATTTCTAAATCCTTTAATTTCCAAAGTCAACCTAATTCAGCCAAATTTCAAACTTATCTCATTCTTTTTCTCTCTTGATTTGGCCAAATTTCAATTGTTTCCATCTATTTTCTAGTGGAATCTAACTCATTTCTAGGTAATTTCTTCAAATCTAGATTTTTATTTTTAATTTCTTCGACAATCTTCTAGGACAATTAATTTTCCGAAAATATTAAGTCGGGCTTTGGTAATACTGTCATACAACCCCGACAATCCATATTGGTGTTGACTTAATAGATATAACAATTGATCAATGGAGCTTACTAATCTCCTTGAATTGTACCTTTTAATTCCTTGACAAAGTGTTATTCTCATAAAATACTACAATTTACACAATGTGCATAGTAACTTGATTATCACAAAACATTTTTTTTTAGCTCACTAAAGTAGAACCAAAGTAAGTCATCAACTCTTTGAGCCAAATGAGTTCACACATGACTAAATGTGGAATGTGTAATCGCCTTATATTTTTCCTCGAGGTTAGCTATTATAACATGCCTTATATTATTGGAAGAACTGATGGTGCAAGGAAAAAGTCATGAAATGTAGTGCATTGTATCCTATCCACGTCCATATCTACAATATATGAAGTACACTATTTTATAGCATTGACAAAACATGAAAAATTATGATATTATACGAACATTAAGTCTACCAAGGCCCTTGCTAGGATATACCTAACATCAAACCATCAACCAAAGTTCTATAATCTTGCATGAGTGACCAATCCTCCCTCCTTATCACTGAGGGATGTAAGCTCACTATCAAAATGGATTCTTGGATTGACAAAATGGAATCTTACCCTGGCTTTATGGCCATTTTGCAATGAGAGAAAAACCTTATGTCCTTAACACAATGGGAAGAAAATGAACCTTAATAAAACTATTTGGATTAAACCAAAGTACATCCCACGAAAGAAATCAACTCAATCTTTAAGCCAATCCCTTCACTTTCTTGCCCAATCATAATTTAAAAAGGAATCAGATCTGATGTTAATGTGTGGGCTGACATTAAGATTGGTGCTAGTAGCACACCTAGGTACCACATCCAAGGTTAAAAAGGGACTTTCAAGACATGACCCCAAAGGAGTTACCCAATGATCTACTAGCTTTACAAACTATTTAATATGTAATAAACCTTGTCCAAAGTTCATAATACCAATTTTTCAACTGAATGAAATCTTAAGACAACACTAACTAAATGGCAAGTTGAAAGACATAAAAAAATCTTTATCAAGGAGAGCATTAGTCCTTGCATCATTTGTGCATTACTAACTCCTAAAAGGGATAACTCCTAAAGAAAATCTTCTCACTATCACGTCATCAACAAAATCACCAATACGTATAGTTCCCAATACGTAACTAGAGGACATGCTCAATTTGATATTAATAGAACAATAATTCTTTAAGATTGACTTGCACAATGGTTATCGCCAAATGAGGATTAAGATTGATGATGTATGAAAGACAACTTTATGACATAATGAGTTGTATGAATGATTCTCTTCCTCAGAATTGTATTTCCGCACAAGGCATCTCTATAATCAAAGGGCATTTAAGGATTGACAAAAGCAATAGAATCCAAGCAGCTTGAAACTTTCACCCAATCTGTGACCTTTTAGAGATGCTTTACGAGCAATTTTGATTGCCTCAATAAAGAGGTGTTATATCAAACTAAATCTTCTTCTACTACCTTTCAAAAAGATTAAGGATGGGTAAGGCTCATGTTTCTACACGTCCCGACCTTTCTAAAGCATTGAAGAAATCTTGTGATGTGTCTAAAGTAAGAATCAAAGATACCTTAAAACAAGAAGAGCATCATCTCATCGCTTTTATTAGTGAAAAATTAAATGAGACCTGATAGTGTTATTCTAAGCATGCCAAAGAGTTTTACACAGTTATGTAGGTTCTAAGATATTAGTGGTACTATTTGTTGTCACATAAATTTATACTACACTCTTAGCATAATATGCACTTAATTTCATCAAGTGGGTTAAGTTCCTCTAAAAATACACTTTTGTCTTAAAGGACCAAGTATAACAAAGACATTAACACATTGAGTCAAATTATGGCCCCCTTACACATGATGGATACAATTGTAATTGGATTTTGGTTACCTCAAGGATGAGTGCCATTTATTTCATTACCTCGTGTAAATATCCAAGACATTTAGGATGGATAATGTCATGATTAGGTTAACTTCATAACTAGGGACAATTAGCTATCAAGAGGACAACTACCTATCAATAGTGTAGACATGTATTTTGGATCATCAAGTAGAGACTTTTTTGTTTGAGAATTACATAAAAAGTAGTCTTGTAAGACAATTTAGAGGGTTGACTATAGCTCTCATCTCAAATAGATTCTTTTAGTCATCCCTTAAATGAAAAAAGGATTATAATTGTATCTCAATGTCACATGTGTTAAATAACCAAAGTTATTGAGCAAAATATAGGTCTCTAGACAACAATATTTGTTCCTCATGAGCATGAAAAGATCTTAACATGAACTTTTTATTAGGACTTCCCTAAACTAATATGTTATTATTTCATTTTAGTAGTTGTATGTAGGTCTAAGATGGATAATTTCATTCCATTTAACAAAATAAACAGTGCATCTCGTAAGGTCAAGTTGTCCTCTAATGAGGATAATAGATAGCATAGGTTACTTAAATCGATAGTGTCTAATAGGGATATTAAGTTTGTCAGTTACTTCTAGAAAATCCTATAAAAACTATTTCAAACCGAACTCAAGGAAATTTACTTAGTTGTCTAGTCGGAAAAAAAATAAAGACTACGGTTCCTAAGTGACTTATTGAATTTGTCTAAAACACTTTTATTATCAATCTACAAGTAGATATCCTTTCAAAGACATTTATGGGCTACAAGCTTCCAACTAGTAGATGATTTGATTCCACTACTTGTGACTTTCACCCTTTTGAGTTTATTGAGAGTTCTTTTGAGTGTGTTCAGGAGATTCATGCCAAAAGGAAAATTGCATTATACATGTTAATGCACATTACAAATATAAGGAATACAGTGTAGGAAACTATGTTGTTCTTTGCATTTGCCATGAGCATTTTTCCAAAAGCTCATTTCAAAAACTTTGTACCCACTTTGTCGATCCCTTCAAATTATGAAAAAATTAGTATTAATGCTTATGTTATTTACTTGTTATCTAAATTGAACATTAGTTTAGTTTTCAATATAGAGGACATGATGTCATATTGAGGGATGTTCAAGTCAGTCTTCTCTGTCTATTAATTTATCTATAGATTGTGCTCCTCTAGTTCACATCCCTACTTCCTTTGACACAATACTCCCTAGATTAAGAGCATAGTTGATACAAAGATAATGCTAGCCCTTATAGCAACACTCAAAGGCACCCACTTCCCATTTATATTAGGCATCACCAAATTTGATCTTGTTGCTTCCCTTATTCTTGGTAGGTTTGAAGTTCTTCTTTCCTTTAAAATTTGAGTTTTAAATTATGCAATATTTAGTTCAAAGGTGTTTAAATATTTAAAGTTGTTTAGAATTTTGATGCAACATAGCGGAGCGAACAAAGATACAAGCCTCACCTAGAGGAAAGTTCTGATACCATTTGACGTAGCACAGCAGAAGGAATAAAGATACAATCCTCACTGTGCTGCATCAAATTTAGAAAAAAATCTATTAGAGATTTGAGATTAGCTAGATCTATATTTGACTATATATATATATAGATGCTTTATAAAAGGGGTTAGGATCTTATAAATAATTATCTTTCAGTTTAATAATATTTCTCCTTATGGCAGCACCTTAATTCTGATGCATTAAGTGATATCAGATCTAGAAGTCTTATTCAATTTATTTATGAGAAATTTCCTTCTTCTGATCTTCTCAAGTATGAGCTATGGATCCATCCATGACCCATTGTCCTCAAATAGACATTATGATATTAGCAAAGGGCCTAGGTTGAACTTTTGATTCATAAATGGACTTAGACTAGAAATTTAAAGGGAATGCAAGTTAAATAAAAATTATGCACTTCACATCACGATATACTAATGGCTACTATTTGGAAGATTAAGCATATATATAATAGAAGCTACTTTAGGTAAATTACCCGATTTGCCAAAAGATTTTCCCCTTCGTTATTCTTAAAAAATGCTAGCTGAAACTCTTCCTGCAAAAGTATTGTGATATGAAGATTAAGCCCTTTAAAGCAAAATTCATTAGCTCAAGAAAATTGTAGCAGGACTACATAAGCATCATCTATCATAATTCTTTGAATTATCTCACAAGATTATGCTAAATTGAAGAGTGCAATAAATACTTTTATCCAAAAATATTGAAAAAAGAATGAAACATCAAAAATTAGATAGTGACAAAGTTTACAAAATAAAACCAAACTTTGTATTAGGACTAATAAAAAATAGGTTGTTAGAGAACAGCTACATGTTCAAGGACTACAAAAGCCGCAAGGGACAAAAGTTAACATCAATATATCTTCAGTTTGGGTTGCATTCTTAAATATGTTAAAACTAATCTAAGTGTTCTTGTAACTCACTCAAAGTTCCACTGTGAAGTTGACAGGAAGATGTAATGTTTTAATTCTAGAGTCATCAGCTTTGATAAAATCGTTGGAACATGAGATGCACAATCATCAATCTCCAATGTGAAAGGTCTCTGAATCACTTATAGGATTACAAAAATCATCCAACTTTATTTAATTTATCCAAAAGTAATTAGTCAAGACTTCACATCTTCCTTCAAGAAATTTTTGGATAAATCCCCATCCTAACATACATAGGCATGCTGTTCTATAAATGTCAGTTAAGAAGAAACAAAAATCTAGAAGCATTGTGGTTGGATTACAATAGATATGATGGACCATCGACACATCATTGATGCAAGTGTAAATATAGGGTATGGTTAGGAGAGATGTTTGGGTTTGGTCAAGTTGCAGCTTAAGATGACATAGATGGCCTGACTTCACCCCAATTGGAAGGAGCTTGGCCAAAGTAAACATCTACTAGAATGAGTTGATCAACTTCTTAAGCCTTGGGGTCAATTGGTTAGCAATCAGAGGTGGAGAATTCTGTGGTCCAAGGTGGAGAACTTTGGAATCTGACATGGTGTTGGAATTGTTGTTGGGCTTAGTTTCATTAAGCATACCTCATCCCCCAACACCAAGTGGTGCCATAGAGCCCATGGAGCCTATTTTTATAGGCCTTCGGAGGCACGCCTCCTCCATAGGATGACTAACACTTAACAAAGAAGATAGTTAACATCAAAGCCTGATACGCATTATGGAGGTCTCTAATTGGTTATGACTAGTGTTTTTTATCTTGAATGAGACCTAGTATGGTATTGCGACTTATTATTTTCTATGGGTAAATTTAATGGGTAATTTTACCCATATAAAGAAGTATTCAATTTAATAATTTAAATAACAACTTGGGTGAAATAAAGACCTTTATGGTAGCATTAAAATTTGATTGCATGACAACTTGTTTTAGTATTGTCAGTTATAAGAAAAAGGAAAATTCAATGAAAATTCAATAGATGGTGAGCAGTTTCCTCAAGTTGTGTTTACCCTCATGAAGAATAGAGGGGAGAGGGGTGGAGACAAGAGGAAGGGAGGGAAAGGAAAAAAAACCCTATATCTGATTGAGGGGTGAGGCAGTTGTGGGAGTGGTACAACTTCATATATTGAGTAGTAATCCAAAGCAATATATTTAACAACTACATAAACTAAGAATAAAGAAACAGTATAACCACAACTGTAAAAATGGGATAAAGCACAGTAGTTTACCTTGTTGATCAATCCATCATCAACCAAAGAACCACTAATCATCTTGAATAGTTCAAACAGTGCTTCAACATCACTGGCAGTAACTGTCAAAACTTTATGAAAATAAGTAATAGAATTATTTTATAGAAAATTGTGGCACTGAAATTATATTTGAATCATGGATGATGAAAATCAAAGAAAGGATTTCCCATTTAGCACCTATTAATTTGTAGGATGGACAGAACTACATAAGGTTCTGCTCAGCTATTATTATGTTTAACATGAGAACATATTTTTCTATCTTCAAGACTCATTCAATTAGAAAGGTAGATGTATTTACTAGTGCTCATAAGATGCCTATCTTCTACATATACAAGGCATGCATGGCATAATGACAAAGAAGAATATAAAGCCAATTGGCACAAGATGGATGAATATTCTATTGTCCAAATCATAAATAATACCATAATAACTCGACATACATATATAGAAACGGTATAAATTTCTCACAAACAATAAGAAATTACAAGAACGAAAATTAGTCCCTAATCTTAGTTTAAAAAATATCATTTTGTTGAATTTTTGCTTGCTCAAAGACTTCCTATAATTCAACTCTGATATCAAAGATATTGCAAAATTCAACTCTGAAATTGTTAATAAGAAAGCATGATTAACCATATGGATTTCAGTCTTGGGAAAACTCCTAAGAGCTAAACTAACCAAATGAATTCAGGCTAAATTTAACACCCTGCGTGACATAAACTAAACAGAAAAAAATATATTAGATTTGACTCAATATAAACAACTGCATCATATTTTTACACAAGGAATCAAAATTAACATAACGTCAAACCATAACCACCTCAAGGTGGTGAGATAGTAAAGTGTATACAATATACGGTGAATAAAAATCTGCTTCCACAAGCTGTTAACTTGTTTTTCTACTCGAGATGTACTCCACTTTATTCACAAAGTTAAAAAAAGGTCAAAAGCTATGTGAAGTTTGTGGACAATTTTTATTGCTTGATTTACTCTACTTTATTCACTGAGCAAAAAATAAAAATAAAAGCGAATGAGTTAACCCTAAATCTAATACAACCTAGATTCACCTTAGAAATTAAGAGTAAAGTCAAAACTACAGGAAACATGCTTTGAGAATTATTCTTCAGAAGGATAAACGAATGATAGAAGATTTAAAGTAGAGACTAAGATAGAGAATGACTTAACCAAAAGTCTAATATAGTCAAAATTCACCTTGGAAACTAAGATTGAAGTCAAAACTACTTGAAACATGCTTTCAAGGACTATTTTCAGAAAAATGGATAAATCAATGATACAAGATAGCCTACAAAAGCAAGAATTACACAATCCTCCAGAACTTGAGAAATTTTTAGTGTGCATATTCAAAAAAATAGGAACTTACTACACCTCTTTAATTGAAAACCAAACCGTTCAATTTCGAAATTAGGACAAGAACCAAACTTTTGACTCACAAGATGTCTGAGCAGCGAGATCCACTGGGTTTTCATATCCTGGGTAATTACTTCGTCTCGTTGATGGCAAACAGCCCATTTACAGCAGTAACGTAGTAGCCGGCACCTGAATCATCCCAGAAATTCATCAACAATGAAATACACAGAAGAATGCCTAAATTTATCTAATTAATCAACAAGACAAAGGAATGAATTTAAAACCCTAAAAAAAAGAACATAATAAACACACAAAACAATCTCTAGCGGTCAAACAGAAACATGGGCGAATCTTCACAATTCGTCTCAACGATTAGGATGGGGGAAAACTATTTTTTAAAAAAAAAAAGAACATTGCAAGAATGTGCAAGAACACTGTTTAGAGAACACCAAATGATCAGGTTGATAAGGCTCAATTCTCGAAAAGAACAACGGTAAAGAAATTCGGCCAAAAAATCAAGGAGAATGGGAATGAATTGGAAGAATGATACCCACGGAAGTGGGTGCCAAACCAAATCGAGACACGGGAAAGGCGCCGATCGAACGTCCGAAGGATGAGAAAACTGAAGGAAAAGCTGAGACGAAAGATTGGGGAGGAGCTCGAAATAGGAGAGCAACCGCAAACGAGAAACGAGGGAGCTACATCGGCGGGCAAAAGCTTTACGGGAGGCGCCATGGTTCGTCAAGACCGTTCGTCTTAAGTTCTTTTCAATTTCAACCGAACAATTCTTTTGTGAAGATTAAAAAATAGTAGGAATTTTATTAAATATTTTTTAATCTTCACAAAAGAATTGTGAAGATTAAAAAAACGTTTCCAAATATTTTTTATTTTAATTAATCGATTATCATTAAATATTTAATAGTGTTACTTAAGGAATACTCCATTTAAAAATATATATATATGAAAAGAGAATCTTTTCCACCAACATTGTCATAACATATATGACCATAATTATTATAATATATAATTGTAATGGTTAGGTGTAGTAGCCATAGCTATTACAATTTTAGTAGCAAATTTAATATGTTATAATAATTTTTTTTAAAAAAACTGGTTCATAGATAAAATAAGAGAGGTTAGACCTCTCAAATGTACAATCAAAAAATCAGCATCATAGCTCAGGCAGCACTAGCCGTTGAGCACACACATATGATCTATCACACAAGAAACTACATTAAACTCATGACACCACCAACACCAAAACATCATAGCCCCACATGTCTATAAATCACAACACTTGCATGCTCATCTATGAGCCATACAAAGCACCACATACCACAAAACCAATCTCATCTCAGGAACAGAGCTACCGGCAGCTTGGATGCTACAGTGGCTAGAGATCTACAAATCGATACACATGGATTTGCACCTTGCGAAAAATTCAATCAAAATCCGGGATAATACCTTGATAACGCCTTCGATTTCATGCCTCCCATATATAGTATATCAAGCTAGAGATGCTGAGGTAGCACGCCTTGATTTTTCATCGCCCATTCTTGTAATGCCGGCCAATACCCTCAAAAGAAGTAAAATTTTATCCAATACCGAGCTTGACCTTACCCCATACCTCACAAACCTTGGGATATTTAAAAAACAAGTGGTGGTTGGTTTCTTCATGAAGTTGGCATAACTCACACAACTTGTTAGACTCATACTCTTTGGTTCTCAAGTGCCCATTTGCTAACATCCACAAGATAAACAAATGTTTAGGCAGAACTTTCGGCCTCCACACCACTGGACTCCAAGCTACCTCCAAACCCGTGGCATGAAAAAATGATAAGCATTAGAAACCTCTTTTTTCCACCAACAAACCAATCTATCATAGTCATATTAGCCCTCCTCACACCATTCGAGTTGTGGGCAATCTTGTCTCGGATTTCAATAAGTCTTTTAATTAGAGGAGAATCCAAAAACTTTACATTCCATGTCCAAAAATCTGCATTCTTAATATAATAATGATGCACCCAATTCACCCATAGAGAATTCTTCTGAAATTGTATGTCTCAAAGTATCTTACTTAGCAAAACTTCATTCCATGCGTGAAGATTCCAAAGACCATAGCCTCTACCATTCTTTGATAGACAAATTTTAGACCAAGAGATAGTAGGTCACTTAGAAGACCACACAAAATTTCGCCAAATAGTCTTGATCTTTTCAATTACCCCACTTAGAATTGGTAGCATAGATAGCCAAAAACATACCAAACTATACCTTGAAGAACCGTGTCCACCAATTCTAATCTACCGACGTAAGATAACGTGTGCTTGGGCCACGCATTAATCCTTTGAGTGATAGTATCTAAAAGTGGCCCATAATGAACAATACGAAGCTTCTTCACCACTAAAGGAATGCCCAAGTACCTAAAGGGAAATGAGCCTTCATGAAATCCCCATGATTTGAAGTAATTGATTCTTGATAGTAGCCTCTACACTAACCATGAAAATATGTGATTTTTGTGGATTAGCTCGTAAACCCGATACCTCTCCAAAGAAATCTAAGCAATCCTTCAAATGTTGCATAGAAGACCCATCCGTACGATAAAATAATATGAAATCATCCGCATATACAAGATGTGTAAGATCAACCTCTTTGCACATCGGATGAAAATGGAAAGTAGTCAAAGTGGAAATGTCATGAAGTTTTCGGGATAATACATCAATACATAGGCCAAATAATAAAGGAGAAAGTGGATCCCCTTGCCGAAGGCCACTCCTTCTACTAAAGAAATCATACACCCCACCATTCAAAAAAAATGATAAATCTCAGTTAACCTCATTAACTATCTCTGAGGGTGACCAGTCCGGTCCTACTAAGTTTCTCACCGACCACCAGGGTAAATCGATACACTCCACCATTTAAAGATATAGAGTAGGAAACTGTAGTAATACATTCCTTAATCTAATTATAAAATTATTGGAGAAAATCAAAATTAACAAGTGCCGAAAGACCATTGATGTATATTGGAGAAAATCAATTTCTTTGCATACTAAGCAACTCTTGAGTAATTATTTTTATAACTATTACATGTTGTATATTATAGCAATTAAGACCATTGATGTTACAATAATATTAAAGTAATTTTGGTCAAATTAAAATAATTCTATTAAATTTTAAATAGTTTTGATGAAATTGATTAAAAAAATATCTTGATATAATATTATTTTATATGTTATAATTTTATCCGAATTAAAATAAATTTATTATACATTATAATCCATAAATGTAATTTTTAAAAAGAGAATGGAATATTCTTTTTTTAAATTTTTTTTATTAAAAAAAAAGACGCTCTTCATGTGAAAATGAGAAAAAGGCATCTTTTTTTATTTTTACCTTTTTTTTTTAAAAAAAAGTCTATATAAATATAAGTACCTTTTGTAAAATTAAAAGCGGAGAGCATGCTGCTTTTGAAAATTGATGACTTTAAGTGATCTTTATTTGTTTTTTATGTTAATTTCACATGCTGCTTTTCGAAGCAATGTAAATTGTTAAATTGCTTATTTTACTTAAAATAATTCGATATTTTATTTATCTAATAGATTTAAAAATTTTAAATTATTTTAAATTAAGATTAATATACTCTTACAATCCTCTCTTTAATATATCTATGTCTACAAATTTAATAATATAAATTAAAAATAATAAAATTTTAAACTTACAAAGATTGATAAATTTTATTATAAACTCAAATAAAATAAAAATTAATATACTTTTAAAAATCTTTTTAATGTATCTGCCCTATTTTCTAAGAAAGGAGCAATCGAAAATGCACTGTATAATTTTGATATTATGAAATTTATTTTGATAATGAGAATTCTGAAATTAAAAATAACGGGAAACATGGTTTTGTTACTTATTTCGATCTGTGCTTAGAATGTAAAAATTTTATTTTGTAACATGAATTCCGAAATCTGTAAGTGTGATCTATGTTGTATGGAAATTTGGAGACTGAAAATGAGAAACGCGGAAACGACAATAGTTGAAGTTTTCAGATTTTAAAAACGTCGAAGACCTACAGCGGTGAGTTCAGCGCCAGGAAGCAACGGAGCAGCTCCGCAGCTCCGCGCCGCCCACGATCTCCTTCTCCGCGATCATGTGCAACATCGAGCGCCGGAACTCCTCCAGCGGGTCCTCCGTGTCCCTCACCACCATCACGTTGTCCTCGACTCCACGGCTCTGCCTCCTCTCGCCGCCCCTGCTCCAGGCCACGACGCTCTGCTCCAGCTCCGCAAGCTGGCGGAGGAGCTCGGAGACGCTCGCCGGCGTGGTCGGGGAGGTGCGCACCTGCCTCGTCGTCCCCTCCTCGTCGCCACGGTAAGAGGATGATAAGGTCGCCGCGAGGTTGAAGTTTCCACGGATGGAAACGTTTTGTGTTTCGGAAACGGGAACGTCAGTGTAAACGCTGTTTCCAGACAGCATAGAGTGTGATTCAATAAAATACTATCAGACTCTTTACACTTCAACAAAAAAAATATAATTCGTCAGAGAAGGTAGATCGAGAAGTTACAGTTGACCATTATGGAGAAGGATATTATCTTGACTTTGTTAATATTCGATCCTTATCCACTTCAATAAGTCTATTCCACAGTCACTAATTTAATCATGCTCCGGAGCACTAGACACTTTACATGAATAATATAAGAGAGATGCACAGATGGATCAAAGTTTGACGATCAATGTCCAATCTAAGCAGCAAATTACGCTTTTATCGATCCAATCAAGCCTTCTTTTTTGACCCATTGAACTTGAACAGAGCCAAGTTGTTGGTAAGAGAGGCGTCCCCATCATGCGTGCCATTGCTTCGCTTGCAATAAAGCCCCCACCCTCACCCTCCTCCAGCTCTTCTCAATTATCGTCATCATCACTCCTTTTCGTTTCCTTCCCCTTCCCCTTCGAAATGCACAGCCATTCCATTCCATTACAGCTCACAGCGAGCTAAAGGCCACAGGCACGCTGGCGTTGCTCTCCATGGTAGTTGGGTTTGGAAAATGGTCGGTCTTTTACTTCGCTTTCTGATAAAGCCTGCCAGGTGGAGCTTCACATCAGGTTAAGTTAATCGATCTGCTAATAATATCCCCGTGACAGATCAACAACACTAGTTAAATATAAAAAAATAAATAAATAAATAAATATTTTAAAATTAAAATAAAATAGTTAAATAAAATCTACTGGTGGTTCGGTGATTCCTTACAGCTATTGGCGTGTCCTCACTGTCCCTGCAGTGCTGTCCCTCTCTCTTTATTATTACCATACTCGCCCTGTTCTAGCGGCTCATCCTCATACCATTCGCAGCGCGCACAAGCCACTGGCCTAGTGCGAGAGTAGAGAGACAGAGAGAGAGAGAGAGAGAGAGGCAAGCCATGGCTTCCCCTAAACCAGCTTTGCTCGCGGCCATCTCCCTCGCTCTCCTCGCCACCTGCATCGCCCAGGCACCGGCAGCTTCCCCCACGGCGACGCCACCCACCCCCACCGCCACCCCTCCCCCCGCTTCCTCCCCTCCTCCCGTCGCCGCCCCGCCGCCGGCCACTCCTCCTCCCGTCGCCACCCCGCCGCCGGCCACTCCTCCTCCCGTCGCCACTCCGCCGCCCGCCACCCCACCACCCGCCGTAGCGCCGCCGCCCTCTCCCCTCCCGCCCACCGGCTCCCCTGCTCCTGCCACACCGCCGCCCGCTGCTCCTACGCCGTCAGGGTCGCCGGCGTCCTCCCCCTCTCCGAGCTCTCCGCCTGCTCCAGGACCAGTCAGTCCAGGTCCAGCACCATCGCCGTCAACCCCCGGCAGCACTCCGTCCGACGGGAACTCAGGAATCGTGCAGGAGGCGAGCATGGGGCTCATGGCTCTGTTCGGGGCAGTCGCATTGCTTCTGTAACGCGGGTAGCCAGAGAGAGAGAGAGAGAGAGAGTGAGGTGTTTGATATTGGTTTAATTTGATTTTGGAAGTTTCTTCCAGCTGAAGCATTCTATGTATTATCTGCTGTAATAACTCGTATCTACATTTATGTCCTTTCTTTCCAGTTCACTCTATTCTTTAGCGATACGCTCTGTGACTCCCACTCTCCCTGCTCTGATTGATCATGAGCTCTGTTCTACCCATTCAAACATCCTTAAGCAACTCCAGAATTAACCGATATGTTAATCAAATTAAAACGAAAGATCCAACAACATTGTCGACAAACAAAGAACACGAGGCGAAATCTCCAAGCGCAAACATTGTCTGAAGATCTCAACTATCATCTGTAACAAAGGGTTGCTGCTGCGCCTCCATGGCTACCAGCCGCTTAAGAAACGTTCAATGAACTGAAATGCTGATCCTCCACGGAAACGACATGAAGGGAAAGGGTGACATTATTAGTGCATGTGGCGGAGGTCACATGGTTGCAGTTTTTGAATATTGTTACAGCATCCGATGGGACGATGGGATGGGGCATGACAGCCTGGGCTCTGCATGCCTTTGTCGGTTTGTCCACTGAGTGACGGTGGTGGTGGCCATTCTTATCCGACCCCCTCCTCCACTGAACCAATTCTTCCAGCATTCCTAGTTAATTCACTAGCTGTCAGCCGCTTTCTCCATAGCCTCAAGAATTACCTTGTTAATTTTGTCCTTCCTCCATTGATTGGGACTGTAAATCGGCGTCGATGTGATTCCTCTCCCTGGACCACGAACGACTGACGTCAACCATCCCCTGCATTTCTCACATGAATCGCAGAACAAGGCGATATATTCCGCGTTTGGTTGGCTGCGAGTTATTGTCGTGCAGCTGTATTTCAGCCGCTGGCAAGCTACCTTTAATGTCACATTCTGGAAATGCCGAATTGCTCACAGCGTAGCATCCACTGTCTTCTTCGTTGCTGGCGAGGAGGCCTGTGAGGAAGAAGAGAGGAAAATGGAAAGGTTCTTTTGGTCTTAAATGGCCGTTTAAAAGTTCTTTATTATTATTTTTTTGAGTACAGAAGCACAATTTATTGCGACCTAGCTAGACACACAACTCCACATAAAATTAAACCGGACCGTTACTTAGAACACCCTCGGACCGGGCACGCTCGACCACATTTTGAACACACAGACACGGACCACGTGGCATGCTTGCATGCATCGCTGCGGGTTTAACTGGCGGCCTGCTCGATGCGGTGCTGGGCCGAGTCCTTGATGTCGCGGGCCTTCGCCGCCAGCCTCTGCCGCGCCTGCTCCAGCTGGTCCGCCCCCGGAGGGTGCTTCCCCGTCACGTACTTGTACATCCACGACAGCACCGAAAGCGCCGCCACCCCCAGCCCGCCGGAGGTCAGGAACCCTGTCGACAGGAGGAACACGGCGATGGCGGCGGGCACCAGCACCGGGCTGAAGATGACCAGCAGCGGCGTAGCGACCGTGAGGGCGATGATCGTGCCCGCCAGCGTCAGCCCCGCCAGCACCAGCATCGAGCCTCCGGCCGCCGCGGCCGTGACCGCCTTCAGAACCACGTGCGACGCCGCTGGCTCCTGCTGCTGCTGCTGCTGCCGCAGCGGATCTCTCCCGTAGTTCGCCATCAGGTGGCTGCTCAATTCTTCGACGAAGTGCAGAGGGTGCGCCAGGGGTTCGATTAAATAGGTGGAGGAGCGCGGGACGCGTGTGGCCTGCATGGAGGAAAGGAAGGAGACGAGACGACGCGTGTTGGTGCGGACGACTGCCGAGTCACGACGCGAAGCGATACGGGCGAGGTTTGGATCTTCGGTATGCGGGAAGGAGAGAGCTTGGAGTTTTGCCGGTTTGACTGAGACGATTATGGCCTGGTTCGGTTGGTATCGAACCGGAGTAGATGTCGGTTCGAACTATCATTACGGTTTATGAATTAGTCGAGGTATTTACGAATTTAACTGACCCATCTAGTCGGTTATAATTTTGTCATATCAGTCCCGGTGAGCAGTTGACCCATTGACGGATTACGACTTAGGGCTGCTGGGTCCGATTTAGACTTATCCATGGTTGGGTCTAGCAGGACATTTTCAATTAAAGAGAATTATCTTTGATTTGTTTGTTGCAACCATGAATAAAATTTTATTCTATTGAGATGGTCACAAAAAATATTGAGAAGTAAGATGCTCAACTCATGATGTCCCCCTCTGTCCTGATTAGAAATGTTCCAATCAATTATGGAGAAAAGTCAGAGAAATCCACTCGATTGAACTTCAAACGGTGACAATAGAAGATATTTTTCTACCTGACCATGTTGAAACCTGCCCCAATTCTTAATAGAGCAAGCTTCCAAGTCAGTTGAGGATGCTGCTGATATCTAGACCATCAGTGCAGTGGAAGCATGAAATCATTCAGAGTTCTCATGTTAAAATTATATTCTTAATTACCTTGTTGACTCATTGTATACTGTGTATAACATGAAGAGACAGTTAAGAAATTGTGAGAGTCCTTGGACAAGAAATACAAGATAGAAGATGTAGGGGCCAAAATATTTACTGTGGATTGATTCCTAGACTATAAGATAGTGATCAATCAAGTTTAGGAGCTTCAAGTGATTTTACACATGCCCCAGGGCATAGCGTAGATGGTGGGTGCAATATTATTTTTTATGTAATAGCATTTCACGGGAACTTACGATCCATTCACCCATGTGTTATCTTGGTTCAATGCAATTTGGATCCTAGATCCACACCTCTTATGGGCCCATGCATAAGAGAGAGTCTTTCCCCATATATATTCACAATTTCAATGATTATAATTTATTATAAACCCACCTCATAGTCACAAAACTTCCAATGTGAGATTAAAGACTCTTATTCACAAGAGTCTCATTCCATCCACCTCTTTTTCCATTCACATTTTCAACAATCTCCCATATGAATGAAAATAGGGTATGTGATAGCGTTCAATAGTTGAGTCATGTATAGGATAGATAGATTTTACCTTTTTGAATCTTCCCTTATGAAGACATGTTTATTTAGTGGTTGACCAATAGACACGATGTCTTTAAACTCTTCTACTGTTTATGTAAGCATTTACATGTTCACCCAGGACTCTCCCTGATACAACTCTATTCTAATGAGTGTGTTCGTTCTTGATTGTAAACACGCTTGGTTCAGTGAGAAATTCTAAGAATTATGTTTTCCAATTCTCTTGGAAGTGGTCATACTTTTTCTCACATAGGTTATCTCTCAAGAGTAATCCACATTATTCCATTGGATCATAAAAGTCATATGCTTATCCTCTATCCTTTATGGGCATCATTGGCTCATTGGATAGTTACCCCACAGAGATTTACTTAGTCTGTAGAAATTCTTGTGTTTTCCAATTCTCTTCGAAGTGGTCATACTTTTTTCTCACATAGGTGATCTCTCAAGAGTAATCCACATTATTCCACTGGATCATAAAAGTCATATGCTTATCCTCCATCCTTTATGGGCATCATCGACTCATTGGATAGTTACCCTATAGAGATTTACTTAGTTAGTATAGTCAAGTTGTCTCTTTGAACTTAATTCTTGGATCTCCAATCAACATAGATTGGATTTTCTTTACACTAACATATTCCACAGACATCAACCCCATTCCTTGTGAAGAATTGCAACTACCTCTCTATTTAACATTTTGGTTAGTGGATCTGTTAGATTATCCTTTAATATTACATAATCAACAGTGATAACTCTTGTTGAAAGTAGTTATTTAATGATATTATGTCCACAACGTATATGTCTAGACTCATCATTATATAGATTGATTTCTGCTCGTCCAATTGATTATATTTGTCAAGAGCTACAAACTCAGATGTTATCATAGGTCTGGTTATTACGGGTTGCTTAGAAAATTTCCACGAAATGATTGCATCTCTCAAAGTGAATAATATCTACTCGTAGACTTTCATGTCAGATATCCAATTTGTATCGTTGTATCCTTCAATCACAATAGGATATCTCACATAATCTATAATCACAACTATACCTTAAGTACCTCAGTACTCATGTTATCCCTTTCCAATGTTCAATATTGAGATTACTCATGTATCTACTTAGTTCACTTACTACGTAGGCTAAATATGATTGTGTATAACTCATTAAGTATATCAGACTTTCAATTACTTTGAAGTACTCTATCTAAGAGATATTGTCCCACTACAAAAATACAGCTGTTTAGCAACGAATATTTGCGACGAATAATATTCGTCGCCAATTTGGGATGAATTTTGCGACGAAAACCGATTTTGTTGCAAATTTCTAACGAATTTTTCGACGAATAATTTTTTGTTGCAAATATTGCGACGAAATTTATTCGTCGTAGAATTCGTCGCTAATTTGGCGACGAATCTGTAATTCGTCGCCAATTTGGCGACGAATCTGTAATTCGTCGCCAAATAGCAACGAAATCAAAGGTTTGTCGCAAAACTTCGGGATTAGGGGTTCACTTAAGTTGCTGGGGTCCACGCCATTTGGCGACGAATCCGTTATTCGTCGCCAATTTGGCGACGAATATGCACATTCGTCGCCAAATTGACGACGAATTTGGCGACGAATATGGATTCGTCGCCAAAACCCTAACTTAAAACATTTCGCCCGATCCCCTTCTCCCCCCCCCCCTCGCGCAAAATCGCTGTTTTCGGCCGAAACACTTCTCCCCCGCTCGCAATCCGACGATTTCTCGCCTTCCAGCTCCTCCGGCGATGACAAACTCCTCCGGCGACGAATCCACTCCTTGCTCGAAGGTAAGATTTATTTTTTTTCGTTTTTCGCTGTTCTTTTTCGCTTTTGGGGCTGGAAATGGGTGGTCAGGTTGTTGGAGCTCGCCGGCCAGCAGCACTAGGGTTGCTGGTGCTGGCCGGCGGCGGGCGGCAGGCTGCGGACGGTCCTGTGGCGCCGGCCCGTTGGCTGCAGAGGCTGATCTGTTGGCGCGCAGGTGTGGCGGCAGTCGTTGGCGCGGCCGGCGTTGGTGTGGTCGGCGGCGGCCAGGTTGCTGGAGGGGTGCTGGTCGTTGGGTGCTGGCCAGCCACAGGTGGAGGGGGGATTAGGGTTTACATTAGGGTCGTTAGGGTAATTAGATTACGTTTTTAGGGTTTAATTAGATTAGTGGTTAAGTTTAGGGTTAGGGTTAAGGTTAGGGTTAGTGATTGATGTTTAGGCTTAGAGTTATTGAATAACATTAGGGTTTTGGGTTAATTAGGGTTTGTGATTGATGTTTAGGGTTAGGAGATAGCACATACCCTGCTTGTCATTAAAAATGGGTCAGATATTCCTACCACCCTGCAATGAATAGTATATACTATTCAACTTGGAAACAAGCACCACCATCGATGGGTAAAGACTCTTCCTGCCAGGGAATTATTGCTTTATTTTCCTCCATATTAATTACTTTCAAATTGTGAATTTTCATGACTTCCCTTATCTTTCTCGATTCAACTGTTTCACTGCTGGCACCTGT
>NC_133876.1:616943-632835 GCF_044706935.1 Curcuma longa | reverse complement strand
TATATTAATTTGCACAGTGATTAGGAATTTTCAGGATCATTTTTTGACTGCCTTCTCCCTGAGAACATTCGGGCCACAGCAGTTGGACAATTACCAGTTCATCCAGCTTATTCTGGTGAGTTTGAAATCTTCTACTTTTTTTACTCATTAAATGGTTCAAGATCATATGACCAGTCTAATAGTTGGATTATATATATATATATAACTAGCTTGTCTGTGTCACCCACTAGTTATTCAGAGGGAAGATAAGGTTCAGACAGAGCACCACCTCGCTTGATAACCCCATGGACGTTGTCGTTGTTACTGCTCAAGCATCCTGTTGCAGCTGTAGCTCAGTCCGAGCACTATCAGCCCCAGCAAGGTAGTGACCAAGAAGAACAGCCTTGTAGCTTGACCAGCTTTATTGAGGTAGAAGTGGAGGAGATGGATTGAACAAAAAGCAAGACCGATCAGTCCTCATTCTTCATAATTAGCTATCTTTCGAAGTACATGGAGAAGAGATTATGCATACCTTTCTTCCTCTTCTCTACTCCTTACATGCAATTTCTTTTCCTTTCTCTCTAAGTAAACAGATCCTTAAAAAAAGAAACTGAAGTTTCCGTTGGATAGGTTGGAAGAACATTTTAGCTTTTGATGTTTACATCCTAGACGTTATTGTTATGACTAAAGAGGAAAGAATAATTATCTAGATGGATTTGTATCAAAGGAATAAACAGCTGAATAGTAATATGTTTTATAGGAGTTGTTTTTTAGTCATTCTAGAATTTGTTGTGCAGTTTGTTATGCATTATGACTAGATAGATAATTATTCCTAGTAATATATCCAGACTAAGTACCCATCTGGAAGTGTATCCCTTCAAACAAATTGGGTTAGAATTTATAATTGTGTTTGTTTGAGGAACTGAGAATTCACAGCCCTGAGTAAATCTTAAGGTCATTTGCCATTCTGTCGCTTCTCATTCAATTTTTTTCTGTTACTCTGACTTCAAACTTTTCATTCTGCTACCCATTTATGTGGTACATCCTATATTCCTCGTTGCTGCCTCAATTATAGACTATCACTCTCATCTGTCTATTTCCAAGTCAACCTTGCCAAGTCATAGCATCACTTATAGCATGGGTTATTTCTAAACATCTTCCTTGGACATACTGTAGGTGAACTCAAGAAAGGGATTCTAGTGAGTTTTAGACTTTAGATTTTGTGACTTTTACATGATTCAAAATTGGATGTAATTTTATTTCAAACACAACTGATATTCCACCTTCATGTTTGATTATGCTTTTTTCTCAAGTATCGTTACTCTTGATAACCCATTAATTTTTTCATGAACAAATTTATCAAGAACTTTGGCACACTTCAAAAGTATTTTATTTTGTAGTAGTACTTTGAACAATCATGATTGTTTTGAGGACTTGTCAGGTTTTGCCCATCTTATGAAACATAAAGGAAGTTGAATTTGATGTTGAAAGCAACAAATATTATCAATTATTTAGAACATGGGATATGCAGTTTTTTCTACATTCTCTTAAACTAACACTGTTTTTCTGTCATTATGTAACGTGTTACTTTTAATTTTCTTATTGTACAGAAAGTTTGGAATTACTTCAGTAGCTACAATGTTTATTGTTAATATAACATACTAGAGAAGACTTTCTATCTAATGTGTCTTCTCCCATCTGGTCGAGTTATCATAATTCTTAAATATTGCAGAAGATGGATCAGATTCATATTCGTCAAAGGGAGAGGAAACTGATGAAGAAGAATCAAACCATCAGCTTCTAAAGAGATCCAACAATGATTTTGTGGATGCGAATGACCAGCATTTGAGACTTGCTAGAGAACTTATGTGACTTCTTGCCCTGCTTCGCAGTTCCCTTGTTGGTTCTGTTTCTTATGCAACCAAAAGGTTGAGATTTATGATGCTGATACTTATCTTCTTTTGCGACTTAACCTAGTGAGGTTTTTGTGTTGGGTGTTATATTGACAATTGTATTCTTTTCTAATGCATCTTACAGTGTGCCAACTAGTTTTAACAATAAATGTTTTAATTTAAATTTATAATAATTGCCTCTACAAAACATAAATATATATTTAACATAATAATTATTCATATACAAACAATTCAAATTTATAAAGTATTTAACATAATAAAAAGATTGATGTTGATATTTTTGTTTAAAAAACATAATCATGGGAAACTAACCTATTGTGCTAATAAACTGAGTTTCATATAAAAAAATAAATAAAATGGGCATTCCTTTGTTGATTTTAAAATTTAGGAATGACTTTCAATTTTTGTTAATAGCCATTTAATCTTTGTTATACCTAAATATGGTAGCACCTATTAAAATTTTAACAATAATAATAAATTTTAAAAATTATACAAATTTATTTAGAGAACCATACATATTAATAATCCCTTTATGTTGAAAATACTCTAAAGTTGACTAACCATATAGAAAATTAAAATCTAATTGATTATTACTTAAACATTATATGTTATATCTTGAAATAATTAAAAAGGTGTTAGTTACAAATTTTAAAATTTATTGAACTTTTATGCAAAAATATAAATACATGATCTTTAAAACCTACAACAAAACCCTAACCTCTCTGACAACAAAACCCTAAGGTACTCTCAAATTCCTCACGTCGCTGCCGTCGTCCTTACTCCTTGTCGTCATCGTCGTTGTCGTTGCACATCGTCGTCGTCGCAGCACATCGTCGCAGTCGTCGTACGTCATCACAGCACTGTCAAATTTAATTGAGGTGGAGTTTTTGCTTGAATTCTTTTGGATCATCTCCGTGCATGATTAACTATTTTTTTATTCTTATTCTTCCTTCCCGATAAAGCCGACTCTACCGGCAACCTTTAATATGTTGTTCTTCTGCAAAAGGTGGATCTGACACCTTAGCGGCCCCACACGGTCGGCCCCACGACCATCTGTGAGGA
Source organism: Curcuma longa (assembly GCF_044706935.1). Taxonomy (NCBI): domain Eukaryota; kingdom Viridiplantae; phylum Streptophyta; class Magnoliopsida; order Zingiberales; family Zingiberaceae; genus Curcuma; species Curcuma longa. The sequence continues at coordinate 629,881 of NC_133876.1, read as the reverse complement.
GGTAAATCGAGAAACTACAGTTGATCACGACACAGGAGGGTATTGTTTGGCTTCGCCAGGATTCGAACCCTTGCACTCTTCTGTAAGTCTGCTACGTCGTAATCAACTCAGCTATGTCCCGGGGGCTTTAATATGCTGTTCATTCCAAGAGTTTGTTGCCCGATCTTTCTTAATGAATTGGAGTATCCATAGTTGCTTTTTCTGAGTTAGTTTCCTTTATTGGCTGCACGTGTTGCTTCCTAACTAATGTATATAATAGGTAGGTGCCTTGGAGAGCACTTTGATCTTGGCACCATTCACCCCATGGGTAGAGTGAATGGCTTCATAGAAGCGCACTGCTTACATTACAAACTTTTGCCCCTTTTCTCATATTTTTCTTTTATATTAAGAAAATTGGAATTAGTGTATTTAGAATTAACTCATTCGTTTTCATTCCAGAATCAAATATATTCATTATTCATTAATTATTAATTTCTTTCCCCCTTACAAGCATATCCTCTTGCAAAAATCTATCTCCACATAGATAGGATAGTTTTTTTTTCTGCAGAACAAGTTTGATATATTGAACTGCCTTCCCATCATGATATAACAAAGTAGAACATTTACCGTATAAATTTATGCTTTACGAGTTTGATGTTGATTAAGTTTTAAAGTTTAAGCTGGAATAGAAAGCAGATTTAAATTCTTTATTGTAATTGTTAAATTTTATTGCGACCTTTAGGTTAATAATAATAAGTAAATAATGAGTTTATGTTATCTGTTAAAAATAATAAAGAGTATGTGTTTATTATTTTGCTTGATCTCCTTATGGGCTTGTCCCTTTTTATATTCGATTAGTTATTATTTTACTGATAAAACTTAAAAATGGATATCCGAACTTATTATGAGAAAATAAAGAATAGTTGAATCTCATAAATAAATTTATACACTTCTTATAACCGAAATAAGAAATAAAATCACACAAGAAAGAGTATGGTTAAATGTGTTGGATTGCAAGGGTGCAAACATAGTCCCACATCTAAAGTACATGGAAAAAGATCATGTGGTTAAAAGGATGGAAAATATCTCCATTGGTATGAGGCCTTTTGGGGAGAGCCCAAGAACAAAACCATGAGGGTTTAGGCCCAAAGTGGACAATATCATACCGTTGTGGAGATATTTTATTTTTCACCGATTTTAACAAGTGGTATCAGAGCGAGATCGCTCTTCACTGGACTAACCGCCGAATGAGTCATGATCCAGATCTAACTATGTGGTTTGAACCTTAAACAAAAGAAGTGGGTGCTCCCGTGTCTGAATCAAAAGGACCAAACACCAGGTGAGAAGTCCTAGTAGGTCGAGTGGACCGAGTGGCAAAAAGTCCTAGTTGCGACTAGGTGGGAAGTCCTAGTAGGTCGGATGGACCAAGGGGTAAAAAGTCCTAGTTTCGACTAGGTGGGAAGTCCTAGTAGGTCGGGTGGACCGAGGGACAAAAAGTCCTAGCTGCGGCTAGGTGGGAAGTCCTAGTAGGTCGGGTGGATCGAGGGGCAAAAAGTCTTGGTGGGTCGAGGATTCAGACATCAAAAATGACGTTGGGGGGGGGACCTGTGGTCCTTTGTTTAAAGGGGGATTGTTGGGTTGCAAGGGTGCAAACATAGTCCCACATCTAAAGTACATGGAAAAAGATCATGGGGTTAAAAGGATGGAAAGTATCTCCATTGGTATGAGGTCTTTTGGGGAGAGCCCAAAAACAAAGCCATGAGGGTTTAGGCCAAAAGTGGACAATATCATACCATTGTAGAGATATTTTGATTCCATCGGTTTTAACAAAATGCTCATAAGAAGTTATATAACTTCTCAACCAAAGTAATAACGAAGTGAATATAACTGTCGTGCCATAACACTTCAGTGCTATTAGTTATAAATGACATGAAATTAATTATATATAGAGAGAGTTTTTGCTCCATGGTTTTTAAAGAGCTTTCGAATTTTTCTGCGCATGCAGAAACTTCTACTAAATTGAGATAAAATTTTTCTCACAGGGTGGATTGCAAGTCGTTCACCCTATTCTTATGTGAGGCAATCACGGGATGGATTGCAGGTCATCTATCATATTTTCGTGTGATATATTTTCGGGTGGATTTTGAATTATTCACATGAGCTATGTATGTATAGATGCACATACTTATGATGCAATTCGTTATGGGTGGATTGCAGGTCGTTCACTTTGTTATACGATGCATCTCTTTCAAGTGGATTGCAGGTCGCTCACTTTGATATTTTTTATTCATACATGATGTGTTCATATTAAGTGGAATGCAGGTCATTCATCGTTACTTATACAACACATCCTTGTTGAGGATGTTATATGTGGTTCACCCACTCAACAGGCTATGCTGAGTGATAGATAAAATAAAACTATAATGGGTGTAATGTGAGAAAATGAGAAATTAAGGAGAACTGATGAATATAATTCATAAGACAATAAAAAATGAATGTTAAGGAATAATTGTAAATATGTGATATGTTTGTATGAGATGGAAGGCAGGTTGTTCACCTTTTCCTAAACGACACATTCTAGATGAGTAGATTGTATGTATATCCATTCAAGAAATCATATTGAGTGATAGAATAAAATAAGACAATAATGGGAACGGATGATATTAATAAGAAAAAAAGAAAGAAAAGATGAATGACATGGAAATTATAAAAGATACATGATGTTGTTGATCTTTTTATTAATATTTTCATGCACGTCTTTCGTATCTCCACTGTGCACTTTGTGCTCACTTTCCCTTTTCTTTGACTCCAGGTTAATTGTTGAGATATATGCATAATACTAAGGGAGTTATTCCAGAGGTATGCATATAGTCAGATTATTTAGTTTTACTATGTATTTTGCTCTGACATTGTTACAGTTCACGCGCGGCGATCTGATCAACTAATTTGAGACTAAATCTTCATAATTTTAGTTTTGAATTTTACTTAAAATGTCTTATTCTAATGTAGATATCTTTAAATCGTATAAACCTATGATTTTTTTAATGTATTTTCAATATGAAACTTTGATTGTAATTCTAATAATCAAATCTGTACATGAGCAATAACAACACTAATACAATTCTTACCCTAAGAACAAAACCAAAAATATACTATATCATAAGCAATACAAGGGTTGCATGCCATTAGATTCCTTCTCTAAGTTCAATGGCCATCTAATAGTTTAAAGCTCCTCACCCCCTTCTCCAAATTCATCTATGTGCTATACTCAATCTCTTCATCATGCTTTAATTGGAGGTACATTATCTATAGATTCTTCTACAATAGTGAAAACCTTTTTAATTAGGGCAATCCAAAGCAACATGTCATACCTTTTGCATTAAAGCATAATCCAAAAAAGGTCTCTTGATTGTAATAGGCTTGTTAAGCTTGAAAATGAAAAAGCCTCACTGAGCTTGGTGAAGCACTCTCCCACCTAAAGTCATTCCCATGATTAAAAGCATGCTATGGTTTGTTCTATCAATACAAAAGTTACATATTTCATCACATGGTGAGACAATTCCTCTATGTATACTCTAATGAAATAGTTCTTTTGAGATAAATAAAGTTTGAGGCAAATGCCAGGTAATTAGTTATATGACAAGAACTTCTTGATGTTCTTTCTTCATTTTTCTTATGTTCTAATCTTTGGCTTGCCTTCATGAGCTCTTTGATGCTTAAGATGTTTTCACCTACGTTTGTCGTTGGAAAACATCCTTGTAATCAAAGAGTCGCTCAATGCAGGTAAGCAAGTCTATGAATAGATTAGGATGAATCCTTCCTTCAAATTTAGCAATGTCCACTTTGAGATTTAAATCTCATTAGAAATGATTACTCCTCATAACTTGATTTCAAACATCATGGAAGGGGTTAACTTCAACATCTTCTACATTTTGATCTTGGTCCTTTGAAATTTGATTATGCGACAATGTATTTCTGTCACGTTCTGCGGGTGTAATTTCGCTCACCGGAAGGTACCTCACTCAATGACGGTATAATAAAAAAAAACTTAGCTAGAAACCATGCATATATATAACAAGATAGCTAAGAAATTTATCTAATTTATTTATTTATATTATTTTTCTATACAACGAAAATTGTATGGATCAACCAACAAATGAAATAAAACGTAAATATAACAAAATAAAAATCAAATCAAATCAGGAAATAATAGTCTGTGCTTATAAAATTGGAGGTCAAAGGAAGTAAATAGTAGCACAAATAGCTAAGTAGGTAATTAGAAAAGACTTTTCGTTGTCCAACATCTAATCAACTTTGAACTGTTGAAAACCTGTTGAAACTTTTCATCTCTAATTATATATGAGTTGCTGATGGAGTAAAAAGTCCTTTTGATAAAAGATGAAAATGGGACGCACCTTTGATGATTTAAAAAAAAATAAGATGCTCTTTTCACTTTTGCCCTTCTATTTCTAAACATAGGTGTAATGTTCTAATAAGTTTTTTATTTCAAAATTTGATTTTAAGTTTACAAACTTATAGTTCAGAATTTTATGATAAATTAAATTCTTTTTCTATTTTTTAGAAAAAATAAAAAACAATTAAAACTTCTTGAAACATACAAAAGAAATATGCCTTTTTAGCAGTTACATGAAACTAATGCATACACAGGGCCTTCATTCCATATATAATTCATTTTAAATGTTCCCATAAAACAGCGAAATCTTGTTTATATTTGCCATTTAATTAACAAAACAATTATATATTAAGATCCAATCGTCATAGGTTAAGTAATATGTCTTTGTTTGGCTCATCAAACATTGTCATGCATGCATGAATGAAATCATATTTTAAAGACTGAAGACTGTCATCTGTTGGTAAATACAATTTATATATTTATTTGTTTATCTATTTTTAAATAAAGGAAGGACAATTTGTCAAATCTTCCAAGTGTATGTTGATGCCTCGCCTTGTCCACTTTCTAACGTCAGTGACACTCCAAAATTTTTAATCTAAACAATTTCTTTAGCTCACTAGTTAGTGGGAAAAGTTCAATTATTTTTCCTAAATAATCTAAATTATTTTTAAGTTAGATATTTATCAAGTTTTGTTTTGTTGTATTGGAAATTGGAAAATTGAGATGATCATGTATATTGGAAAGATTCAATATCAAACTTAGATGAAGAAAATCATTGAGCAATTGGATAAATAATTTGAAGACATGTAAACCTTGTATTGACATGTGCAAATATAATTTTGGATTTTGTTTTTTATGTGAAAAATGTATTGATGTTGTGATTGCCTAAATAGAGGTTGACTACTTAGGGTTTGGTTATTGAAGTCTTATGAAGTTGTGAGGAACCCAAGTCTTGCTTGTCTAACAACTCAAATCTCAAACCTAATTATGATGGACCTACATGAAGCTGTAATCATAGTTTGTAGGATCATGATCCTATGCATGATCAATTTGGGATTAAGATTGGATCGTAGAATCGTACGATCCTACCAAAAACCCTTGAAAAATCATCTAAGACATGTGAGAATTGAATTGTTGACAAAATCACAGTTAGGGGCAAGCTTATTAAAGTCTCATTGGTGTGAGTCAAGTTTAGTGCCTTGAGGGTTTTATCTTTGATTTGTAGAAGCACACTCTTATTGCCTCTTATGAAGGTATGATCGATTTAATAGAATTTTTGAGGAGTGACACATTTTAATATGTGTTAGGCATAAAGTAAGAGAGGTCTCTGAGTTATGTTAAATATCATATATATTAACATTAATTATAGTTTGTTTATTTCTTTTACGTACTTTGCACATCCATATAATTTTGCTGATCCTTAATTTGTCACACACATGCACTTGTGAATTACTAATCCTTAATTTGAATCCACGTGCAAAAATTGGCAATAATCAAATGCTATCTATCCTATTTAATCCTATATAAATACAAAATTTTTTTATAGTGAGACATGTCTTGTGACTTATTCCTCAACAATATCATTTATATATATGTTAGATCACCTACTGCCATCCAATAATAAAAATATAATACGTACTAATTCTCAATATTACTATGACAAAACATATTTTATTAATATTATCTTAACACACTTAATATGATGATGGTAAAAATTAGGTTATAATTTAGCAGATACAATTCTTATATATATATATATATATATATATTTCTTTTTGCACTTTGTTTTTTTCTAACACCGCCACTGCAATAATACAGGCCATGACGCTGTGCCAAAAAGAAATGAAACAATTATTTATCTACAGCACAGAGATGTTTTGTGTGTGTATCAACAAAGTATTCCTCGTTTTCAGGCATGCATAATTGATCATATGTAGGACCAAAGAAATAATATTATACATAAATCTTGAGAGTGCCATCACTACCTACCTAAGGTAGTGCACAGTATGCTTGTCTATTCTGCTTGCATGGATTCTTTGCTTTATTTATTTATTGCCCTAGTCAACCAAAACACTATGGAGAGCAACCATTGGCGGAGTTCCGGATCATCTTATTTAAACCAAAGCCTTCGTGATCAACCAAATTAGGCTCCTACTATCTAAGATTTGCTTTCTTTTTTTTTCCTTTTAAAAGAAAGTTGATTTGCTAATAAAGTGAATGGAGTTGGATCTTGACTAGTTAGTTAATGTTCTTGTGCTTTTAGTTTATTTGCTATTTGTACGTAAGCTGCTGCATTAGAATAGCAGTAGCAGTTAGCCCTGGAAATTCTATAAATAGTTAGCAGTTCATGCCAACAATTCAAATCATCTTCTTTCCCGCGCTTTTTTCATAAGATCTTGATCTTTAGCTACTTATGTTCTCATTCTTCGATTCGATCTTCAACAACGTGACGGAAGAGGAAACATGGTGCTCGCTTCGGTCTCCACGGTGGTGCTGGGTTCGATCGCCTTCACCATATTCTGGATGCTGGCCGTGTTCCCGGCCGTCCCGTTCCTTCCCATCGGCCGCACCGCCGGGTCCCTCCTCGGCGGTATGCTCATGATCGTCTTCCAGGTGATCAGCCCCGACCAGGCCTACGCCTCCATCGACCTCCCGATTCTCGGCCTCCTCTTCGGCACCATGGTCGTCAGCATCTACCTGGAGCGCGCGCAGATGTTCAAGTACTTGGGCCGGCTGCTCTCCTGGAAGAGCAGGGGCGGCCGCGACCTCCTTTGCCGCGTCTGCCTCATCTCCGCCCTCGCCAGCGCCCTCTTCACCAACGACACCACCTGCATCGTCCTCACCGAGTTCGTCCTCAAGCTCGCTCGCCAGCACAGGCTCCCCGCCAAGCCCTTCCTCCTCGCCCTCGCCTCCAGCTCCAACATCGGCTCCAGCGCCACCCCCATCGGCAACCCGCAAAACCTGGTCATCGCCGTCCAAAGCAAAATCTCCTTCATCAAGTTCTTCGTCGGCGTCGTCCCCGCCATGCTCGTGGGCGTCGTCATCAACGTCGCCATCCTGCTCTGCATGTTCTGGAGCCAACTGTCGCCGCCGCCGGAGGGCGACGAGCCGGAGAAGCAATCAGAGACGGTGACCGAAATAGAGGTGGAAACCCACACCTTCTCGCCGGCGAGGATGTCACACCCTTCGCCTCTGCAGCAGATGCAGCCGTCGCCGCTGAGGACCCCAGCCGCCAACGACGTGGAGAGGAACATGCCGTGCCCCAACGCCGGCACCAAACGAGGCTGCTCCGACGTCTCCCACATCAAGATGTGCTTGACCAAGAAAGAACTCTTCTTGAAGAGCTTCGTCTACATCGTGACCGTGGGCATGCTGGCAGCTCTCCTCATGGGACTCAACATGTCATGGACTGCAATCTCTGCTGCCCTCATACTCGTGATCATCGACTTCAAAGACGCCGGTCCCTGTCTCGACAAGGCAAATTTATATATAACCATTCAAAACACACACGAATTCCAACTACTTCACGGCCTAATATTTAACGTGCATGCATGCCACTGTTTCAGGTCTCCTACTCCCTATTGGTCTTCTTCTGTGGGATGTTCATCACGGTGGACGGATTCAACAGAACAGGAATCCCAAGCGAGTTCTGGAACTTCATGGAGCCGTATTCGCGGATCAACCATGCGAGTGGCGTAGCAGTTCTCTCTATCGTCATCCTTCTTCTATCAAACTTGGCCTCCAACGTACCGACTGGTAGGTTAAGTACCTACTCTAACTCTAACTCTGCCTTGATGTACGTGGTACGTAGCATCAGCAGATTAACTTAATTTGGTGGCAGTGCTCCTGCTGGGGGCTCAGGTGGCCAGGTCGGCTGCCGCGGTGTCGCCTAGCTATGAAGCAAGAGCATGGCTGATACTCGCCTTCGTGAGCACCGTCGCCGGAAACTTGTCCCTCCTCGGCTCGGCGGCCAACCTAATTGTGTGCGAGCAGGCGCGGCGCTCGGAGACGCATGGCTACGACCTCACTTTCTGGGCTCATGTAGTCTTTGGGCTGCCGTCGACTCTCGTCGTCACTGCCGCCGGCCTCCCGCTGATCAAGGGTTAGGTGGAATTGTGTGCAGGTAAGCATCAAATGGTATACGTTGTTGGTTGAAGATGGACTGTAAGTTGTGTGCTTGTTGATTAAGGCTGCTGGTTGTCGACAGCTTTAATTAGTAAGTTTGTATTTAGTGAAAAACAATAAGGAATGACTCCTAAATTAAGTTGCCAAGTGCTTAATTTATATTAAAAATATCAACCGTCTTAATTGTGAAACCATGTATAATTAATCAAGAATGAACAAATAAGCTAAAAAATTAAGAATGTTCTGCTTTGAAGCTTTGAGTTGTGTAGGGTAATTCCCTTTTAGACCAAAAGTGAAGCCGAATAGGATAGCGATTATCCTGCGGGTAATACTATGATACCAACTGATGTTGGATAAACTAGCTAGTGATTATCCTAGAGATAGAAGATTGGAGAAAAATTGAGGGAGAACAAGTTTGAGAAATTGAAAAAAATGGCTAGAAAGTCGTGACGACGCCGACGCCGTTTCTAGGGTTTTTGCCAAAAGAAAAAATTTATTTAATCAACCAAAACTTTTTGTTCCATAAACATCAATTCATAAGATGTCTATATAAACTGAAACTCTAAGAAAGATTTCTAATAAAAAATTTTTTTTAACTAATTTGAAAAGAAAGATTTCTAATAAAAAGAAAATTTTTAACAAACTTAAAAAGAAAGATTCCTAATAAAAAGAAATTTTTTTAACAGACTCGAAATTCTAAAAATCCTAAACAGACTTCAATTATAAAATCTTAAGAAAAATTCTTAATAGACTCAATCCTAAAAATCCTAAACGAACTTAAATCCGAAAATATAAAAAATAAAACTTTTCAAACTAATCTAAATACCAAAACTCTAAAAATTGTTTAAAATAAAAATTATCAAAATTAATAATAAAAATCTTTGAATCCTCCTGCATCAGTCGTCCCAGGTTGAAAGAACTCATCCTTGAGTTTAAAATAGTATTAGATAGTCGTCTAGGAGGAAGTTCCTTTGACATCAATTCGACGGAATCCGTCGTCATCATCTCCACTGTCATCGTATTTGCTACTTGTTGCAACTTCCAGATAGGCGAAGCGGCCTGCTCCTTGATCACTGCAACGACCTACGACCACAACCTCGAACTCCGCATATGGTGACACATAACGAGCACCGCCACTATACATATAGTCATAGCACTCATCACTGTCATTGTCATCGCCACCTTATCCATGATCACTAGAGTCAGGCCTAGCGGATCTGACAAGCTGCTACCCACATTCCAAGTAACACAACGATCGAGGCTTGAAGCTCCATCTTCCAAGATCCTTCCGTAGGATGACAAAAAAGAAATTGGAGCAGCTACAGTAATTGAAGTTGGCAAATTACTTGACATGAAGTTTGAGAAAAAGGATTGGCAAGACATATATACTGAAGAGGGGGATATTATTAAAGAGTTAGCTGGCTTCTCTTGTTTTCCTTCGTCCACGAGAATGCCTTTATTGGTGCAGGGAACACAGATGATCGAACCTTAGTTTTGAGAATGATAGTACTAATCTTGACCGTTGATCATAGATAGAATTTTATCTTGATCGTTGATCTTTGATAAAAGATAAATATTATCCTTTAAAAAATAAACGTTTATCAAAGTTTGAATCATCCTTGATTAAGGATAATCTCTATCCTTAATTTGATCGATGATTAAAAGCTAGAGATTTTGACTTGATCAAAGTCAACAGAGTTGATATTTTTTAGAAGCATCGTTTGGGTGATTTCTGGCCAACCAGAGTTAGGCTCACCCGAATCCGACTCTGGCCATTTGCCCCTCAAACATCCTTCCTCCCGGCTTCTTGATCCTTGGACGCCGCGCACGTCCTTCTCGCTTCACCAGTGCACTCTTCCACAACTTTTGCATCCCTCGGATACACCGAGTCCGTCGGCTCACTCCCTGTGCCATCCTTCTCGACCCCTGCATTGATCTTCCGCTCGACTTCCTCTACTCCTAAGCTCCTACACACTTAGACAGAGGGATCAGACAACAACAAGACCTAATCTAATTTGGTTGATCATATCAAAATCAACCGGGGCACCAACAATCTCTCCGTTTTTTATGTGCATCAACCCAAGTTCAGTTAGGATTAAAAAAATAAAAATAATAAATAAATATTATAATAGATAAGTAAAAATAAATATATTTGTAAAAAAATATTGCAATTAAGAACCATAACCTCCCTGAACTTAAGACTACTCTCCCCATTTGATCACAACAAAAACGAGGTAACAAAAAACTAGAGAAAGAAAAAAAATATAAAACTTTTTTGAGCATTAAATAAGTTAAGTGCAGATCACAGAAATTTAATTTTAAAAAAATAAATTTTGTAAGTATTTTTAAAATTAAAAATATAAATTTTACTTAAAAATTCATAGAAAATAATTTATCTGTTAAATAATTTTGAAAATTTATGTGCAGGTGGAAGATAAATATTGACTTTGTATAAAAAATTTCAAATACAAAACTATTCTCAGCATTTGAAAATAAATCAAATACTTTTTGAGTTAAAAATTAAAGATGTATTTTTTAAAAGTCAAAAATTATGTCAAAAAAATCATAAAAAGTTTTCTTGTGGTCAACTAATGACGTGTAGATTTGAAAAATTCGGATCTGGCAGAAACTATTTTCTATCAATTTTTAGAATTAAAATTAAAATTTTAAATAAAAATTAATGAAAATTCGAAAATCACCCAAAACATTCTCACAAATTTACAGTATGTAGATAACATATTTGTACATCGAGGAAAAATATATACTGAATTTTTCTCAAACAGAATTTGATCGAACTAAATTTTATAAAATTAAGAATGAAAAATAACAAAAAAATGTTATTCAAAAAAATATATAATCGTAGAAAATTAATTTAAAAATGATTTATGAACCCAAAATAAGTTCCTATCTACCAGGTTAGCTAGAAATTTTGGAAGGACATAATTCTTGGGTACTTTTCTAATTTAGCCCTTATAATTTTTAATATACTAATTTACACCTTCAGGAAAAGTATTCTTTTTCATACGTAAATATGCAATGTCAATTTCTAATTTTTCAATTTGATTTCTTAAATTTTTATTTTCTATTTTTTGTTTGTCAAATAAATCAGATAAACATACAGTGGCTAATTTCTCTTTCAATTTAGAGTTTTTTTCTTTTACTTTGCACATAGATTTCAACATGGATTTTATAATTGAATAAATTTTATCAAGTGGAAGTAGGCATACCTCACTTACCGAATCATTTTTGAAGTTAGAGACTCTCCCTTCGTCGTTGCTTTCTTCCGAAGTGCTTTCTTCATCTTTATCGTAGTGACTTGCCATTAGCGCAAGTCCAGCGTATTCTTGCACTTCCGATTCGTTGAAGGATGTGTCGTCCTAGGTTTCAACACATTTTTCTTCTTCGATTGGTTCTTTAGCTTGGGACACTAGTTTTTTAGGTGACCTTCCTCATTGCAGTTGTAGCACCGAACTGTTCGTTTCTTCTTTCTCTGCACTCTGTTAAAATGGTTAGCTTTAATAAATTTAGATAAATTTCTTACCGTTAGCGTCGTTTCTTCATCATCCATTGAACATTCTTCATTGAGTTGGATCTTCCTCATATTCAATACGACGTTGTCCGTTTTCCTGTTCTTTTCTACACATTGAGATTCGTGAAGTTCTAGTGTAGAAAATAATTGCTCTAACGTACTTACTTCTAAATCTTTTGAAATATAGTACGCATCGATTATCGAGATCCATTTCGGGGTTCTCGAGAACACGTTTAGAGCGTACCCTTGAACATCGTAATTTGTCACCTTTTCTCTGAGATTTTCGAGGCTTGTGATTAACTCTTTTACTTTGGCGTGCAATTTGGCAACTGATTCTCTGTTTTCCATCTGGAGGTTGGTCAGTTGGCTTTGAAGGATATCTCATCGCGTCAATTTTGCCTCCGAGGTGCCTTTGTGCAGTTCCAGGAACTTTTCTCAAAGTTCCTTCACCAAGTCGTACTTCCCGATCCGGTTGACATCTTATTCGAGGAGGACGGTTAACAGATGAAATTTTGCTTTACAGTTTGCAATGGCGTCCGCTTGCTCCTTCTTTGGTCTAGAAATCAGGTTCTTTGATTTTGCCTTCGTTATCTTCCAGAGCTAAAAAATCATTTTTCATTGTTAGTAACAGTTCATAATCTGTAGAAAAAAATACTTTCATCTTCCTTTTCCATGCTGCGGAACTCCCCATCAAACTTCAACGGGTAGATCACTGGTCCAACAATTTTCTTAGAATCTGCTGCCCAGTTGGTGGTTAGTCCTTCTGCGGTGTCCCGGATCTGATACCACTTGTTGGATCGATGTGGACCGGCAAGAGGGGGTGAATTATCCTTGTAAATAAAATTGGATTTCTTACACAACTTTACAAGGATAAATGTTAGTTTCAACAAT
>NC_133876.1:505915-616843 GCF_044706935.1 Curcuma longa | reverse complement strand
GCAAAATTGTCACAGGTTTTCTGTATTTGCTCAAATTGCTCGAGATGTGTTAGTCATTCTAATATCAAAATCCACTTTCAGTGATTATTTTAGGAGTTCATTGACTCATAAGATAATAGAAAGTCTTATTTGTATCCAAGATTGACATCGGTTAAATTTGAAATCAATCAATGTTGAACAAATTTTAACGGATGTGGAAAAACTTGAAAGTGATAAGTTTGTTTCTTTTTAAGAAAAATATAGTTAGATTTTTATTTATAATTATACACTTATAAAATATTAATTTGTTTGACTTGCATATCATTAATTTTTTTTGTCAAAATTCTTAAAAATTGTAATGGATTCGTTTTCTTCAACAACACTTATGCCTTGATGAATTGCATAACTTATTGATTATCTTGTTCATGTTGCAAATAACAAATTCTTACTTCTTACTCATTAGAGACCAGCACAAGGAGTCAAGGAGAAAGCAAAATCCCCATGTGGCCACTTCATGTAATATGATAATCACAATTTGATTCATGTGGAATTATGTTTATCATCTCTTGATTGGCAAAACTTGTATTTTTAGTTCTGAACTCGTAGGACTCCCTGAATAACTTGGAATTGTCAGCAGTGGTTGGCTGTGTAACTGATTGACAAAGTTATGTATTTTTTTGTAACATGCAATGTATTTAATTCGGTTAACATTGTAGTTGTAGTGTTCAATGTTCATGAATTGGATAGGATAGATATTTTGATATTATTTTATATATTTTTTGAAGTATTTTATTAATTCTTTGAATAATTTATGGAATCACACAGATTTATATTTATCAATTATCAAAATATATAGTCAATTTGTTTTGATTTGAATTATCCAGAGTGACTTCATATATATATATATATATATATATATATATATATATATATATATATATATATATATAGGAGAATGCTCTGCTGCACGCCTTCTCGTCCGCGACGCATCCGCAACAGCTGACGTGGAATGATTTTTCTGCGTCGCTCGCTTCCTCCGTGGTGACGAAGCCCGCTTCCACCGTGGCGACGAAACAAAATCCCGCCTTCCCCAAAATCGCGCGCCCGATTCCTCGCTGTCGAATCCCCAAAATCTCCTGTCCACGCCGCTCTGTCGAATCCGCTCCACGCGTTCCCAAAATCGCGCCAATCGATCCTTCGCCTTCGTCGCTGTGGGAAGACGTCGGTTGCCACCGCCCGATCAAAAGCGATCCTTCGCCTTCGTCGGCGCGGGAAGACGTCGGCTGCCGCCGCCCGATCAAAAGCGATCCTTCGCCTTCGTCGCCGCGGGAAGACGCCGTTGTCGCCGCCCGATCTGTGCCATCCGTCGCCGCTGGAAGACGCCGCCGCCTCCTTCGCCTTCGTCGCCGCGGGAAGATAGAGTTTTTGAGTCCAATCCGTCGCCGCCGCCCGATCTGTGCCGCTGCCGCCGCCTCTCCGTAAACCCTAAACCCATCGCGCTGCCCTCGCGGTCATCCACGCTGCTCAGAAGCGAAGAGGTCACAGTGCTAACCCTTTTTGTGTGTGTGTGTGTGTGTTTGTTACTATCTTGAGCTGCATTATTTGCATCTTGATTGATGCTGTGTACGATCTGGTCCCTGTTGCAAGGAGCTCCAAGAACACAATGATCCGGCCATCTGTTGCAAGGAGCTCGATGATGAAGCCCTGAAGAGGAAGAGCAGTGACAATCTATCTGTGGTCTTAGTGTTCTTCCAAACTAAGCCACCCCCAATCCTAACTGCTCGAAGGCCTCTAGTCCACAGTAGCATATCGGCAGAGGGCCGCAAAGAGCTGCAAAGTTTTCTTGGATAATAGAATATTACCGTGATCACCTATCATGACTATCTCTTGCGGTTACATCATGAACTTCCATATTGGCATCCTAAGAATGTTGTTGGCTTAGTCATTAACTTCCATATAGACTTGAATACTTGCTTGTAGTTATATGGTTTGTTTAACTGCTCTGCAGCAAGCCCTTTGATTGTTGGAACAGAAACAACTTGTAATTATGTAATTTTTTCCTCAAATGTCCTGTCCTTAGAATAAAAATTGGGCACCTGTTAATTTTTATACCGAAAGCTTCAAACTAGCAGTTATAATGTAGTACAATTATTCTAAGCTTCACAAATAAATACTTGTCTACCAAGCCTATGTTCTCTAAAATCACCATGATGTTTAATTGTTCTAGTGTTGTTTGCTTATCATCATCCATTTTGTATAGCCACACCTAGCTTTATGTCTTTGATTTTTCTTATCATCCATTTTGTTTGCTTATCATCATCCATTTTGTATAGCCACACCTAACTGGAATATGTCTACATGATCTTCTTCTGTCTCACTGCATATACTCAATGTTTCCCATATGCATTTTATGGTTTTTCCTAAGAAACTCTTGTTCCCAGTGGTTGTTGATTTGAAGCCTGAACAATACTGTTGGAATAACTGTATATCGTGATAACTATGATACATTTGGATTTCTTATTTGGTTCTACTCTTGATGTATCATAACTGCTTAAAATATAGGAATTAGGAACTGAACAATAGGGGTTGCAATAACACAGAACATTAGGAATTAAACTAGATATACTGTTTATTGGCCGAAGTAAATCACTCCTTTTGCAGTGCTTTGAAATGACAAGACCAAATCCATTTTTCAGTATTTCTTTTAACTATCCATTTTGATGATTTCTTTGCCTTTGATGTCAGTTTATATATAATGCCATAAATTGATTCATTTTGTGGGATTACGTATTCATCTATTACCCAATTTGTTTCGAGCATTTAGCACATATAGAGTTTATTAGGCCCATGAGCAGTATACTTCAATTCATAATGCATTGGTCTACTAAATCTTTCCTTTCTTAAAATGTTTCAGGTATATGTAAGATCATTTCCCCTATTAGTGCTTCTGTTCCTGCTGGTGCTGTCTTAATGAAGGAGCAAATTGGCTTTAAGTTTACTACTCATGCATTCTGATTTAGTGATCAATGATGGATATGGTCTCTTTTCTGTCACCATGTTCATGATGTTCATGCTCATGCTGGTCTCTGTTTGTAGTTCCTCTTCAAGAAGTATCTGGAATATGAAAAAGCCTATGGTGATGAAGAAACAATCGAACATGTCAAGAGAAGGGCACTGGAATATGTTGAGAGCTCCCTGGCTTGATCTGTTACGAAACTTGAAGCGGGGCACTTGTAAGCCTGTGCCTCTTGTTGTGCTGGACCATCGGTTGGATATGGTCGAAAGGGAACTTGAAATCTTATGGCTATGCATTCTCTGTTTTTTCGCTGCTAAACACTAGTGAATATTTTCGCAAGAGTTGAAACTAAAATTTGTATATGCACTGTTTAGCTGTGCAAATATTTGTGTAAATTATTTTGGACAACAATTCTGATGGGATCTCCATCAGAAAAATTTTGTTATCCCTACTCGTTAATTATTCTGGCCAGTATTGTAAACATACTTTTCTTTCTAGAGATTTTTATTCCTGTTCTTTGGTTTAGCATATTCCAGGTTTCCTGTTCTTTGTTCTCCCTCAGATATATTAAATGAGAAACACCACAATTGCAGCTTTCAAGCTCTTTCTCTTAACAGCATAATGGAGATTAAACAAGTCAAGCAATGGAGGAGAAAATCATGTTAGGAAAAATATAGCTTTCAGCTTAATTTGATGTACATACCATGGTGGAAACAGATTGGATCAATGATGCAATAGCACCTAACATGAGAAACATAACAGTCACGTCTCCAAATGTTACATAGTACAGTCTCTCTATTATTGCATACACGGGCACCCAATTTCATAAGGGACCAACGAGCAAGGTGATGGAAGCATATTAAGGACACAAACGATAATTTGATACATTTTTGCGAGTTCAGATCTTCACTTGAAAGCTGATGACTTCTAGACAGAAGCACTGCTTCCGTCGACTACTCATTCATTTCAGTCGACTGATCTATAACAGTCGACTGGAATGAAAAATGTGAGATAAGTACCCAAAATATTCGGTGAAGTACCGAAAAGAGGCCACTTAGTACCGATTATGGTGGGTTAAGTACCGAAAATTGACTCCTAAGTACCGAAAATGGTCTTGTAAGTATCGAAAATGTCTGATTACCCACCTTGATGGGTTGAGTACCGAAATTGGTCTTTTAAGTACCGAAAATGAGCCCTGAAGTACCGAAAATGGTAGGTGAAGTACCGGAAATAGGGTGCTAAGTACCAAAAATAGACTCGGGTTAGGGTTAGGATTTGAGGAATCGCACGATTTTTAAACAGGCTCAGGATTTAAGTCAGTCGACTGAGATGAAGCTGTCACTCGACTGCGTGATATTTGATGTTTGGGATTCAGATACTGGAGGGTAAGCTCAGTCGACTGGCATCAAGTATTATGCCATCAATCAACAAAATATACAAGAATTATGCCATCAATCATTTTCGGTACTTTACCCACCATTTTCGGTACTTCACCCACCATTTTCGGTACTTCAGGGCCCATTTTCGATACTTAAAGGACCAATTTCGGTACTCAACCCATCAAGGTGAGTAATCAGCCCTTTTCGGTACTTTTTCACCCAATTTTGGTACTTAGCACCCCATTTCCGGTACTTCATCCACCATTTTCGGTACTTCATGGCCCATTTTCGGTACTTAAAGGACCAATTTCGGTACTCAACCCATCAAGGTGGATAATCAGCCCTTTTCAGTACTTTTCCACCCAATTTTGGTACTTAGCACCCCATTTCCGGTACTTCACCCACCATTTTCGGTACTTCAGGGCCCATTTTCGGTACTTAAAGGACCAATTTCGGTACTCAACCCATCAAGGAGGGTAATCAGCCCTTTTCGATACTTTTCCACCCAATTTTGGTACTTAGCTCCCCATTTCCGGTACTTCGCCCACCATTTTCGGTACTTCAGGGCCCATTTTCGGTACTTAAAGGACCAATTTCGGTACTCAACCCATCAAGGTGGGTAATCAGCCTTTTTTGGTAATTTCCATCCAATTTTGGTAGTTAGCACCCCATTTTCGGTACTTCACCCACCATTTTCGGTACTTCAGGGCCCATTTTCGGTACTTAAAGGATCAATTTCGGTACTCAACCCATCAAGGTGGGTAATCAGACATTTTCGGTACTTACAAGACCATTTTCGGTACTTAGGAGTCAATTTTCGGTACTTAACCCACCATAATCGGTACTAAGTGACCTCTTTTCGGTACTTCACCGAACATTTTGGGTACTTATCTCACATTTTTCATTCCAGTCGACTGTTATAGATCAGTCGACTGAAATGAATGAGTAGTCGAGTCGTTCAGCTTCTGTTCGCTGCGTAGTCGACTGATGTAGGAAATCAGTCGAGTCGAAATCTTTCTGTGGGCTTCCCAAACAAAGTCAATCGACTGCCTGTGAATCCCAGTCGACTGAGTTGAGAAAACTACTCGCCTGATTTGTTTATCAGTTGACTAATATAGACAATCTCCGTATCAGTCGACTGAAATTAACCTACCAGTCGACTGATCAACACAATTTTTTTCCTTTTCTTTCCTCTATAAATCAGATTAGTTCCATCAATTATCTACCTTTCAGGAAATTAAAATTAGGATTCAGCTCAATGGGGTTTTAAGACTTAATAGAAAAGGTGACAGAACAAATTCCACTTCAATTCCAAACTGAAACTGCCAATCTTTGTCTGATCTGCAAGCAGATTACTTCTTATTACAGCAGCTTCAAAATTCTTATTTCCTAGCACTATGTGTTTACTGATCCTGCTCTACAGAGTTGTAATGATGCTATCAACAACAACTAGATAGCTTCTAAGATCAGTTTCCTCAGCAACATATCAACAAGAGTAAAAGACTAATTCTAGCTTACCAAGTTCAACAGAATTCAATAACTCAGCCCAACAATTCAGACTTACAATTTTATACAATTAACTTCAGCAATCCACACTTTACTGTAGTGAAAGAATTATAAGTCAATTCATACATCAAATATACCGTTATCATTCCACCAAAATACTGTTCTATACATTCATAATAGCATTGTAAAAATTAATTACATCTCCATCATCACCAAAAGTTATCAACTATCATACAAACAGAATACTGACATCTCCATCATCACCAAAAGTTATCAACTATCATACAAACAGAATACAATCAGTCAAACACAATACAATCACTAATATAGTAACGATATGTCATTTCGTTGACACAATGGGATACTCCGATGCAAAAGACTTGTAGACATCTTTCAAACTGTCGCCTGAGATTTTTTGGAAGCCATCATTGTTCTATAGGGAAGAAAACGAACTTTGTGAAGTTACTTATGTGGAAAAGATAAACAATAAAATAAAATAAATAACTGAAACATAACAAGATAGATAGTTTAGAGTTACCCACATTTATATCAGTTTCCAACCATCAGATATCTCAGAACAAAAACAAGATTTACCTCCACTTTGAAGTTAAGATCATAAGTCTTATCTTTATCATTATAAAACTCAGAAACTGCAACATCCATCCCAATAACAACCTGACAGACCCAAGAAAAGCAAACTTTTAGTCCCTTAAATCTCTTATATCAATTTCTTTATTTTGGAAATAAAGAAATTTAGGTTACCTTGCCAGTGTATCCAGCTTTCTCTATAGCTGTCTTCAAAAGTTCAAGTCCCTCTTTGTTTTCCTATAACATTCAAGAGAAAGCAATAATAGGTCCACTGAAGCCGTAACTTCAAATAAGTCAAATAAATTTTCATCAGGATAACTAAATAAGGTTCATTGTGAAGCTAAAGGATTAGTTAAATTTTGCCCCGAATCTACAGAATGACCAAAGGTGGAGGAATATAGAAAAGGTAGCAATACTACAGTGTTCTATTTGTAGGGAACAATATAGGAAGCAAGTCAATTTATCATAATTTCAGCAAAGAAGCACGTGATATAGGCATTTTTTTTCAGGTATATTGACACAACATCAGGATCCATTGCTTGTTGTTGGTGGTGTTATAAAGTCTACAGATTTTCAATACCAACTAAGTATACTGTGCAGTTCAGGCCTCATGATAGTTGATTTAAGCAACTAAATGAAATGCATAAAGTGGTTGGAAATTTTCCTACCAAAAGAAAGAATAGCAACAATGACATAAAGACAATAATATATAGTCAATAGGGCCTCATTGACAAACAAAATGGCTATGAATGGCATCTACAAAGCCAAGGGTTCATCTATGATCATTGATTTCTCATTGTGGATGTCATCCTGCATATAAGAAATAATATGATTTTTCAATAAAAGTAGTTACATGTGTATGGATGAGAGGAATGAAGGGTCATAAATGAACCCCTCAAGAGGGCTCCATGGAGGGACCCTCTACAGAATTTAGATCACTAAAGATCCATCAATTTTTATAAAATCCTGCAAGTAAATTTTCAGTCTCCACATAAAAACTAAACCACCTGAATGTTGGGAGCAAAACCACCTTCATCACCAACATTAGTAGCATCCTGCCCATACTTCTTCTTGATTACAGCCTGCAGTACAGTAACACGCAATAGGTACATTGTGCAAGAAAGGAATATTAAACATACAAACTCACAATTATATACCTTCAAATTGTGATAAACTTCCACACCCATTTTCATGGCATCTTTAAATGAGGATGCTCCCACAGGAAGAATCATAAATTCCTGATTAAATTAAAGTCAAAATGGACAATGTAAGAAGTGGATTGTTAGCTACTCAAGTAAAGATTCAAATGAAGCCTAACCTGCATAGCAAGCTTATTTCCAGCATGTGATCCACCATTGATAACATTAAATGCAGGTACAGGCAAGACCAGAGTTTTATTTCCAGCAAGATTAGCAATGTGCTGAATAAAACAATGGAGTAGCAATCTTCAGAAACATGGATCAGTTTGCTACAAAGAAAAAAAAACTAATGGAAAATCATAAACCTGATAAAGTGGTATCTTCTTCACACTAGCTCCTGCTTTGCACACAACAAGAGAAACAGCCAGTATAGCATTTGCTCCCAGCTGTAAGTATGAGAGTATAGAGAATGATCAGTGATGATTCGAATCCTAGGCGAGCAGATGGAGAAGAGAGCAGAGCACGGCGGCGGGCAGGGGGAAAGGGGCGCGGCGATCAGAGCATGCAGAAGAGAGCAGGGGGAGAAGAGAGCAGAGCGCGGCAGCAGGCAAGGGGGGATGGGGGCGCGGCGATCAGAGGAGAAGAGAGCAGGGGGAGAAGAGAAGAGCGTGGCGGCGGGCAGGGGGAAGGGAGCGCGGCGATCAGAGGAGAAGAGAGCAGAGGAGAAGGGAGTGCGGCGGCGGGCAGGGGGAGAAGGGAGCGCGCCGATCAGAGGAGAAGAGAGCAGAGGGAGAAGGGAGCGCGGTGAGCAGAGGAGAAGAGAGCGAGCATAAGCAGAATCGCGAGAAGAGGTTCGGGTTAGACATCGTGGCGGAGGAATCTTGGCGAAACCCTAGTTCCTAGGGCGCCGGAGTCTTCCCAGGGCGACGGATGGCACAGATCCGGGGCCAGCAGCGTCTTCCCGCGGCGACGAAGGCGACCGAAGGTTCGCAGAGATCGACCGACGGCAACGCCGTCTTCCTTCGGCAACGAAGGCGAAGAAGCGATTTTGGGATTGCGTGGATCGGATTCGGCAGATCGGCGTCGAGCGAGGCTTCGTCGGAACGAGGAGAAGATTTTGGGAAAGGCGGGATTTTATTTTCGTCGCCACGGAGGCAGCAGACGAAGCGAGGACAAAGTGAGAAATGGATTCCACGTCAGCGTCGTGGATGCGTCGCGGAGGAGGAGGCGCGCAGTGGAGCAAAACTGTATATATATATATATATATAACTGCCGCAACAAAATCGAATAAGAAATTATTGATATTCTTGGTACCGAGAAATCCTCCCAGTCGTCGTACATATATTGAACGCAAGGACAATAAGGGCGATGAGCGCGAAGAGACCTGCAAAGGCACGAAGCAGCAACACACCCTTGTCGAGCAAATCCTCCATCCTGAACGTCCGTTGCACGGGCACAGGAGCTGCCAGCGGCATTGCTGAGATAGGGGGAGTAGGAAAAGTAGGAAAAGGGCTTCCAGAATCTAGTGGTGATGTCTTGTTGGCCGCACCACTGGGGCCCGACTCGCAAGTGTCAATCGCTGTCATCGCAATGCTCCCTAACTCAAGGATCGATTGATGCTTCACAAGAGGAAAAAGCTAAGGAAAAACAAGGAGACATGTGGCCTGACGATAGATGACAGGACGAAAACACGAAGAGGATTTTCTACAGACAAGAGAAATAGAAGGGAAAGAGAGAATACTTGGGAGATCGTCGTCGATTGGTGACAGATAACTAGATTTAGGGTTTAGCTCATCGATCAGGTTGCTAGTGTCTCAGAGAGAGAGAAAGAGAGTTAGAAAAGTTCGAATGTTAAAAAGCGAGGGCGGGCGGAAGTAATTTAACTGGTTCAAACTTATTACTTCATCATTTACAAATTAAAATTTTATTTTGTGACTTATTTTTTCATTAAATGAATATTACAAAGTAAAATGTCACTTAAAGTTAGAATTAAAGCTCTTTTTTTTAACATATGAAGTGTAAAATGGTATTTAACGTCAATTTTATAACTAAAGTTAATTACCCTATATTATTTCATAAATAATAATCACCGAAGTAATATCTGACGAAGTTTATCATCCAAATTCACAGGGTGGTCTGACCACTAAATCTACCAAAGTATTGTTGAGTCTTATAATATATCACTATCATAGAATCCGATATTATTTTGTTATAAATCTTATACATGCTCTCGTTGAACAAAATTATCAATCAACTTAAGAATTACATACTTTTTATTAATGGATATGCAATATTTTTGGACAAAATTTTATTTTTAGAATTCAAAAAAGCAATCTACAATATTTTACTATTCTTCAACCAAAAGTAAAATTCACCGTCCACACGGTTAGTACTACGATTATCTGTAAAAAGGTAAATCAAAAAGTTGCAATTTATCACTATAGGGGAGGACATTACTTTGGTTTCGTCGAGATTCGGCTTTTACCCACTTCAGTAAATCTATCCCGTAATAACCAACTCAACTATATTTCGAAAACTACAATATTTTACTTAAGCACTTAGGTTAAATATAAAGTTAAAATCATGTGTCTTCAATCACTTCTTTTGTTCTAAACTATATCTTTCCACAAGCATTACGCTTAAAATATAACGCGATAATATTGGAGTAATATATTTTATGACAAATCTAATTTGTTATGCTCTGTACAAAATATGTATAAATTAATTTTTTTATCTAAAAATGTGTGACAATTCAATAGTTATCCATCTCTTATATCAATCAAATTTTTAATATTTTCACCAAACTATTATTTAGATAACGATTTCAACAGGTTTACAATCAATCTAAATGTTTGAGACCTTTCATTGGGCTTGTCTAAAAACAGGGGAGGTAAAAACAAGAGATATTCAATACGACTCATTACAGCTTAAATTAATATTAAAATAAATAAAATTTTATTAATTAAAATTATTATTATTTAACTAGGTAACATAGTATGTATCTTTTGATAAGTTATAAGATTTTATTCCTTCAAGCCTAGTACCGATTCTTCCTTCTCTAAAGCAAGCAGTCGATCTTCGCCGGCAATCGCCTGAAGAAGTTCAGTGGCGCCGACGGTAACTTCTGCCTAAACCTCGGGTGCCTCATGAAGTAGAACCCCCAGACGGCCGCCATAATCTGAAACGGCGTCACATACAGAATCGTTGCCGCACACAGGCAGTGCACCAAGAACACGGCGGTGGCCCGCGGATCCCTCCACGTCAGTAGCAGTAGCAACCTCTCTCCCTGCGTGGCTATGTCGCCGACCATCGTCTGTATCCTCCCGGCCACGCTCCTCAGCCGGTCGTACCTCATCCTCACTATATCCAGGCTCCGGCTCGTCGGGTACGTGTCGAACTCCTCGTCAAGCTCGTCGGGATGCACCGCCTCAACGTGTGAGATCTTCGTGTCCATGTGCGGCGGATAGCGCGGCCGGAACCGGTAGTTCCATACTCCGATGAGGAACATGTAGAGGTAGGCCGTCGGAAGTATCAGCTCGGGGAAGCAAAGCAGCATTATGAACAAGATATGCGCCAAGATGGTGGTCGCCGGGTTCTTCCACCAGCACACATCGCAAAACCACTTCCATACAGCGAAGAGGCCGGAGAAGACTGACATCAGCCGGAAGAAGTTGGCCTTGCTCCGACGCATGCTCCACAGATGGGAATGCGCGTCCGACATGTACTCCACCACCTCCTTCCGCAACGGGGGCTCCATCCGACTCAGCCGCGCGGCCACGATTTGCACCGCTTGGTGCCGGAGCAGCTCCTGCTGGATTACGGGCAGCGGCCGCACGTAGTGCATCATCGGCAGCAGCGGCTTCGAGTAGATGGAGATGGTGTTCAACATCGACGTCACGGAGAAGCGGATCGCAAGGTGGATTTCTCCCATCTTCTTGACGCCGGAGTTGTGGAGAACGAGCAGGGGATAGGAGTTGGTGTAAATGCGCCCTGTTTCGAGCGTGGACAGCCGGATTCTCACTTTCCCAATCTTCGCGTCCTTGTTCCCTCCGCTGGAACCGAAGCCCTTCTCGCCGAGTTGGCAGTTGTCGAAGACGCCGACGGTGAGCACGGTGGCGAGGTCGTACACATCCCAGGTGTACTGCTCGTGGAACCGCGGGTTCAACTCGTCGACGCTGGTGCGGGTGCGCACCCACTTGTGGCCGTACTTGGCGACGCAGTAGGGATCGCAGGTGCCCCGCGTCTCCCGGCTCTTCATCGGGTGAAGCCCGGTGGCGTTGAGGATGCCGAGCTCGAGCAGGCCGACGGGGGGATCCCACAGCTGCTTCGCTGTGGGGCGCAGGTCGCTGCTGTACTGTGTCGACTCGTCGAGCACGTGGTAGCCGCCGTCAAGGCAGATGCGGGCGTGGATCTTGCCGGAGAACTTATCCTCCTTCAGGTTCCACCACCGAGATTTGATGATTCGGTCGTCAGTTCGCTTCTCGATGGTGGTCAGGGGAATGTGCACGCGGCTGAGCTCCTCTTCCTTGTTGTGGGCGACGCGTTCCTCCACGGAGAGGACAAGGTGGTCCTCGAAGGGCTCGGCGGCGACGAACATGAACTCCTCGTTCCAGAAGAAGCTGGCGGTGCGGGACTGGATCACTTTCGTCCGCAGCAGCTGGTTGCCGAGGCGGGCCTTGCAGAGCACGTCGGGGACTCTGCTTTTGTCCAACGCGAACACATCGTGGGCTTCGACGATGTTGACGCGGACGTACCAGAGGCGCGGCGAGTGGTACACCTTGGCGCGGATGTAGTTGCTGAGTGTGTGCGGGTCGACGCCGGCGATCGCGTCGCAGTGCGTGGCGTAGCCGAAGGACTCGTCGGCCTGCGTGCCATGCCACACGGCCAGCATAAGCTCGCCCTTGCTCAGCTTCTCGCCCTTCTTGTCCTCGAGGCGGTACCACTGGGGAGCGAGCGGGCTGTCGGGGGGCACGCGCGTGGGGATCTCGTTGACGTCGATGCGCACGGTCCAGACGAAGTCGTCCTTAACGAGGTTCTTGTCCTTGAGCACGACCTCGACGAAGGAGGCCTGCACGCGCTCCTTGGGGAAGGCGAAGGCATGGTTCCACTCCGGGCTATGGTTCTTTTCGAAGTGCCTGGTAATGCCCTTGTAGTTTCCAACGCGCACCTCCACGTAGGGATCGAGGCTGCCGGTGATGTCCTTCGCCGGCAGGTCACGGGCCTTCACCACTCTGATGTACAAGTACTCCATCTTCTCCACCAGGTCGTACGCGCCGGCCTTCTCACTGAGGATCATCCGACCGCCAACGATACGGCCGCCGCCGAGATAAGGACTGGTTTCCTTCAGCTGGAAGTCCACCTGCTGCTGCTGTGCCAACGAGGAGAACATCCTCATCACCGGCGGCTGCTCCGCTTTCATCACGCCGCCCGCTTGCTAGGTTCTATGTAGGAACTGGAGTTGGAGGCGCGGTGGTTGAAGTGGTAGACGGAGGCCTCGAGGGTATGGTTGGAGAGCGCGGAGGCGTCGGAGGCGTTTAAGTAGAAGCGCTCGTTCCAGACGGTCCTTGTCTTTGACGGTGATTCGGAACTTTTGGTTGGCCGTCCTTGCCGAAGTTTCTGATTGCTGCTCAACATCCTGCTGCTTCTCCGGTTGATGGAAAGTGGATGAGAGATTGCGTCGCAACAGATGATCGATAACCTAATTGCGAACTGTGCCTCAAGCAATTACCTAAAAAGAGAACAATCGTGGGCAGTGATCATAACAAGGACTCGAATATCAGAACGGACACGAATATCATATCAGCATGAGGCATGATTATTAGTTGGAACTTATTTTTTATTATTTATAATAATTTTATATTTTAAAAAAATTTTGTTGATTTTTTTAAATTAAAATTTGATTTACTATCTATTTTATATGCATATTTAATCATTTATGATTAATTTGGATGATTGAATAAAATTTTTTTTTGAAAATTATAGAGGTGACGTCGTCGTGACTTTGTCTTTTTTTTTTCCACTTTCTCAAACTTATTTTTTCTATAATTCTCCTCCAATCTTTCGTCTTCAGAATAATCGTTTTCTATCCAGCGTTAGTTGGTATCAAAGCGCATCAAATCCAATAGAAGGTCGTCATGGTCGTAGTCGTGACAGTCGTAGTCGCAATAATAATTAAGTTATGATGGAGGAAATCCAGTACTGTGATCGTACCGTTCAAAATGTGACGATTGAGGATTTGTAGAGGCAAGTCCAGAATTAACCAGTATTTGACGATGTGGGGTTTTGAAAATCGAGAGAGCTATGACCGTGATTCCGCGTCCATCTTCAATAACTCTTACCACCACCACCTCGGAGCGTCAAGGTCGAGAGGAACAGTATGTAGATTTAAATTTCCAAGTTAATCTCTACCTAAATTTTCAAGAATTTACAAGTAGAAGGATTCGTTGATTGACTCAACGAGATAGAAAGAATTTTTTATTATAAGGAAGTGCCCGATCGGATGAAGGTAAAGTTGGTTGCCATTGGACTCAAGGGCCGAGTATCCACAAGGTAAGAACAATTGTAACGCTCATGAGAGAAACAAGGCAAAGCCAAAATCACAGATTGAGAGAAGATGAAAAAGAAGATGAGAGGTTACTTCCTTTCTTTCGGCTACACTCAAACTCTGTTTCAACTACTTCACATGTTGAGGCAAGGTGTGAGATTTGTCAACGATTATACGGAGGAGTTCTATCAGTTCATTGCTCGAAATGACTTATCGGAGATAGAGAAATAGATGGTGGTACGATACTTAGGGGAATTGCGCTAGCCCTTACAAGATGTCCTCACTCTTCATTCATTATGGACCGTTTTAGAGGCTTACCAACGTGTACTGACCGTTGAAAAATAACACAACTGGAAGTCAATAGTTAGAGGTGACCAAAATAGTCAATCCCGCCCTCAAGATTCACGTTCTTCACAACAACAATCATAATAACAGCCACCATAGGTTAATTTTAAATCTATTAGATGTTATCGTTGTGGTGAACAGGATCACAAGGCAAACAAATAGAGGATGTCTGCTCTTGCTCCTGTTAATCAGAAAGGTAAAAATTTATTGATCGAAGAAGACATGAAAGATGAGAATGAGACAATCGATGAACTAGTGTATGATGAGGATGAAGTTGACAAGGTATTTTATGGTGATAGTCATGAAACTTTAGTTGTTCGTAAGAGTCTACTCACTCCAAAGATCAACTCGGAAGATGATTAATTGAGAACTAATATATTCCACACTACTTGCACAGTTACTATAAAGTGTATAAGATGATTATTGATAGCGACCTCTCTTGTTCCATAACTTACGTCGCATCAGTGTGAGACATTCCCAACAAAAGAGCTCTTCACAGGAAGAGCAAATCTAGATCTCTAGATCATTACAAGTGCAATACGTACTACAATGGTATAGAAAATCTCATAATTACGCTGAGATGCATGAAATAGAAAGTTCAATACAAAAGAGAACTGAAAAATAGCAAGAAGTAGAGCAACAAGTAGAACTATTAATAATTTCCTAATATTTGCATGAAAAGAAAATTCAGTGTGAAGAAACATATATAATCGTAGAAGTAGAGTTCAATTACTATTATTATTATTATTTTGTTAGAATTAAAGCAAGAAGTATACGATGCTGACCTCTTACAAAGCAAATTTCCGAAGGTTCATCATAATGCACACATAAACCTTGTCAAATGTGTTGTCGATAAATTTGAAATAGCAAATCTTCCAGTTCTTCTTCAGTAGTAATGCCCACCAAATTGCCCAAAATCCAGTAAGAAATCCGAGCCCAAAGCTTGCGTAAAACCAGATCATTTCGTTTTCATCCTTGTCATCCATGCGACTTGGAGTTTCTGATGTCTCACTGCCCTTGCAACTTCGATTAAGAGGCAACCCACAAAGCTCAAGATTTCCCATGTAAACTAATGGATCACTGAATGTTAGAAGATGATTACCGAGTGGAATTTCCCCTGATAAGTTGTTAAAAGACAAATTTAAAAACCCCAAAGACGACATCTGGGCCATGCTAGAAGGAATTCCTCCAGATAAATTGTTTCTGGACAAGTCTAGGGACTCCAGTTGTTGTAATGCACTGATGCTTTCTGGGATTTCTCCTGTAAAATGATTTCCAGATAAATTCAAACCCACCAAGCCTGATAGGTTCATTACTTCAGTAGGGATTTTACCACTCAAATTATTGTTTGAGAGATCCATTATATTTAAAAGCGTAAGCAACCTATCATACTCTTGAGTATTTCCTTTAGTTGACACTAGCATGCTCTCCATATAATAAACTTCAAGCACATGCATGAGAAAACTAGGAGATCTTCTTATGACTGTCATGGCAATGAAGTTTCCAAAGCTTTGCGGAATGTTGCCTGAGAGCTTATTTCCTGCAAGATCAAGGATTTGGATGTTACTTAGTAATGAAAGATTGGGTGGAATATTTCCACCCAATTTATTGGATCTCAATCTGAGAAATTGGAGTGAGGTGAGCCTTCTTCCTATCCATGTTGGTATTTCACCACTGAACTCATTATATCCCAGATCAAGAATGACTAGTTTTTGACAGTAGTTTAAGGACAAAGGTAACTCTCCGGATAGATTGTTATTGCTAAGATGCAATGAATTAAGTGATGAAAGTGAACACATTGATTTAGGAATCCCTCCAAATATATTGTTTCTTGAAAAATCAAACACTCTAAGTCCTGAAGAGCTATTCCAACAATCAGGCAATTTTCCTGATAAGTGATTGTTTGAAAGATCAAGAACATCCAACTGTGGAAGGTGGCACAAAGGCAAGGGAATAGTATCAGTAAAATTATTGTTGGAGAGTGACAAGTAAATGAGTTTTGGCATGCCCATGATGATCCCAGGAAGAATTGGCCCTGAGAATGAATTGTTGTAGATGATCAATACTTCTAAACTAATAGGGAAATATGGAAGAGGGCCACTGAAGTTGTTAGAACTTATATAAAAGTCGATTAGCTTGCTTAAATGCATTAAATTAGGTACTCTGCCACTAATTTGGTTGTCTGAGATATCCACGTAGTATGCTCCAGAAATCATGCTCCAAAACCAGTCTGGCATAGCATCAACAATACCGACATTCGTCGTATGAAAGATTAATATATTTTCTTGCTTCTGAAGCCATCTTGGGAAATCAGGACCCAAGATGCAAGAACTCATCCAAATGGACTCAAGCTGAAAAGGAGGAAGCCAATTGCGCTCGAACTTTAGAGCCAGGGAGTTTGATGACAAACTCAAATATTTTAACTTTGTCAAATTGGCAAAATGTGCTTCTGAAATTTCACCCACAAAGAAATTGGAGTTGAGGTCCAAGTTAACTAGCTCTGATAACCTCCCTATGCTTTCTGATATAGTCCCATTAATTTGATTGTCATAAAGATAAAGTTCTTCCAATGAAACTAGTTGTCCAAGCGATGCAGGAATAGAGCCAAAAATTTGATTCTTAGACAAATCAAGAGATCTAAGCCTTTTGAGTTCCCATAGCCATTCAGGTAACTGGCCAGTAAGTCCAGTAGAAGACAGTTCAAGAATCTCTAAACTTGTTTTGATACAACCTGAAAATATAACATCAAACTCTGACAAATCCATGCTGATATTGATGCCTGACAGTTTTAAACTTTGCAGCTTGCATAGATTCCTCAATGAAATAGGTATTCCCCCTTTTATAAAAGAGTTTCCAGCTAAATTTAGGTTGTTGAGAGAAACCAAATTTTCAAAGAGGGATGGAATATGACCTTGAAGATTGTTATAACTAAGGTCAAGATATTGAAGGCCACTTATATTGAATAACCAAGTGGGTATTGAAGGGGAAATGC
The DNA here is from genome assembly GCF_044706935.1 of Curcuma longa. NCBI lineage: Eukaryota > Viridiplantae > Streptophyta > Magnoliopsida > Zingiberales > Zingiberaceae > Curcuma > Curcuma longa. The sequence goes on along the minus strand of NC_133876.1, from coordinate 599,355 downwards.
GATTACCAGATAAATCAAGCAAAGCAAGTGAGGTGAAGTTTACATGTTGGAGAGAGAGCGGGACGTGTTCAATATCACATGAAGATAAATGGATCTCTTCAATGGAAGGAAGAACATTGAGAGCTCGGAGCCAATTACTAACGTTTTGAAGATTAACGTTCTTCATATTTAGATGCCTCAGAGAAGAAAGCCCAGAAATCCATAATGCATCATCAATGCTAAATTCATCCAATCCGAAATCATTGTTCAAGTCAAGATATTGTAGATTGGAGAGATTACCAAGTTGATGAGGAAGGACTCCACCCAATCCAGCTCCGGAGAGGTTAAGATACTGAAGATGGTGAAATGATCCGATGAATTTTGGAACATTAGCCCCTCCAAAATTGTTCATGCTCAGGTCAAGATACTTGAGGTACTTCAAACCCTGTAAAGAAGGCTTCAACTCACCTCCTAAACTCTCGTTAGAAAAAGGGTGTGAATTGCGAAGGTCGAGCATTATCACATGCCCAGTACTGCATGCCACACCTTTCCACTTGCAGCAGTCTTCACCCATCCAAGAAGACAACCTGTTAGTAGTATCTTTGAGGCCTTGTTTGAATTCCAACAGAGCACTTCTCTCAACAGGGTTGCAGCTTGAGTTTAGAACTCCATTGCATAGATGGGTTTCTTGGAGATGAATGCCTAGTAAAGACAGCATCAGGATGAGAAAATGGGCGTTCCCTCTAGCCATGACTAGTAGATTATGGTTGTCAGTTTATCATAGGAGAGTGGTCTCTAATTTTGTTAATATACACTACCCCCGAGATTGTCTGTTTCAAGCATTTAGTGTTTCTTGCAAAGACCAACATCCACAAGTCAAGTCAAAGAACATGTGACCAACATCCAAAAGTCAAGTCAAATAACATGTGATGGAGAAAAGTTCATGGCCATTGTGAGAAGACTTTCATTCTCTGCGATGAAATGACCATCTTCATCAGTATGTCTTTTTAGCTATTTAATTGGCTTGTGACTTTTCATTTTGACCATGCCCAAGTCAAATAACATGTGAGGAGACTTTCATTCCTAGGCAAGATATTTTTATTTATTTATTATAAAGATGTCTCATTCTGTCCATATATTTTTTATTTTTCAAAATTATGTTTATTTTTTATATTATTATAGTAGTTATAAGTTTATAATTGTTACTTAATTATAGCAGTTATGATTTCATAGGTGTTACATAATTATTTCAGCTACGATTCTATAGCTATTATAATTACATAATTGTAGTAGTTATGATTCCATAGTTGCTATAATATAATACTCACTAGTATTAATCAGAAATAAACTATTTATGTTATAACAACTATGATTTATAGTTGTTATAAATGATGTTGACATATGTTAACCAATGTTAAAAGTCAACGCCCATATTATAAGGGCTATGGACTATAATTAGTATAAAAAGATACGGACTTAGAATTGATCTTTGATATATATAATCATATTCTTATATGAAATGTTTCAGTTAATCCATCTAAAGTCTTTACTTTTGTCATTACATTCTCATATATATCCTTAATTAGTTCAATATACGCTATACTAACATATCTCTTTTCTAGAATTCTTTATATAATTTTCATTGGAACTTTATCATAAGCTTTTTTAGTCAACGAATATCATGTATAAGTTTTGCTTTTATTCTTGATACTTTTAATTAGTTACCTGAGAAGATGTAAAACTTCTATTGTCAATCTTCCAAACATAAATCTAAATTGATTTTTGATCATCATGGTCTCCTTTCTTAGTCTTTTTCTATTACTTTTTTTCAAAGTTTTATGGTATAACTTATTAGTTTAATACCTCTATAGTTTGCACAATTCTGTGTCTCTTTTGTTCTTATACAAGAAACTAGAGTACTTACCCTCTACTAATCATTTTTTAAATTTTCAATATCAAATTGAATAACTTTGTAAGATATTCAATACTTTTGCTTCTTAGGCACTTCTATTCCTCTATCGGAATATCATTAGATCCAACTATTTTTTTATTTTATATCTCATTTAAAGCTTATTGAATAAATTTTTATACTCATTTGACTTACTTAAATTATTTAAGTTGTTCACCTACACCTACACCTTCATTAAAAAATTAATAAAAATACTTCTTTCATCACCCTTTTATTTCCTCATCATTCAATAATACTCTATTGCATTTTTCTTTAATACATCTTATTTGGATAAGAACTTTTATCTTCTTTTCTTTTGCTTTAGCTATTATATAAATATCGTTTTCCCCTTCTTTAGTATCCAATTTGTTTCATTCACTACTTTCTTGATCTCTTTCTTAGCTTCTGTATACTTTTTTTAAGTTTTTCTCAATTTTACAAATATATAATACCTTATAGGTTGTTTGTTTTTCTTTGACTTTCTTCTGTACTTTCTCATTCCATCATTAAAATTTTTTACTTGATGGTGCATAACCCGTTGACTCACTAAGTACACTCTTGATTACTATTTTCAACTTTAATATTATCTTATCCCATGCATGTAGTATTGAACTCGTTATGTATTTCTTCTAATACTTGTTATCCTATCTTCTCCTTAAATATATTTTTTTTCTATCCTTTAACTTTCATCATTTAATTTTAGGGGTCATGCACATTTATGATCTTCTATTGATACTATGCTTAAGGTGCATATTAAATACTACTAACCTATGTTGGCTAGTTAAGTTTTCTCTAGGGATGACCTTACAATCTTTATAGATCTTTTTAGCATTCTTTCTAACCATAAGAAAATTAATTTGTGACTTATTATTACCACTTTTGAATGTGACTAAGTGTTTTTCTCTTTTCTTGAAAATTGTATTTGCTAGTATAAGGTCACATGCTATCCCAAAATTTAATATAATTTTTTCTTTTTTTATTTCTTGTTTCAAACCCATGACCCTCATGCACCCTATTATATTCCTCATTTTTTTTTACTTCGATATATTCATTTAGATCTTCTCCTATTAAAATTAATTCGTCTGATAAAATATTTTGTAATACCTCATCTAAGTCGTCCCAAAATCTAGATTTGATATTTTTATCTAATCCTACTTGATGTGTATATATGCTAATTATATTAATAGTTCTTTCACCGCCACTATATTGAGAGTTATAATCCTATCATTCTTTCTAACTACTTCTACTATTTCATCCTTTAGCGAACTATCTACAACTATACCTACTTCATTTCTTATTTTACTTCTTATGTATACTATAACATGTAAACACTATCATCGTTATTTTCTCTCCTAAATCCTTGTAGAATAAAAATTTTTCCGAAAACGGATTTAAGTTGTCCTCATAGTCAATCAAACAAAGTTTGATCGACGCATTTAGATCATTGGGCTCTTGTGTTTGGTTTACAGGATCCACGAAGAGAAAAATAATTTATTAAATGCGGAAACAATAAATTGAACCTTTCTCGCGGGATTGTCTTTGAAGGAGTGGATGACCCCTTGATCTTCAACTGTATAACCTTTCCTCTTCTCGAACGTTGTGTGGGCAACGATCCTTCGAGATGATTCCACCAAGCCTCTTCTTCCGATGGCAAACAAGCAATGAATTGTGAGGAGACTTTCCTTTTTTACCTATTTAATTGGCTTTTGACTCTTCTTATTAATTGATCAGGCCTTTCAAACTAATTAATTTATCATGAAAATCAAGATTCTTTTGTCATTTTATTTGTTCCACCTTATAATATTCATAATTCTCTTTATTTTCTCTTGCTAAGTTATAGGGAATTCAATGGGAAATAAGGTCAAGTTCTTGTTTTTTGCTTGATAAGTAATGTTTCCTTTCCTTTCTCTAACAATCTTTTAATCTTGATTATAAATTATACAAAACTAACTGATGGAAAGATTAACAACCCCTGGGAGAAAAAAAAAGAAAAAAATATATATCATTTAACAATCATAGAATAAAAAATATTAAATAATTAAAAGAAAACTCATACAAAATACTTAGCTAAGTTTAGAAAAAATCTAATGACTCTACTATGCTATAATTAAACAGAAGAGAAAAAAATTTGAAAAATGTGAAAACTTAAATGGAGATTAAAAAAAACTTAATTTTTCTTATTCTTTTTGTGTTATATGAAGCATGCTATGAAAGAAAGAAGTCTTTGAAAGGGCATATGTGCTTACAGAGTAGTCATATGGAATAGATTAAATGGAATTGTAACTTTGTAACCTGCAATATAGAAAATTATAATTTGTTGCTTGCATTGATGCAGTGTTTAAGGATGAAAATTTTAACTTTGTAACTTGAATTGATATAATGTGCATGAAACAAATTTTTCATTTTGTATCTTATGTTATCTTTTAATGACAATTTAATAATGGGGATGCCCAAAAGATGTATCATAATTTGAAATTTAGCCAAAGGTGGATTTATTTCCTAAAATTTTCTTCTACCCAACCAACTTCGCTAGATCGATAACTATCTAACTAGTGATTGACTAGATATAATTTCAATTGACTGATAGATTGTTAATCTACAATCCTTTAGGATCGTTGAGCATTTTTAGTCAAAAGTATTAAAACTCTAATAATAATCATCTGTGAGGAGGTAAATCAAGAAGTTGTAGTTGGTCATGACGGAGAAAGGTATTGCCTCGGTTTCGTCGAGATTCAACCCTTGTCCACTTCAATAAGTCTGCTCCGTCGCAACCAACTGAACTATGTTTCGGAGCATAAGCTTTTTAAAACATGATCTAACTTCTTGTTGTTTTGATTAACTTGATTAATGTTGGGAAAATCTTATTCCTAATGAGTGCTCTCTTTCATTGAATCTGTTGAATCACAATTAGAGGAATGAAACTATCTGCTAATCAAAATATGAATATGGATTCTACAAATATGACATGTTCCTCTAGCTCTAGTGATGTTGTGAACACATAGATTATCTATTACAACTTCGACTTGAATCAACAAGCTCCACGGTTTGAAGATGGTCTAGGCTATATGAGTACAAGATTGTGAGATATTTTTTAGGATACTTGGACTCAACAAGAAATCAATGATAATAGTGTTGAAGAGAAAATTGAAATGAATCTCTCATAAGAAGAATTCTTCGCAAATGATATGCAATATTCAATGTAGTGTGTCAACTATAATGAATACAGTGGCTTAGAAGAATAGTTTTCTTTAGCTAAATATCCATATATAATAAACTCTAAACTTGGACTATAAAAGCAATTACCAGATGAGACTACTGAATTATATTCTATGTTGTTCAGGTAATATATTTTATAAATTTTTTATAAATGGGTTATTGTTAACTCTATCATATTTGAAGATTATGAAAATAATTATATATCTATTATCATTTTAGGTTTTTGCAACATGATAAGATTTTAAGGATGCAATGAGTAGACAATTTGAATAAAAATCAAGGGACTCCAAGAAGACTAGAGTTAAGGCAGTTTACAAGAAGGAAAATTATACTTGAAGAATAGTTGCAATAGGATATATTGAATCGAGTTCACTGTTACAAAATATATAGAGTCTCACCGATACAGTACTGCCTTAAAAATAGTCGATCACATTGCATACACCTCTTCTTTTATAGCTTGGACCTTCCTAGACTTTTACATGAGTTAAGATATAGAGATTCAAATACATATGTTGCACTAAAGATAAATAGTGGAAATCAGTCCCAACATTGTTTTTAGTCTTTTGATGCATATGGAAGAGTTTTTTGAGCATATCTTCACCAATTAATTAGAATTGATGCAACACAGTTGAGTGACAAGTATCTTGGCATTCTATTGATGGCTACAACAGTAGATGATATTAGAAAACTTATTCTTGTTGGCTTTTCAACTGTTGAGGTTGAGTGTGGCCAACTTGGGAGTGGTTTCTAAATTATCTAAAGATTTGTCTTGTAGTTGATCCATCAAGTATGACAATTGTATCAGAAAATATCGTGGAATAATATATGCAGTGAGAAAAGTTTACACTACTGCTCACTATGCATTATGTTGTTATCACTTATCTTGTAATATAGTCACGGGCGGAGCCATGTTGTATGCTACCCGGGCTATAGCCTGGGTAGCTCGATGTGAAAAGCCTTAAATTTACGGAAGAAATTTTTTTTTAAAAGAAAACTAAGGAGACAGCCCGGGTTGTCTCGTCGGAACAGTCTACAGTCAGAGATTAGCCCGGGCAAATCACCCAGGCTGGCTCCGCCATTGAATATAGTTACATATACTCACGATAAGCCTATGTTGACTAGAGCAAACATAGTTATTCAATATGATCGAGTTATGCATATCATGTTAGAGAGACATGCATATGCTTACAGATGGTTGCAAAATATAGAACCTACGAAATAAACAAGTGCACACTTTCCTAGTAGATGATACTCAATATTAACTATAAATTATTCTGAAAGTTTAAATGCATTGTTCAAGGAGACTCGAGTACTCTCAATTACAAGGCTAATAAATAACACAGGAAGAAAAGTTGCACTTTGATTTTATAATCATAGGGAAGAAGTGTCTATTATGTAAGAGTATTGATGCTTTTAGCTATGAAGGAGATTGAGACTAGGAGATATAAAACTAGGTTGTTGTAGTATTTCCATATAGCATATCTGAAATGGAGATACAAACTCCAGCATCCTCCTATATAGTTGATTTGGACATTTGTAAATGCAATTGTAGTGAGTTGTAGATTTCAAGATTTCCTTGCTCAGGCGTTATTGTAGAGTGTTCATTCAAGAACATGAATCTATATCAATATTGTGAGCATTATTCCTCAAATTTGAAACTTAGAAACGTACTTACATGGATCATATTTATCATTGTAGAAGTAAGCAATCTTGGCCAACAGGTGTACACGATTGTATTATTTTACCACCTCCTAACCTTGTGCAACCTCGAAGGAGGAAGAAGGCAAGGATTAAGTCCAAGCACATGGGAAAGGTTAAAAACAAGTGTAGTAGGTGCAAACAACTTAGTCATAATGTTAGATCCTGCAGAATGACTCCAGTTGACTGATACATGTAAATGTGTGTTTTGTTGTTGTAACGCCCCACCTCTTTCTTATACTAGTAGGGAGACGTTACGTACTTAAACTTTCCTTACTTTTACTCATTAAATAAAATAACTCAAATAAACTTTTCTTTTTCTGTTTAACACGCGGAAGCAAAAGAAACAAATATAAATTCTTGGACATAAAATAAACATTTATATAATTCTTGATCTTATTCCGCGGTTCCGCCGACACCACACATCAAACACTTCTCCAGCTGCCTCCTCTTTCCTATAACTTTTCCTTTCATTTATCTGCAATATGAGGAATGCAAACTATAAGCAAGGCTTAGTAAGTACATCATCTATCTCACAAAACCATAGAAACTTCGTAATGCAAACATGAATGTTCGTATCTAAACATGTGAGGGGGTTTTTTAAAACATACTATTTCATAATAAGTAAACATACTAAACATCCATCCTTTGGGCCCTGACAAAGTACCAATGCGCGCATCCCTAACCGATCCGGGGTAGCTAGTCACCGAAGTCGATTAGAGCGTACTAGGCACCTCGCGGCCTAGGGGCAACTTATGGAGCCCATCCCTTGGACACCTCACGGTCCGGTACTTGTCAACATCAAAATAAAGTACTTTCTTTCATATTATATCATCCATGTCATAACTATGCAGATGTACTTATATCATGCAATTCTACCATTTACCTATGCTTTAACAAAATCATGCATATGCTTCAATAAAATCATGCTTATGGAAAAATACGGAAAACAACGGAACTACTCATACTGCAGGTGAGAGATGTACTTACCTTCTGCGCTAATTTCCTTACAAATCTTCCGTTAGAGAAGAAGATCTTCTCGGCGATTTTCCTATATCTACGCGTTCTTGTCGCGGAGAGGAGTGTCCTTGTAGAAGAAGTTCTCCAGAAGCCTTCCTTGTAATCCTAGGGGACGGACTCCTCTTTCTTCGAGTTTGGGGCGCCGAGAGAGAGGAGAAAAGAGGGCGACGGCGTTCTGGGCGAGAGGGGAGGGAAGGGTTTTCGAAGATAATCAAAACCTTCTCTTAAGCTTCCTATTTATATTAAGTGATGCCTAGACCTAATTCGCCGATAAATAAAAATTCGGTTCCTTTTTATTCGGAATAGACTGCTGGGCCGTTTGGTTATTGGAGATATTTTAGAAGTTGCAAATTCTTAAAGGTTGCGGGTTTCAAATCCTGCCTCGGACATTTTCCTTCCTATTTATTTTAAACTAACTCGCCTATAATTAAATTTCGGTTCCTTCTTTTTCGGAACGGATCTGTTGGATTTTTTGTTATTGGAAATATCTAAAGAATTGCAGATTCCTATAGGTTATGGGTTCGAATCTCGCCTTGAATATTTTTTCTTCCTATTTAATTTTGCTACTTCCGCTAATCTAAAAATTCCAGAAAAATATTCTAAAATTCCAGAAAAATCATAGAATATTTCTAAAACTATTTTTGAGATTTTTCGGGCGTTACAGTTGTGATATATAATTTTATGTAAACTTGGTCATATAAATAAATTTGGATTTGTATTACTATAATTGTGGAATACATACATGATATGTTTTCATGAATAGAGGATTTTTTTTTCAAAAATTGTTGTCAAAAGGTTATTGTATATTCAATTGTGCAATTGAAATTCAAATCTTGTTGTGTTTCTCAGATGGTTTCAATATACTAATGTTGTGTTTCTTAGAATCTATAAGATTTGTGTTCCTATGTGCACTATAAATCAAGTTACCATCTACAGATTTGAACATGAACTGAGATACCACAAATGGATTCCTCAAAACCTCCTAAGTCTCTCTATGCCCAACATTCTTGATTTTGTACATTTACAACCATCAATGAGTTTTGATCGAAACTTGTTGATGACCCTACACAACTCAGAACCATCCCAAATCAAGATTAGTGGGTTCCTTGCAGCCTCTTGAGTCTCACTATGCCCTCAAACCTAAATTTCAGAATCTGTATTACATCCTGTGAATTTTTGAAATCTACACAACCTTGAAAGCTTTTAGCACAAATTCACTGAGGGACCTAGCATTTAAGTGCTAAAATCTAATTCTTGCTTAGCCATGAACTTCCAAAGCAAAATAAAACTTAGTAAGAATTTTTGATACATGGTTCAGTGGCAACATTGGATACATGATACAATTTATTAATGAAATGATCATTGTATTTGCAATAATAAAATGAATTAGCCACTCATGCAGTTAAAGGGTTGGAAACTTTTAATGACATTGAAAAGTTTTTTAAATTATGAACATAAAAAACAAAAAATTCACAAGAATCCCACAACCAAAAAATAAAATGATGTTACAGATGAATTAGGCATCACCAACAAATCTTATTTTTTGAATAATAGTTCTCAACAAATAACAAATATCCAACACTGAGCACTAAGTGATTGTTAGTTTCAACAAATCTTGTTTAACATTTGAATATATGGACTGAATCTTTGATTCTCCAGATGCTAGGAAGAGTAATCAATCAACTAATTCAAATTTAAAAAATTTATCTTTGAATATTGTAATTGTAACTTCTATTCTGAATTTCTCAATATCTGCTTGATTGAAATCCATCTTCATACTATATAGTAGACAATGGATATATTTCATCACAAAGATGGCTCAATCGTTTCTGCAATATTAAAAAATTAAATAGATTAGTAAATTATAATTGTATGTGTCATGGGAAATTTTAGTAAATTGTAAAGTCATTTACATTAGCATTTGTTGAGGAGCATCAACTTTAGTGGTGGACCATTGGTGAAGTGGCTCGTAATCTTGAATTCCAACATGCATTTGCTTTAGTTTCTTGCTGGGAAAATTTTTCAACACTGATATCTAGGATCATAAAAAGGACAAACTAAGTTAACATATATATAGGTACAACAATGTGATCATGCTAGAATGTAAAATTAGGGGGGGAAAGTATAGTCAACACTTCATGAAAAGTATCATCATGTTTGGAGTTGCAGGACAATAAGTTATAATGATAGAAAATTTTAATCGCATTGTCCATGATTAACAGATGGTAATATGATTCATTGGTATTCAAAAGTATAAAAACATATATAAAAACATATCTAAAATCATACTCAACCAGATCAATTTTGATAATTTAGGATAAAATTGTGTCCCATATTCATATAAAGTCTACAAAAGCGAAAATATAAATATAATTATTGCAATATTATAACCAACAGAATTAGAAGATATATGAATGCAAATTCTTACAAGTAATCCGATTGGGCAATATATGGGCTTAGTAAACGAGATGACTTTTTTGAAAGTATTGAAATGTATGTGTCTATTACCTCCCCGTCTATAAATCCATTTCCTAAGACACAAGTTAGGAAGGAGGTCATTGTCAAAGTGTAATTCCCTTCCTCCCAAACAAACCCTGCCATAAGCCTACAAGGAAAAACACAAATGAATATTATATTACTATAATAATAGAACCTCAATAGCATATCTCACTTCATAAATACAACACAAATATTATACTAACCAAATAGAACAACAAGGATTAATGAATCTCACTTCATTTTTGGGGAATCAATATTAGGTAGGCAACAATTACTTATCACTTTTTTGTTTCTTTATATTTCTCTTTTAGATATTGCAAAAAAAAAAAAGACAATGAATTCTCAAAAATATAGTGAATTCAATGAAGATTCAACTAATTTGAAACATAAATATTACTACTCAAATGTCTACTTAATTACTTTAACTATCTACAATCTCATTTTGTTAATTGCATCGTTTATTGCCTCTTAATTTTGGATCGCCTCTTCTTCATTCTCCTCAATGATAGACTTAAATTCATCCTCTTCTTCTTCTTCTAGCATCGAGATATTTCAACCACAATAACTTTTCTACCAAAATCCCCTTCAACTGACTTCTTTTCTAAGATACCTCTCTCAGAATCTTTTTCAACTACACTCACATATTCTGCATCAATGGTATCTTCCTTCAATTCCCAACGTGCCCTCTTCCTATCAGGGAAGATTCTAATCCATTTAGGTGTGTCTTTTGGAATAACTCTTAGGCCATATCGACTTATGTTGCATCCTGTCCTTGTCATCTCACAAGTTGCAACAATTTCAGGATGAGAATCAATTGTAGGTGGGTACTTGAAGGGTGGTATCCTTCCCTATTCAGCAGATCAAGTAATTCTTCATTATGTTTAGATAACTCTGCAATTCGTAGATGAAGGATTTCAAGAAGCTTATCCTTTTGTATGCAATTTGGACATCCAGTTGCTTTTTGTGATTTGTGGAGCGTGTTGTGCAGCTGGTCTATGAGCTACTAGTGGTGTAACCTCCAAGAGGGAGGGAGATGCCTAGTAAAATAGCTTCCTTGGGGGTAGGATTAATCTTAATAATCATCTAAAAAATCAATTGTAATATAATCTTAATTGATTACCATAAACTATAGATCAATAAAAGCGTTACTTGACTATAAACTATGGTTACCTGGTCAGCTGAGACTCCTTTGAAAATGTCCCTGACCCTATTAATATGTGAATAGGCTACCTCCACTTGGTTATTTGAGGTTCTACTATACTGGTTGGTGTTTAGATAGGGGCACGCTCAAAGAACCAGACCTATGTCATAATTCAAAAGTTACAATATATATAAAACTTATTTAGGTAAGATATCAACTAACTAATTAACACTTACATCAAATAGACTAACAAATCCCTTCATGTAAGAGAGTGAGGAGGCACATGACTAGTATTTTTTTTGGAGAATGGGCTGTCAAATACTAAGAGTTGAGGAGCTATAAAATTATAGATTGCCTCAAAATATTTCCTAAGTTGATAAAATCATCAACAATATTCACAAACCCTAAAGGTACCTTATATGTATTAGAAGCAAATAAAATAGATATAAAATTTATAAAAACTTGAGAGTATCTTGTATCTAAATCAACACAAAGATAATAATTCTTTAGAAGTTTATCTAGTCTCGATCAAGTAGGTTCTTTTTTTGAGAAAGCAATAGTGGAATTTATTGGGACAGTTATCCCTTTATCTGGAAGTCCAAGCAATATGCAACATCTTTCCTTGTGAAGGAAATATGCACATCAAAGAATTTAAATGTCCTTGCTTCAATTCTCAAATATATTTATTAGCAGCCTCCTAATTTGTGAGATTTCTTATAGGTTGAGGAATAAAGCAACGGGAGTAGTGTTAATAAGATGAGTGTCTTTCATGGAGGTGTACTCTTGAACCCTTTGAGGAAAATTTAAAAAAAAATCCTATAAAATGTCCCAAGATACTCATCCAATGTAACTTCTTCTCCAAATCTATTATTTCAACCTTCATTCCAAAAGTGTTGCTTGAATGGCTATAATAGAAAAAAATAATTTCAAAACAAATAGAATGATGAAATGGATATAGTCAGGGAGATGCAAGGAAGTAACTGGTGGTAGTTTCAGTTGGTTCTAAGTTGTCTAGGTCCATCAACGAGTTTCAACCAAAACTCATTGATGGTCGTACAATCTGCGAAATCGAGACTTCTAGGCATGGGAAAACTCTTGAGGCTCTAAAGAATTCATTTGTAGTGCCTGAGAGTGGGTATGATGATCTCAAGTCTCTTATTGAATTTGTACCAAATTTATTAAAGTGTTATGAATTTTAAAAACTCGCAGGATGCAATCTAGACTCTAGAATTTAGGTTTGAGAGTATGGTGAAACTCAAAAGGCTAGAAGGAACCCACTAATCTTGGTTTGGGATGGTTCTAAGTTGTGTAGAGTAATCAACGAGTTTCGACCAAAACTCCTTGATTGTCGTACAATGTGAAAATTGATGATAATTTTGGACATAGGTAGACTCATGAGACTCTAAGGAATCCATTTGTGATGTCTGAGAGGGGTATGATGATCACAAGTCCCTTAGTAAATTTGTGCCAAATTTACTAAAGGATGTGCAGATTTCAAAAACTCATAAGATGCAATCCAAGCTTTGGAATTTAGGTTTGAGTGCACAGTGAGACTGATGAGGCTGCAAGGAACCCACTGGTCTTGGTTTGGGATGGTTTTGAGTTGTGTAGGGCCATCAACGAGTTTTGATCAAAATTCGCTAATGATCGTACAGTGTGCAAAATCAAGAATTTTGGGCATGGGCAAACACATGAGGCTCTCAGGAATTCATTTGTGGTGTCTGAGAGTGGATATGATAATCCCAAGTCCCTTAATGAGTTTTTGTCAAATTTACTAATGGGTGTGCAGATTTCAAAAACCCACGGGATGCAATCCATGATCTAGAATTTAGGTTTGAGTGCATGATGAGACTCAAGAGGTTGCAAGGAACCCACTGATCTTAGTTTGAGATGGTTTTGAGTTGTGTAGGGTTATCAATGAGTTTTGACCAAAACGCTTTGATGGTCGTACAATATGCAAAATCGAGAATATTGGGCATAGGCAAACTCCAAAGGCTTTGAAGAATCCATTTGTGGTGTCTGAGAGTGGGTGTGATGATACAAAGTCTCTCAGTGAATTTGTGCAAAAAGGTCTCAAGGGTGTGCATATTTCAAAAACTCACAAGATGCAATATAGGTTATGCAATTTATATTTGGGGGCATGATGAGAATAAGGAGAGTGCAGGGAATCCATTAGTCTTGGTTTGGGATGGTTTTGAGTTGTGTAGAGCCATTAGTGAGTTTCGACTAAAACTCGATGATGGTCATACAGTGTGCAAAATTGAGATTGTTGGGCATGAGTAGACTCTGGAGGCTCTCAAGAATCCATTTGTGATGTCTAAGAGTAGATGTGATAATTAAAAGTCCCCCAGTGAGTTTGTGCAAAAAGCTCTAAATGATGTGCAAATTTCAGAAACTCACAGGATACAATCAAAGCTCTAGAATTTATATTTAAGGGCCTGGTGAGACTAAGGAAACTACAAGGAACCCATTGGTCTTAGTTTGAGATGGTTTTGAGTTGTGTAGGGTCATCAGTGAATTTTGACCAAAACTCATTGATGGTGGTATAATGTACAAAATTGATAATGTTGGGTATGGGCAGACTCCAAAGGCTCTAAGTAATCCATTTGTGACGTCTGAGAGTAGGTGTGATGATACAGAGTCCCTTAGTAAATTTGTGCATAAAGGTCTCAAGGGTGTGTGTATTTTAGAGACTCACAAGATGCAATCCAGGCTCTGGAATTTAGATTTGAGGGCATGACAAAACTAAGAAGGATGCAAGGAATCTACTGGTCTTGGTTTAGAATGGTTTTGAGTTGTGTAGGGCCATCAACGAGTATCAGCTAAAACACATTGATTGTCGTACAATGTGCAAAATCAAGAATGTTGAGCATGGGCAGACTCCAGAGGCTTTGAGAAATCCAATTATGATGTCTGAGAGTGAGTGTGATGATCCAAAGTCTCTTAGTGAGTTTATGCAAAATGCTCTCAAGGGTGTACAAGTTTCAAAAACTCATAGGATGCAATCTAAGCTCTGGAATTTTGATTTGAGGGTACGGTGAGACTAAGGAGGCTACAAGGAATCCATTGGTCTTGGTTTGGGATGATTTTGAATTATATAGGTTATCAACGAGTTTTGACTAAAACTCATTAATGGTTATATAATGTGCAGAATTGAGAATGTTGGGCATGAGCAAACTTCGAAGGTTTTGAGGAATTCATTTGTGGTGTCTAAGAGTAGGTGTGATTGTTGGGTTGCAAAGGTGCAAACATAGTCCCACATCTAAAACACATGGGAAAGATCATGAGTTTAAAAGGATGGAAAGTATCTCCATTGGAATGAGGCCTTTTGGGGAGAGCCCAAGAACAAAATCATGAGGGCTTAGGCCCAAAGTGAACAATATTATGCTATTGTGGAGATACGAACATCCTTTTGGACCTAACAATTGGTATCAGAGCGAGGCCGCTCTTCACCGGACTAACCGCCGGATGAGCCATGATCCGGATCTAACCATGTGGGTTGAACCTTAAAAACAAAGGAAGTAGGGGCTCCCGTGTTTGAATCAAGAGGACCAGACACCGGGCAGGAAGTCCTAGTAGGTCGGGTAGACCGAGGGGCATGAAGTCCTGGTTGCGGCTGGGCAGGAAGTCCTAGTAGGTCGGGTAGACCGAGGGGCATGAAGTCCTGGTTGCGGCTGGGCAGGAAGTCCTAGTAGGTCGGGTAGACCGAGGGGCATGAAGTCCTGGTTGCGGCTGGGCAGGAAGTCCTAGTAAGTCAGGGTGGACCGAGGGGCATGAAGTCCTGGTGGGTCGAAGATTCAGACATCAAACGGAGGCTTTCTGTTTGAGGGGGGGGGGTCTGTGGTCCTTTGTTTGAGGGGGGGATTGTTGGGTTGCAAAGGTGCAAACATAGTCCCACATCTAAAACACATGGGAAAGATCATGAGTTTAAAAGGATGGAAAGTATCTCCATTGGAATGAGGCCTTTTGGGGAGAGCCCAAGAACAAAACCATGAGGGCTTAGGCCCAAAGTGAACAATATCATGCTATTGTGGAGATACGAACATCCTTTTGGACCTAACAGTGATGATCCAAAGTCCCTTAGTAAGTTTGTGCAAAAAGCTCTCAAGAGTGTGCATATTTCAGAAATGCATATAATGCAATTCATGCTTTGGAATTTAAGTTTGAGGGCACGATGAGGCTCAAAAGACTACAAGGAATCAAGAATGTTGATGGTCGTATAATGTGTAGAATCAAGAATGTTGGGCATGGGCATAGTCCAAAGGTTTTGAGAAAATCCATGTGGTATTTAAGAGTGGTTGTGATGATCCAAAATCCCTCAGTGAGTTTTTGCAAAAAGCCCTCAAGGCTGTGCAAATTTTAGAAACTCATTGAACGCAATCCAAATTCTGGAATTTAGATTTGAGAGTATAGTGAGACTAAGGAGGCTACAAGGAACTCACTAGTCTTGGTTTGGGATGGTTCTGAGTTGTGTAAGGTCATTAGTGAGTTTCGACCAAAACTCGTTAATGGTTGTACAATGTGCAGAATCAAAAATGTTGGGCATGGGTAAACTCTAGAGGTTTTGAGGAATCCATTTGCGGTGTTTGAAAGTAGGTGTATTGATCCCAAGTCCCAAAGTGATTTTGTGTCAAATTTACTAAAAGATGTGTAGATTTCAATAACTCACATGATTCAATTTCTAAGCTCCAGAATTTAAGTTTGAGGGTACAGTGAAACTTAAGAGACTACAAGGAACCTACTAATCCTAATTTGAGTCGGATTTGAGGTGACTAAAATCATCAGTGAGTTTTGATCAAAATTCACTTATAAGCAATGAGACCTCAACCACAAGTAATTAAGGTTTGCATAGGATTAGGAGATTGAAAAGAAAGGAATCATGGTTGATAAATCTCAAACAGAGAAACTCATATTCATCATTGACTTTTCGCTAATAATTCGCTGATGGTAAGAATGCATTGATAATAAGGAGAGTGACAGACTCACAACATGTGATTTTAAATTACACTATTCACCTTTGAAGAAGGTATAACAACTTGATCGTCGACCTTTCGAGATTGTGTAAAATAGTGACTTTGAAGACGAAAGCAACAATCAAAGGAAGAAGGTTGGGAGGCTGTGAAAGTCGCAACTTCTGGAAGAAGTTAATTAGGTGAAACAGTCAAAGGAAATCAGAGTGTGAGGGACATTTAGGGAGCGTTTGGTTTGATCTTTCTCTGTTTTCATTTTCTTATTTTCTAGAAATTATTGTTTGCTTTGTGTTTTCCAATCTCATTCTTTGAAAAATGAGAAGTCATTTTCTAAGAAAATAGAAAATGACAAAATATCATTTTCTACGTACAATGAGAACTACGGCTGACAAATAAAAAATACGAAAACGCGGCTACAGTAACGCCACACGCCTCTAAATTTCTCTCCGACGTCGCAACCTTATCGCTCCTTTTCTCTCCCAACTTAAAGGGTTGCAATTTCGACCCCCAACAACTTAGGCATCTCCGCCTCGGCCTCTAAGAACCTGGTGCCTCCGGTGGGAACCGCGATGTCGACGCTAAAAATCGAACCTTTCTTCTGTTTCCTATAAAGCGAAGAGGAAAGGAGCGACCTTTAAGCATCGAAAGCAACTCTCAGCCTCGGAAGCAATGGAGTTCTCTTTCCCGAATCTAAGTAAAAATGGCTAACCACCGAGTGAGTGGAAGAAAAGTAGGCGAATGAAAAAAAAAATCTCGTTTTTGATATTTGATATTTCAAATATGGCTCGAATGCAAATAATAATAATGATTTAGACATCACATGTTTTCAGCGTGGAAATGTGGTGTGAAAATTAGTAAATACATAAATAGGATGTGCGTTTTGAGTAATACAGAATTTTGGATGCACAATTTAGTATATTTATTGGGTTAGATTTATGTATTATTTTAATTAATAAAATTTTTGACTTAAAAAAAATTAAAGAAAAGGCAGATTTGCTTTGATATAAACAAATTTCTGCAGATTTCTAAATTGATAAATGATTTTAAGAAAAAGTGAAAGGCCCGTGATTTGTGAATTTTACTAGAACTAGTGATTAAACAATGCCCAAACTGATACATCCAATATTCGATGCAGGCATTGTCTGAAAACTGAAGCAGGTTTTAACTATCGACGCTAACAAGCAAGTTAAGCAGAAACAAACATGCACATGATTTGGTGTTTTCCAACTAACCAAACCTGAAACCGTGAATTATTAGAGGGTGGGTTAAAATTTGTTATTCCATTGTGAATAGGAAGTAATGAACATTAAGCACCAGCAAAACTGTTCTATTTGGAAATATTTTTCCGTATAACTAACTAATTAAATTGATCTGGAAGCCAGATGATATCGAGCTCATCGAGTTCATAACATAGACTTCTTCTTCCTTATAACATCGCTTTATTAATCATGAACGAGAGGACCGTAAACAGGGTACCACATATTGCGAGCAACATACTCAGCTGTTTCCTCCTGAAACAATACATGTAAAGGCACTTCCATGATTTCTAGATAACAAGGTAAACGATCAAATTAAGAGTAAAAGACAACTTAAATTTTTTGCAGTACCTTTGACATGTGAGAAAGTTCGTTGATACTCGCGTCACCGTGCCCTTCGGCGAGACCTTCAGCGACAGCCGTGTGTACTACGGCTGCCCCAACTTGTGTTGTAATATGCCTAATACTGGATAAAGATGGTAAGTTAGGAAGATAAATTATAAGGTATCAATATTTTACAGTTTACCTTGAAATAGAAGGGAAGATGATTCCTTTTTGAATATCTTCATCTGTTATGTATGATGCCAGGCTGTTTTAAGAACAATTAAGTTGAGACTTCAGTCAGTAACAGAGATGAACCAAATCCATTTTGCATGGTAAACGCACTTAATTCTAATGATCTCAATCCCTTATCACAACCAATGTGGTAAGGTTTCTTTTTTAAGAAATTGTAAATTTTTTTTAAAAAAGTAATGACTTACCATTCAGCTGCAGCTTGAAGCATCCCATCAGAAATATGTTTAGCGCCAGAAAGAAGAGCTCCTAATCCAATCCTGAAATTTTAATGCCTTCAGTAGCATTAATCTGTACTAATTGTTGAGGGCAAAAAAAGTAGAACAAGGCTCAATTTTAAATATGCCAACTTTAAGAGTATAAACGTTAAAAAATAACAATAGCAATCTGAGGTAAAAATCAGACCAGACAACATAGTTCGACTAGGAAAAAAGGACCTGGTTTCAGATCTAACATGGTTGTCCAATTAGACCAGATCTGAATTAGAACTGATTAATAAAGGGTAGAACTGACCAATTCTATCAAAACCAGCTATCGTTCTCCCATAAATTCCTAAAATACTCATTTATCTACTCTAATATTAGATGGACAAAGGTGTACTTGATCTATAATGGTTAATATAAGTACAAATTTTATAACTAAAATTCAAAAATGTTATAATAGTTATGAAAAACCAGCCAAAGCGGGTTCCAAGCCCGGTTGAAAAAGGATGCGAGTTGTGTGTTAGGTTGCCAATACAGACAAATATTTAATAAATGGATCCATCAAACTATTATGCTAATGCTATGATGTTCCCTATAAGGAACGCGTTGCAGAATCCGACTGTAACGCATTACGGGTTCTCTAAGAAAAGCAAAGTGTTAGCATAACGTATATTGAACTAATTAAAAATATGTATGAGAATGTGATGATAAAAGTGAAGACTTCAGATAGATTAACTGATGCATTCCCCATAAAGATAGGATTACATCAATGATTAACTTTAAGTCTTTATCTTTTTACACTAATCATTGGTGAACTCACTGAACACATTCAAGATATGATACCACGGTCCATGTTATTTGCAGATAATATTATTTTGGTGGATGATACACGTGAATGAGTAAATGCTAACTAAACTTGAATCTTGGCGGAAAATACTAAAAGTGAAAGGTTTTAAGCTTAGTAGAGTAAAAACAAAATATGTGAAATTTAAGTTTAGTAATATTAGACGTAATGAGACAATTGTTAAGATAGGAGATGATAAATTATCTATAATTAAGAGTTTTAAGTATTTAGGATCATTTCTATAAAAACATGGAGGAATCGAGAAAGATGTCTTATATAGAATACAAACGGGATGATTGAAATAGAGAAGAACGTTAAGTGTTTTTTGTGATCGTAAAGTACCTTTAAGACATAAAAGAAAGTTTTACAAAATAACAATTAGACTTGCTATGTTATATGAAGTTGAATGTTGGGCTCTGACTCGAATACATGAGTAAAAGATGAAAGTTGCAGAGATGAGGATGTTTAAATATGTGGACATAAGGATGAACAAGATAAAAAATAAAAATATTAAAGAGAAAATCAAGTTGCACCTATTAAGGAAAACTCAGGGAAATACATTCAAGATGGTACGGACGTGTACATAGACTACCAATAGATGTTGCAATTAGGCAATGTGAAATTATAACAAATGTATACATCAAACAAAGAAGATAAAAAAAGACTTGATTAGCAATAATAAAACGAGATAAAATTTATTTAAATATAAATAATGATATAATAAGGGATAGAGTCCAATGACATAGAAGGATCTATATAGCTGACTCCACCTAGTAAGATAAGACTTGGTTGTTGTTGTTATAATAGTTATGCAATTGGTCCAATTAATCAAAATTGGTCCAACCAATTAACTTATTTGGATCAGTTCTTGGTTTGATATTCATTGCAATCTAAGTGATCCGTTGGTTCAACTACGACCAATGACTCAGAGCTTTCCTAGCTATTTTCGATCTGATTTAACCAACTGCACTGTTAACATGATAGCATAGTGATGAGCTCCTCTATGTAACCTTTACAGCATAAGGCCCTCTTCATGATCTTTCCCTTGTTCGCCAATTGGCTCTATGCATGACTTGCTGGGATCCAACCAATGTCTGACACACTGATCTCTTCCACAGCCTGGAGCTCCACAGGCAGCCGAGGGAGTGAGATAGCTTACTCCCCCTTGCAATCTTCTTTCAATCACCTGCAATCAATCTGAAGCTTCTTTGACTTTGAGTAGGCCTTCCTTGTTACTTCTTCCACATCATCTTGTCTGTTCATCCACCATATCTTCATATAAGCCATCCTATCTCTTTTTCTTTATTTTGTTTATGTTTTGTTCCTTAATACTGCAACAGATCTTCTCTTTTCCTACTTGCATGAACCCGACACTTCTGGTTTTTATTACATTTGAGCTTATCTAGCTCAAATAGTTAATGAATGAGCTAGGTAATGTTGCTAGTGAGCCAATGCAATTATATTGTAATAATCAAATTGCTATGCACATTGCTCTCAGTAGTGGTGTCGCACAGTCCAAGGAGATTCTCATCTTTTATTAGTTTGAATGATCACTTAATTAACATATTCACTAACTATAAGTACTAGAATTGTGTAGATTCATAATAAGCTAATTTTTATAATATTTTTGAACCAACATAAAAAGGAGTGTCGAGGAAAAAATAGTAAACATAGAACAAGACACAATTATAAGTATACCAACTTCAGTGATGTAAATGAATAAGAACAATAATGGTAATCACTTTCAAAGTAGAGGGGTCTACCTAAGGGACAAAACGTAAAAATGCCCCCAATTTTTTTAACTTTAGTGAAACATGAGCAACGTGAAAGAAACTCATACCCAGGAAACAGATACATGTTGTTTGCTTGATTGACATAACCTACTTTCCCATTTCCTGAAACAGGAAAGGAAAAGTTTAGGAACCAAAACTTCACGAAGTACAAATACATAATTTCCATGAAAAATAGTTCTTACCTAAATCTACATTTTCAAAAGGGCTTCCACTAGCAAAAATTATGTTTTCACCAGCATACTTGAATGCATCCTTAGGAGTGCACTCAGCTACAAAATAAAAGGCACGCTTTTAAACATATACAAACAACTACCAGCCAAAAGTAAAGCTAAATGCTGTGTGAAGCTTAATAAAAATTACCATTCTTTGTGGGATTTGACATAGCAAATATTGCAGGGTGACAGGAATCAGAGTGTTGCATGGCCCTAAGCACCTATAGAAAGGTATGGATCAGTTGGATACTAAAGGCAAATTTTTGGATCATATGGTGTAGATGAACCTATGGATATGAACATTTAATTCATTTCATGACAAAGAAGTCCATACTTGATGGCGATCATCACCATGCAACTATAGAATTATATTGTATTAAACCATTGAATGCATTTGTAGGAAAGCTCAGCATACCTCCTCATTGAAGATACCACCAACTCCTGACAATCCTAAAAGCACATGGGGTTTCACTTTTTTGACCTATTATAGATTAGGGATTATCATAAGTATGGAAATTATTGATACCAAGCAGCTATTGTATGTAAATAAAAGGGTTAAGTACTCAAAAAATATTATACTTTCAACCTTTTAGTAATTCAGTCTAACCTTTCATTTTTAAGAAAAAAATCTAAATTATATTTTTTTAAACTTTTCTATCACCAAATGATTTGGATTTGCTTTATATTATTTGGGATGTCATGCTACCCATATATTTGTTATAAAATTGAATTGGATAGGACAATTTGGTTAAAATTGGAAGGCAAGCATATATTTGTTAGCACCTAAAGGTACTGGATATTTTCATTAGTTAACCACCAGAAAAATCAATAAGTTGCAGATTGATAACAAAAACCTAAGAGAATAAAATTACCCCTCAAAAAAATTACGAAGCATCATGTATCTAATCTAATCCAGTCTACAAGATGAGTTCCAATGAATACTTACTACTTCTAGTAGGCTAGCACCTTCTTTAAGTCCTTCGACTTCCTCTGGACCATAGCCACGAGCAAATGGAGCAGCTGCAGGATCAATTCCTTTCCTATCCTTTGTAATAAGACCCTGCATATAATAATTTAAGATAGACCTGTTAGATTTACAAGTGGCCATATAAAAAAGCCAAACTTTGGCCAATAAATTTTTAATGTGTAAAGAATATTTCAGTTCATACAATCTGAAGACTGAACAACTACATCTAAACTAATTGGTGGCTTCCTTGCATCACATTTATGGAGTAGAACAAAATAATCTCAGAGTGAGAAAAAGCCAAACAAATAAGTGAGGAAAGTCTTACCCAACGGAAAATATCGTAAAAAGCTTGGGTGAAAATAATTAAAACATGTACAGATATTTAAGATAATTTGGTTCATATCTATGGTAAAAGTTTATGCAGAACAGCCACTGCATGTAGGCAGCTAAGCGTTAGTGAAGTTTTAGCAATAATAGTGATCTTGTTGACAAGATAAAAAAAAAAAGTAAGGAAAGAAAGTCAATTCAACCCAGTGAATTCTTATTGGACTTGTTTGTATCAAGCTGTATTGCCCAATACAGAACCCTATTTTGATTCATGCACTGACTAGTTTAACTGCAAGGGATGAGTTCATTTGACCACTTTAATCTCCTTTCGACCTCTTTTGCATCTGCTTGTAATTGACATCTGATGGCAAGAATTTAACTTCTTGATGGTGACACACAAACACACTGCTAGACAAAGCAGTTTGCATGCCATGAATAAGATCTCACATGCTAGATGTCAGCGCCCATGGATAAATGGAAAATTTTCTTAATCTGCCAACAAAATATACCATGGGACTGCAACTCTAATAATTGATGACACCACTCCAGTTGCAATAAAATCAATATGTAACCTATGTTATTAATAGAGACAGTATATTAAATTTGCATCAAACCATACTAGTGTAAAATGTACAAGTACATCATGATTCCCTAAAGCACAAACATATGTGACATACCCTTCCAGTAGTCCAGTACCGGATATCATGAATGTATTTGAGTTATGATTCTAAAGATGTAAAATAGCTTTAGACAATCTCAACACAAAGTCCATTCTCATACTGCACGAAATTCATTTTATTAGTCGTAAGAGCTGCTCCCAGTAACATAATGTTAATTAACTTAGTAAAGAGGTTCCTACTAACAAGATAGGTTATATTCTCTCCCTTTTATTCAAATCTGAGGGAAATAGACTGAAGAGACAAATCGACTAAACTAATAAATTCTAGTTAATGAAGATGAATCAAATATTGTGGAATTGACATTAGCGGACTGAGCTGGTTCAAATTGGTGGAAGAAACTGGAGCTGACCAATGTTTTGAGTCAATAAGATTGGCATGAGATCTTATCAGTTCAAACAAAAAACAAAGTTTGCACAAGATTAAGATTTGATCACTTGATGAAATCATATTAACAAAGTTCTCAACAAACTTTGAAACCAATTTACATAAGATACAAGTTCTAAAAGAGACAAATTTTAAGTAATTTAAACTGCATCTCGTGTTTGGGAACCCAGAATGATATTAATTTCTCGCAGCCTGTTTCTGCTGAACTCTCATTGAACTATCATGTTGGATACATTGTTTAACTAATTCACTATATGTATGATAGTAATCTTGCATCAAAAAAGGGTGTGAAATTTCTTATGTCTAATTGCTTGGTGATATTTGTTGAATCCACCTTTTGGAACATGGAATTCCAATTGCCACACTTCTATTACTCCAAACAAAATAACACAAAACTAACTCAATTGAATATATTTCAAATTTCATGCAAGTTGGATGTTCTGAGGCATATAGAAGAGAACCAGACATCTTTGTCAATCAGCCAGAATTGATTTCCATCAGAAGGTTCATCGTTTCCCGACATTCTAGAAATAGCCTTTTTAGCCATGTTGAGGACACCTATTCCTGCACTGAATATCACAAAAAATATTCACAATCACAAAACAAATAACAAATGCTTCAGAAACAAAATTGGGGGATTTCCCTAATAAGGATTTCAATGTTAAAAATGCACCAACAAGATTCCCATGTTTGAAAATGACCTAGAAGAGCCCCTAGGTAATATTTCCCTAATATCACTTAGAAGCTTTTTCGGATCCATCTAAATGATGATCATGTGAGGGTCCAGCTACGTCATTTACAAAACTAGACACTTGTTTGGGAATTCTTCAGATTTTGTTCCCTATTAGGTCACTTTCCCTACACTAATTAAAGCATAATCCCACTAACAATAGGTAGATGCATTCTGTGTAACTCATAAAGTTTTAGACTGGGCAGGTTGCAGGTTGAATCAGAACCATGTTTTACCAAATTCATACTAAAAATTTGGCATACGGATGCTTACAACAGAACAATATGGACATGGATCTACCTGCTCACCCATATGCATCTACTATAGGATGCAAGGAAATCTACTATAGAATGCATCTACTCATAAAGTTTCATTAGTCGAGGCATTTTATATATACAACTAATACTGATGGAACAGGATATTCACAAAAAAAAAAAAAAATCGAGCACATAATATGTGCGCATCTCAGCATATGCTTATTATGTTAATTGAAATGATTAGGAATTGTATTCATGAATTTTGGTGGATTTTATTTGTAACAACAAAGGCAGCAATCATAGATTTAGTATTACCTTCCAGCTCCTGCCACAACAATCTTCTGCTTCATGAAATCATTTAGAGATTTCCCTTGTGCTCTCACAGCTCCAAGCAATCCAGCTAGTGCAACACCAGCAGTTCCCTGATGAAGAAGAGCATTTGCCACAAAAAAGAAGAAGAAAAAAAAAAAGAAGAAAGCCTTCTAAAATACATCTTTTAGGGTCTGTTTATTTGGATGGAAAGTCAAGAGGGGCAGAGAAAGATCACAAATTACATATGGAACTCTACATCTTTTGTTTCATTTCCCCTCCCCCTTATTTTTCATTCAAGTTAATGAAACTTTATTGTGATAAACAAAACCAACATTTCATAAAACACGAGAGATGTCCTCAAGGAAGTGAAAGACATGGTGGAGCCAGAGAAATAAACCTGGATATCATCATTGAACATACAAAATTTTTCACGATATCGCTGAAGAGTTTCGAATGCCCACTTCATTTGGAAATCCTCAAACTGAAACAATAAAAACTCATCATGCGACAAAGCAACCATATTATCATGCATTAGTTATAAATATCATCTGACCATTTAAACCTGAATGACTGCCTTTGGCCATCGTGCAAATGCTGCTTCCATAAATTCATCGACGATAGACAAATATTCATCTCCTTCTAGTCTTGGTTGTCGTAATCCTAAATCTTAAAAGAGATTTTAGATGTCAAATAGGTTATACATACATACATCAATGGATGTGCTTTTTGTGATACATAAATGGATAGAACAATTGATAGAGCAACACAGGAGAATCCACATATTGTCACTACCATGCGGCTATGGACAAGCACAGATATTAATAGATATCTAACTTCTCATTCTATTTGGACCAACAAAATGTGAGACTAAACTACTGACTCTAACATTATATTTATAATTGTTTGCTAATGTAGGTATAGGCAGTTTACAATATCTAATTCTTGATAAAGGAAATTAGTAGAGAAATGTAGAAGTTAATGAAAGTTCTATGCTTTTATTAGATGAAGTGATCCCTTTCCATTCCCTCTTTGGCAACACCTAGACATTATATTTATAATTGTTTTCTAAAGTAGGTATGAGCAGTATAAAGTATCCAGTTCTTGAAAAAGGATATTAGTAGAGAACAGTAGAAGCTGATGCAAGTTCTATGTTTTTACTAGATGAAGTGATCCCCTTCCATTCCCACCTTGGCAGTCACCTAGACTGCTTTTTAGTGTCCCCATGTTCTTTCTTCCTTCCCTCCCCACTTGTACTAAAATCTTGTTACCTACATATTAGTGTACTCTGCAGCACAAAATGGTGTGAAAATCATTTGTGCGAAAATCATGGCATCAAGTCTGAGTTGGACAAGCAAGGTCCAACACTAAGTCTCCACACCGGCAAAAAAGGCTAGCAAGAAAAAAAATGGAGGTCTTGGTAGCTTTCCAGGGCCTCTAAAGTGTACGGCATGTGGTCTTACCTCTCCTCTTACTCTTTCTTCATTCCTTTTTGTTCAGCACCTGATGGGTGAAACACCATGTGCTAGCATACCATATGTTATCTGACACTAGAACCATGTCCTTTGGGCAACCACTAAAATCTTGACACTTAGGGAGATTTTAAACCTTGCTTCCCATCATATTTTAACCATCTCACAAGACATTCTTAATCTCTCATTGTTAATATGCACCACCCTCATCGACGCAGGTAGTTTTAAAGGTGATTGCATTTCTCTCACCATTTGTTGCTGCTACCATCCTATGCAAGTCTTGTTCATATTTGATTTAATGCTTGATTACCTGATTTAGTGTTTACAGTATTTACAGGTTGAAAAAATATTAATTTCTAATATTTTCTCCTCTTAAAGGCCAATACTATAAAATTTTCTCCTTTCTTAAATCTTAAATTAAATCTTGACCCCCTCACTTTTATCAGCTAAGCCATGTTTAATGGTTAATTATTCTCTGTGGATTGCAAGTTTACAGAATGCATTAGTTCTCCTGCCAATGTTTCTATGATTCTATCTTATGCTAGATGTGAGAACTTAAGCATAAATATGAGACTTTTATTGATTGATTTTCCTCTTATTTACCTTAAAGAGAAAATACCAGTATCCTAATTTTTTTCTTTAAAAATCAACTAAATTGCTTCCCTCCATCTTTGCAAACTCCATGTTCTTGCATATCATCAGTTTGAGAAGAAAAGACATTATCTTCAGCGAACAAATCAATGTCTTCACTCTAGAGAATTGTGTCATTAAAGACAATCAAATGAGCACAAGTGTTGCATCATAGTTGACAGCTACATCAAAACATATTATTTTGCCTACTGATTGGCACATGAAACATCCCACCACCACTAAATTCGTCGTTCGAGTCGTCTGTGAGCACTATAATGGCACAAGGTCACAAGATCATGGGTAGAGGAGAAGAGACCTAAATCTAAGTAAACCTAAAGTCTAACGGGTGAAGGGCACAACTAGTTGCAGTAGTCCACATTGGCAAAGGAGACAATGGCCGAAGGTGGTTGAAGGGGATTTCATGAGCTCTCCGAGGTTGATTCGACTAAGGTGGAATGACAAAGGTCTGATAGAGTTTGGCAACCGCAATTTCTTCATTTCACGATTAATTCTAGAATGGAAGAAATAATTAATCGCCAATGTAACATATATTTATATACAAGTGTGGCCATCAATAAGTATTTATGGTACAATTCTTTCAATTCAACTTGGCAACGGATGAGTTTCAATTTCAGCCTTATAAAAGTATGCATAGGTTAGGTTAATAAATTATTATATAATTTATAAAGATTAATTAAGATTATGTTAATTAATTTTTTATAAATTATATAACAATTTAATTAATTTTTGTTAGTAATACAAGTCAACTATCAATAAACTAAAAATAAATAATCAATTATAAGTATCACTAAATTATAATTATAATTAAATAATTATACTACAAATAAATTTTAAATTATTAAGTAAATAATTAATTACAATAAAATAGTTAACTCAGATTGTGGTAATAACAAGAATCTTGGATTCCCAGTGTGTAGGATTAAGCTTGGATTGGTTGGGACTCAAGTTGGACTAGAAAAGGGGTGAACAGGTGCTTCTTCACATAACTAAACCTGAATCAGCATTTCCTGCAGAAAACTGGTAAGGTTCAATGGAAATAAAAGATGGTTCATTGATAAAGTAGGGATTTTTTTATAGGTTCAGCAATATCGCACCTTTTCTTCTCTTCTTTTATCCAGATCACAAGCCCAGCCCTTCATCACATGATGTCTCCTACTCTTCCCATCCATGAGCCTACCACCTCCAACATTTTTCCACAGTTTAATCTCCCATCCATAGTGAGAATCTCTGAGTTTGGGCAGCTATCTCCATGATAAGCTTCCTCCATCTCTTATTATTCCTCTTTCTCCTTCCTTTTTTCTTCCTCATGCACCTCACCATGGAAAGCTTCCTCCATCTCTTATTATTCCTCTTTCTCATACCTTTTTTCTTCCTCATGCACCTCTACTCTTCCTCACTTGACATTTGAGTAAACAAATGGGTCTCCTCAAGCGCATTTTTTATACACATACCCACTCTATGTCGTGTCAAATGGCAACATAGGTATAGGGGCACAAATTCCACAGAGCCCCCTCCATAGGTGATCTTATAGGGGAAATTTCATCATACTAACACCAATACCAAAGTTCCACTAGCACAAATCCCAAAGTTTCTCTCATACTGCATTTGAAAACCCCAATGTATGAATGTACTGAACTACAATATATGGTACACAGTGGTTTTATGTAATTATATATTACAGTTATATCATATTACCACAGTTTTGAATTTTACAATACATTGTGGTTCTATATGCAGTTTTAGAACTAAAAATTTCAAAATTATGAATAAACAAAATTGACACTGTAGTATATGACTAAAAACTACACTATACCATGTATTACAGTTTACTACATTTGTATACTGTGATTTTTCACATTCAGTAGAATAAAAACTTTTGGATTTGTACAAGTGGAGGTTTAGGATGTAGTGTTTACATGAGGCAATCCCTTCCATAAGATCACCTATGGAGGAGGCTCCATAGAATTTGTCTCCTAGCTACAACACAGAGTTTCATTGAGTCCAAGAGGTAGTCCAAGTATCATAGATAATCAGTAAAAAAGATGAAGAGTTTGAGTCTGACAGAAAAAAAAATGAGGGAAGACAGTTACATCTTTCGAAACTTCAGACATACTAGGGAAAAGATGAAATATATTCACAAATATACGCACAAAGCTTATCTTCAAGAAGTTTCTGATTATTGGTCCCAACATCCAGCATAACAGGTAGAATCTGCCATGTTGATAAAGAATGATATGTCAATCATTTGACTATGGAATTAAAAAGAAAGCATATTAGGCACCATTACTGGAATAGATAAAAGACAAACTGTCATTTTCATAACTAGAAAAGATAACATAATTAATGCAAGGAATAGATAAACTGTCATTGTCATTTGTCATAGCTAGAAAAGAAATAGAACTTAACCATCTCTCTCATATATAAGAAAGCACCAACCCTGAAAGGCACCATTAACTCAATATTAAATGTTTATGAGATGAAAAAAGACTAACCCTCTGTGGATTGATTCCAGCAGCTGCAACATAAATGTCAAGTTTTCCTATAGGAATTCCAATACCCTGAACTCCAAGATCACCAAGACCAAGAATCCGACTTCCATCAGTCACTACTATCATGTCTACCTAAAATAAATAAGATAATCACATTGTAAGCCACAATGAAACATGTTTTCCTAAATTTGCCTAACATTTACCAAAAGTTAAAGATCTATAAGAAAAAAGGAAGAATAGAAACAGGTTTTATAAACCAAATGCAGAAAGGAATATTAATGCATGTATTTCATTACCCAATGGGTAAAATTGGTGCATAGTCTAGAACTTTGATATTCAAACTTCGGCTCCCAACTTAATACCACCCTACAATATGTACTTCTTTTCCTTTCAATCAAAATGTATTGTATTCATTATAAAAGTGTGAGCTTAAGTAACTAAAATATAAAATGTGTATCGTTCCAAGTGATTCTTTAGCTATTATAAGCATTACATTATGCACCACATTTCATTAAACTATTCAATTTCATCGACGAACTGGCCCATCTACACAAGTTGCCTTTAGGGCAAGTTCTGCAGTGGATGCACAAGAAGTCATCAGATCATAGATAGATAAACATAGTGACTTAGCAGGAGACATTTTTGATCAACTTGGTTTGAGCCCACTGGTCATGGCATCATGCAGAATCATCTTGTCATTTAGATCACTTATCATCTTCCTTTGTTTCTTACAGATATGACTACTTGGTGATGCAAATTTGGAATTTCATTTAGTTTAATTAGCTGTTTAATTTGATTATTTGGTAATCTCTCCAATTTAGGAGGGAATATTGGTATTAAGGTTATTCGGTAGTATTTTTGTCCAAGTGGTACACAATTGGTTTCATAAGTTGTCGAATATATTAGGTAAATGGGTATTTCTTATCCATTTGTTTTATTTTATTTTCCAAGTTTAGTTGCATTGAAGCCTTTAACAGGAACCCAACTCCCCTTTGAATTAGTAATATCTTCTTCTCGTGAAACTTGGTTTCAGGGTCAAAGACAGGTGGTTCAGTTTTATACTCCTCGCCCTCTTTCCTCTCTATACATGTTCCAATACCCCTAGGATATGTTGTCCATCATTCGATGCAAACCAAATATAAGCCCTACTGTCTGGCTCCCTCCTCTCACTTGAACTACATGATATACATTAGTCTCTACTGCAAATTTCTTCCCATAGTTTTCAGTCGCCTCTTACATGCCTTATTTTCTCCAATGTGACACACTACTTCCTAATCGACAATATCGCCCCATGGTCTGACTCCATGACCTCTTTCTATGCCCGCACAACCAACACAATGTCTTTGGTGCATCTCAGCTCGCCTAATGCGCCCATCCAACGTTCTCCATCATCTCCACCCATCTTCTTACTTCAAACACATGATGTCAAGTAGACGTGACACACAAGTTCCTAATGCCAACTCTAACGCCACTAAAGCTGCTCCGACTCAATCTCCACGTTGCCTTTTTATTGGCATTGCTTCCTAGCTTGAGCTTTAATTGCAACCCGCTACCCGGAACCTTAACCAAGTCCGAACTAGACTCGGCCAGGAACCTAAACAAGGTCAATAGGTCGATTACCTGTAAACCCGATTAGATGTGCTAGAATAATAATCGGCCCATCCCTAGACAAGGTGGAACCATAATCGACCCGTTTAAGGACGGGTTAATTACAATTCTACCTAAAATTATTCATGAACTAGTGGTTCATGCAAGTTTTTTAAAGTTGAATGTTGGAACCAACGGTTAACCGACAATTCCAACTGTTGGAAGTGATTTTTTTCTGAACATATTAGATTATTTGATTATTTTTTGATCAATAGTTATGATCAACTACCATCATTCCCCACACTTTATAAATAGGCTACTCCATTTCATTGTTTTTACATCAACATCTCTAATCTTGTCTCTGAATTCTCAAATCTCGATTATTTTCAACTTCAAGTCTTTAATTCAAATGGAAGGAAGTTCATCTCGGTTTCATAGCCGAGAAGCAAAAAATAATGAAACTTCCGAGGCTTGAAATACTCCATCTCTAAAATCATATATTTTTATTAAATATTTTGACAAAATCACTCTTCTCTCTGGAGAAATGTGTGTAAAATGTAAGTATTATAGCGCATCTTATAAATTTCAATTAGGTGACGGTTATGGATCATTGAAGGGACACGTTGAAACTAAACACCTAATCGAGTTTAGAGTTGATTGTTCTCAAACACAATTATCCAAATTTTCATCGACTAGTGAAAGTATCTATTCTAGTATTCTAATATTAAATTAAGAGAATCATTAGCTAGATTTATTTATGTAGAATATATTTTCTTTAGTTTTGGTTCTAAATGCATATTTGAGAATTTTTTTAAAGGATCCATTGTACGATCACTTAACCCAACTGCTTACCATGTTTCCCGAACCATACTCACTCGTACAATTAAAAAATTAGTAAAATAAGATAAAACATTTTAATTGAAGAATTTAATAAATTAAATAATAAGGTATTTTTAAGTTCAGATATTTAGAGTAACCATTGGCAAAGTCATTCCCATATATGGGAATGACTTGCCATTGGATTTACAACTCTTAGTTAACCCAAAAATGTTTACTAGCATATCGAGTGTTTGATGAAGCACACACACCTCACAACATATCTCAATTGATATGTTTAATTTAGAAGAATATAGATTAACTTTTAAAATATTTCAATATCATTGGATAATACTAAATCTAATACTGCAAGTATTCAAGAAGTTAAAATTATATGTCAACTTGCTACTAATTGTTTATATTTACATATTCGATATGTATGTCATGTTTTAAATCTATACGTCTAAGATGGATTAAATACTTTAGAAAATTAAATTAGACTAATTAAAATTGTTATTTCTTATTTGTGGTCACATTGTAATGGAATAAGATCTTAAAAATTTCCACATGATGTACTAATGCATTTAATTCAACATATAAATTATTATAAGATTTATTTCGATATAGAGAATTATTGTGTTCATTTTTTACACAAAATGCTAATAAGACCAAAGTATATTTATTTTCACACCAATAGAATATACGTAGAGCATTTGTAAAATTTTAAAAATATTTAATGTTGTACCTGAACAATTATCTTACTTCTCATTTAGCTACAATGAATTTTTATGATGCAACTTTGATTTTGAATGAATATATCACGAATTAAATTTTATCTCTCTGCATGTTAGCAATGAAGACAAAATGAGAAAAATATTTTTATCATATTCCTGATATTGATTTAGTTGCATTTGTTTTAAATCATAAACTTAAATTAGATGTTTTGCTTGAAATGTTAGTTATGTATTATAATATTTTAATATCATTTAAAGTTTCTTCTTCTCTTGACCCTACTTTTATTATACAAAATACTAGAAAGAATTTATATGATATTTAAAAAATTATAATTTAAAATACGAATTAGAAAGTAATGTCGTTGAAACACACAGTACTAGTACTACTTTACCGTTGCGCCAAGACTCCCCTTCAATCCTCAAGTTCTAGACAGTAAGAATTATTTTATGACTTCTTTAGATTCCAGTGAAATAGATAGTGAGTCGGATTTTGATATTTTATGATGGTGGTCGTAGAAGATCCAAAGTTATCTCATCCTTTCTATCATAGCAAAGGAGATTTTAAATTGTCCTGTGTTTAAAACAAACATTTAGATTCGAAAGTAATATCTTAGATGAAAAAGGATATATTTTATCTCCCTACTCTTTTGAAGCCTAAGCATTACTTGAAGATTGGACAAGAGCTGCAAAAAAATATAAGGAATGCAACTTTCAAAGGGCGAGGTAGACGATTTTGATACTAAAGGAACTACCACTACGAGAACGAAAGTAGAAGTGAGTAAACAATCTCACTTCTTAAGATAATAAAGGTAAAAATGTAAATAAACTACGTGTGTTTGATTCCCATATATACTAAGGGGATATGTAAGCAACTTAAATAAGTTCAAGCCTTTTTTATTTTAAATATTTTTTAAAATTGAAATATAAATAATATTCTTGAATCATCGCAAACCATGAAGCGAACTACAATTGCCAATTCCGAATCATGAATCGTTCGCCTTTAAAGGTTAAGGGTTGAGATTTTTCACCCTATCGAATCGGCAATTCCAAACAATCGATTCAGAACCGTGGTTGGGTCTAGCATCGACACTTCCTTAACCACAAAAGTTGAGAGGACAAGCTCATGTCCTTGACGATACCATCATCAGATCTATTCTTCTCCCACGAGGATGACCACACACACAATAAAAGTGATATTATTACAATTCATATGCATCAAGTGTACCACTCGGCGGGCCTAGATCATGCGAGGCAATACACTTTAAGGATAAAGGATAGCCCGATGCACGAAGCTCCCGCCAATGCAGGGTCCCAGGGAATGGTCTATTGTACGCAGGCTTATCCTGCTTTGCAAGAGACTATTTCCAAGAATCGAACTCGTGACCTCCAGGTCACACAGCAGCAGCTTTACCATTGCGTCAAGGATAACTAGTAATTTTAATCTTTAATTGAACCCTTTAACTTATATAGACCTAATTGTGAATTAAAAATGTTATCCAAGACTAATATAATCATTAAGAGATTAATATTACTATCACTTGATATCTGCATGCCAAAATGTTTGTTGCACTTTCAGTCATGCTTGGATGCACTTTATTTGGGCGCAAAGGTGTATAGTCATATTCAACTTTGACCATTTCTGCTTAGAGAAGCTTCTTCACCATTGGAAGGAAACACTATGACTCTCGAACTGTCGAATTTGTGGTGATTCTCAATACCTAGCTAATATGTTTCTTCAAGTTGAGGATGCAAAAGTCTCTTTGATTATGATCCAGTCAAGTCTTTGATTGTGTACAAGTTGAGGTTCAATTTCAGTATTTGACTAGAACAATACTATTTTGGCATCATATCGATATTTCAATGTAAGGAACCAATGGAAAATAGGAGGAAGAAGATGAAAAAGAAAATAAGACAACTATATATTAAGTTCAAACTTGAATTTTGTGTAGCATTTAGAATGGTATAGTTTTGACATTGTCTTATATGAACATAAGCTAAGAAAAATAAGATTATCTCAATTTATCTTGACTTGTGTTAAATATGTCAAAGGGTGTCAAATGTTGGCATGACACAATATTTGTCAACATGATTGACATGTCAGGAGACATTGTTTGTGTTGTATCAAATTTCGATAACTACAATTTCAATATTAGTCTAAAATTAATAAACAAAAGTAAGCCTTGATTATGGAATTTCATGATGGCAACTATCACTTCAAATCTTACATCATAAGTAGTACTAGCTATCCACTTTCTTTTATAACACTCTTCTAATAAAATCTTATAACTTGGAATTGGTGGGCTAGTTTTTGTTCCATCTCATAAGGATCCATAACTATTTCAAAATTCTTCAATTAAACTCTGAACCAACAATTCTAGCTCTCCAATTCTGAGTTATCTATATGATAAAACCTAACTCAAAAATCATTCTTGTCCACATCCTATGACTATTTGTTGGTGATTCCTTCGTGAGTATGTATATATACCTGCTTAGAAGGCCAATTATGAATCATGGACATCATCTCTCCTTTGTCCTTTGCACTGAAATACATGCCACGTGGCCGTCTATATAAGCCTCCATAATTTTCACACACCAAACCCACAGTTGGAGTGTAAACAATTGGAGCAAAGTCCTTTATGTTGTCAATGAGAACCTGAAGAGAGAAGAATATCAAAAGTTTCATCAGAATTGTCTATAAACATCATTGAAACATCTAAGAGGCATCTGTAACCCAACAAGCCCACCCTGTAGTATAGTGTCTCATTTCTATCATGCAGTCTATTCAGTATCCGCCACTTTGCTAGAGATACAGTAGTTTCTTTTTCACCTCTGGTATTATGCTCCAGCGAATGATATGAGTCCACTGAGAAAGAGGAGGTAAGAACCCAGAAGAAATATTAAAACAAAATAATATATAGAAGAAAATTAGAAACAAATTACAGACCACATATATCAAATGGGTGAGTGAAATTCATGCATGATAGATGTGAAATAAAGCCTTCAGATGCATGAAGATAACCATGATGGTTAGTAGTTTGGGATAAATAATATGTATAGGTTTCTCAATTTAGTTAAGCTTGATATCTGTGGTATTATTCTATAAAAGAAAATAAGAAATGTTATTCTTCTTAATTAAAAATAATGAACAATTAAGAATTTCATGCTCAAGGATAAACTTACTCTAGTACATTTGTTCACAATGAGAAAAGTAAAGTACAAGTGCAATAAAGGCTGCATTGGAGTTCAATCCATTTGGCATCATAGTTTCAATAATTAAGAAAATGAACTTCTAGTATTTTAAAAAAAAAACAAATGTAAATTGTAATGTCTTGATAGTGCTGTATGATTCTTATCCATACTAGAGAAAAGTTCTCTTACTAACTAATAGCCAAAAAGATTAAGGTCATGTTTGGTTGGATAAACATTTTCACTATCCATTTTGGAAAATAGAAACCAAAGAATCTAAAACTTATTTGTATTGCTAATTAATATTGAAATTAGTGTTCTTTTCTTTTCAATTTCACTAGGAATTTAAAAACACAATAGCAACCCATCTTCCATTAATCAAGCTGGAATGCTTTGGCTTTTGTTTCCAGTTTAACTGGTCGAACATGCCAATCTAGTCCAGTTTTTGATAGCACTGCTATATGATAGCTTCATCTGGTATCTAAACTACAATATATCTGAAACTTCATATTGCATGTACACAAATAAGGACTAGTATTGACAAAATATACAATAGATTATTTATACTAGAAGAATGTCCCAGTTCTAGATAAATTTATTGATCAAACAGTCATCTAAAAGTGAAAAAGAAAGACCAAATGAAGAGAGCCCAGATTAGTAAAAGTATCCAGTCAAACCAATAGAAAACATCAGTTTAATGCAGATAGCTTTCAATAGTTTAGAAATATTATCGTACTAGCCCTAATTATGTTGCATTGCAACAAGTTGTTCAGGAAGGTTAGAATAAGTTAATCAGCTTTTCATAAATGTTGAACTTACTATAGAAAACTTGCTGCATTATGCAGAAAAGACACTTATTGAATTGCATTTTACAGTAATTATCTTATAGATTTTCAAAGAACAAAATATTATATAAAATAAATGTTGCATAATATATTTAATAAGTAACTTGTATCATACATAAACTTCTAAGTGCATAATAAAAGGTGTTAGGCTTCAATTAGTTCAATAGAATTCACCTTATTAGCCTCAAGAAGTTTACCTAAACACATGCATGATTAGGTAGACAAGCAAATAAGCAATAGTTTTAAATCAGGAAACTTCTGATGCAGAAGATATGCACCGGCCTGACAAAGTATGTTTACACAATTTAGGCAACCAAAATAAGCTATATGAAATGTAAAGCAAAAACTGTTATGTGCAGAAATATATGTATAATCAACAACAAAATCTCCACATAATTGAACATGCCCAGGCTACAAAAAATTCCTTTGACTCACTAAAACGCTGATGTTGTTGCTCAAATGATATAACACGAGGAGGAAGAAGACCACGAAGCCCAAGACGATCTCTTTCAGTCAAAGGAAAAGCAGTATCCTGACCAAAATAAATTTCAAATGTGATGAGGGAAATGTGTTGCATAAAGATCATTTCAATTTCATTGTCAAAATGCATGGAACTTAAGCAAAGAGACATTGTAAAAGGAAAAAGATCATTCTTCTGATTTTTTTAGTGCATAAGGACATTGAACTGCTTAGAAGTACCAAAGAAAAATAGAACTTTGTATACATCATGGTGAAAAACAACAAAATTAACACCCAAATCAATGGTATCTTAAGATATTTCAGAAAAAGTATATAAGTCAATAAACTAGAAATGAAATATATATTAAGAAAAAAAAAAAGAACACATGAGTAAAGAGACATTGTA
Organism: Curcuma longa; assembly: GCF_044706935.1. Taxonomy (NCBI): domain Eukaryota; kingdom Viridiplantae; phylum Streptophyta; class Magnoliopsida; order Zingiberales; family Zingiberaceae; genus Curcuma; species Curcuma longa. The sequence goes on along the minus strand of NC_133876.1, from coordinate 561,704 downwards.
AAAGGATATTCCATACTTCACATTTTTTGATGCATCAACATTGAACTGCTTTGAAGGATGAAAGAAAAAGTTAATTTTGAATACATCATCGTGGAAATGACAAAGTTAGCACCGAGATCGACGGAATGTTAAAGATATTGTACAAAAGAATGTCAATGAACCAGGACTGAGATATAAATAAAAAATATACATCCTTGAGAGAAAATTCCATTGTGTGCCACTAAGGCTCAACTGGATTCCTTTGTGATTGACTAGTTCGTCGCAAATGATACATAAATCAGCATTTATAATCTCTTCAAATACAATCACATAAAATATAATCCCCACCAAAACCGAAGGCCTCAGTTCAACAGTCTCATTAATCCTTAACCTGCTAATGTAAAGCAGTTTCATGATCTCCGACAAACAAAATGTCCCACAAACCAATAAGGGAGAGGGAAAAAAAAAGATAAATTTCCTGAGAAAAGGGATTCACAAGCCCAACGACCCATCCAATCCGAAAGAGATCTCCAGGAAAGCAGAAACAGGATCCCATAGGAGGAGCCGGAGGCCGACCGTACCTTATTGAACCATGGATCATGGAGTATGTCGGTGCCCCGCTTGCTGACGATGCAAGGGCCGGGGATCGACATCCGCCGCGCCTGGCGTAGGCTCCAGGCCACTCGCGCGAGCTTCCACATTACGATCCTTCGACGACGGATCTCCGCGGTCTCCTTCCCCTCCTCCCCTTTCCTTCTTTGACCTCTCCCGATGAGTGACGAGCGCAGTCTTGCGGATATTTATCTGCATCAAAAAATAGCAATTTCACGTGCGCAAGCGGCGGAGCAGGATAAGCCAGAGACTTGCGGGTAGGTTAACGCTATTCGCCAATAATAGAAGTTGTTTATAACGGTCCGCGAGGCATCATACGCAGGGAATAAAATTGATGCGGAGAATTGAACGAGGACATAAACGTGGGCGTTCCTAATTGGTGGGATCACACGATATGGTATCGATGCTTTAGAAAATAACGGTGCCCGGTCGGGGCGCATCGTATCACGGCCATTGGTCGCCTTTAACTATGCGACCGGTCGTCCATCGTCCATTTGGACGGTGGATGTCGACTGCAGGAGACGAGATGGTCTGCTGCATCGCGTATATAGTAAATGGAAAATATGGCGGCGAATTCGGCCTCGCTTCTCTGCATTTTATGATTCTTTTGGTGGTTTTCTTTGACTTTTTTGGAAAAGGAAAAGAAAAGGGAAGGAAAAATTGTCGTTGATTTTGTGGATGGATTGTTTAATAATTAATGCGATTGAATTGATAAAGTCGACGTTCAACTACTCTTTTGATGTCAATTCTGTTATATTTTTTTTTATAACCTCTCCGAATAATTCTGAGATGATCAATTCAATAAAATTTTCTACTGATCCCCATAGTAAATCTGGATAGCATTCGTGTTGTTCGACGTATTTACAATCCGCTCCTTGTTTGGAGATAGTTATGTTCCATCGAGTACTAAATCATGACCTACAAAGGGATTCATATTTTTTTCAATTCAAATACTCGAATCATAACTTTTCAGTAAAAAGTGGAAATCCACCACTCCAACAGTCCCACACGGTCGATCCCACGACCATCTATGAAGAAGTAAATGAGAAAGTTATAGTTGACCACGATAGAAGGATGACATTACCTCGCCTTTAGGATTTAAGCTTTAGAGTTTGAAAATAGTCATGTTCCATCGAGTACTGAATCATGACCTACAAAGGGATCCATATTTTTTCCAATTCAAGTATTCAATCATAACTCTTTAGTAAAAGGTGGAATCCGCCACTCCAACGGACTCACACGATCGACTCTACGATCATTTGTAAGGAGGTAAATCGAGAACCTACAGTTGACCACGACGGAGGAGGGCATTATCTCAGCTTCACGAGATTCAATCTTTACTCACTTTAACAAGTCTGCTTCATCGTAACTAATTCAACTATATTCTAAAGACTAAAAATCATAACTCACATATGTGTTTCGTGTTTTGTCAATCAAAAAGCATAATAGTTGAGATTTGACTTATGATACTTTAAAATTTTCTATTGCACCGCGGAGGACACAAAAAAAAAAAAAAAAAAACTACCGATTCAAAAATAGAAGGTAGAAAAAGGAAAAACTAAATATCATACGAAGAAGAATGTACATTTTTATAAATAATGTGATGTTGTTCTGTTTTTCCATTTATCTTCCTGGAGAAATTATAAACAACGTTTCATTTATATGGTAGAAATGGATTGTAAACAGTAGTTCCATATTTAATTTTTGTCCAAAAGGTTCTTTATTGCATTATTATCATATTATTATGCAATTTGTTAATGAAAATTCCCTTATTATTCAATGCTGATACCCAACTTTTCTTATGCATGGTGTGGCAGTAAAAGGATTAATTTAGTTTCCTTTTGTGCTACTAAAATGGAAACGTGCCAGAAAAAAACATATCAACTTCACCGAAATGACTAAGGACTCAACCTAATCAATCCAACTATAACAGCACACGTGCCCGTTCCCGTATTGTGCCCATGGCAGGGTGGGACGGGCTGACCCACTAACTTAGCGGATTAGAAAATCTCCAATCCAATCTAACTCAAGGAGAACTAACCCATGAGCATGTTAAAAAATAAAAAAAATTTAAATTTAAACTATAATTTCAATTCATTAAGTAGAAATTTTTAAATTTGAATTATAACTTCATCTGAACTCATCTTAAAATGGATTGATAAAATTTCAACCTAATCCTTCTAAATTACTTGACAGGATAAGTCAATTCGACGATCCTAATCCAAATTGATAGCTATAATTGTGTCCATCAAGGGATTATCTATCGGGCTGAAAATAATAATAATAAGTATGTGAGAATTTAAAAGTAATATATATATATATATATATATATATATATATATATATATATATATATATATATATATATATATATATATATATATATATATATATATATATATATATATATAAATATGTTGGAATAAGAATTTTTAAATGTTTCTGAAAGATTTTAGCATTAAATATCAGGATTTTAAGTTTCAAAACGTTTATTTATGAGTAGAGTAAGCATAAATATGGATAGGCTTGTGGGCGTCGTGTTATGCTAGGTCAATTTTTTTTTATAATTTAAGTATTTAGTGAAATTAATTTCAAAACTGATTGTCGGAAGGAATATTACCAACGAACAATCCTTTACATCATTCACGAACCAAATTATGTTCTTCTTCCAAGAACAAATTGATCTCCTAGATCTCTCTCCTTTTTCTTTTGCTCGGATGTCATATTTATAATGGGAATTATATGTGGAGTAAGTGCAATGGCGGAGCCAGAAATGTTTTAGCCTCCAGGCTAATTCCGATCCCATTGCAAACCCCCGGGCTATCTTCCTCTCTCATATATATTTTTTATTTTTTTCTATAGTAATTTTAAATGCTAATGCTTCTTTCAACCCATTTGACCCCCGGGCTAAAGCCCAGGTAGAATCAAACGTCGCTCCGCCCTTGAGTAAGTGGACGGTATTAATAATTGTCCACATCTCTCATCACCAACATCTCTAACTCGTCTAAGTCCAACCACAAAAATCATATAAGAACACTCAATTCATACTCAAAGAAAAATAATTCGTGCAACAATAAATTACTACATGAACCTATCACTGCATGAATCGATGGGTAAGATTCTGCATGAACCTATTATTGCATAAACTGGGTAAGATTCTTTTCATCGTCTCTCAAGAATCAAGAAAGGAACAAATTACTGTATGAACCTATTGTTTATCAATCAACTCATGACCGACAGTCTTTAGCTCCTGAATTATATTAATCATTTTCTACAAATACTGGACTATGAAAATATTCAGACATTTTTTATAGCTGTCAAACTTAATTGTCAACTGACGGAGCTTACTCTATTGTACTTTTCTCTAACGGTAATTCAGACAGCATGAGCTGATGGTAATGACGCATACTCATAAACCAGATCATCCACTATTGAACTAATCAATATACCCTTAGCAGTAAAGTCATTTTTCTTCCATACTTTATAAGCATCATGATCACATTTATGTTGTGTTGTTGAACCATTAGCTGGTTCTTCCATAGTCCAATTTACTGCCTTTATAACTTTGTTCTTCGAAAACATATTACATCTTGAGATGTCATATTTTGTATTTATCCTCATATAGTTTTTCTCAGTTCAACTATGATGTTCTTAGTAGCCATAATATACTATAAATAAATACATTATTTAATTATTCAGTGTAATTCATATGTATGTAATTTTTGATTCACTCAATACCAATTTGAATTGATATACAAAATCAAGTGATAACAATGTTTTCACTCATCATTCGTATAATCTAATCTAATCAATATCGATCAATTATATTACACACATCTCATCAAATGAATTAATCATTAAATGAACTCATCACTAAATGAATTCAGCGTTCATTCCTTTTTCAAATTTGTTAACACAACATACTCCATTAACTCAAAACATAACAACTCTAATTTAGATAAGTTATTACTACTCCCATTAGAACAAACACTAGTATAGTAATCAATATAATCTCTATCTATCTAGGCTCCACTAGGGCTTTCTCAGACAAATCGACATCTTGATTCTCTGAATCCACTCTTGAATCCTCTTCAATCTCTTTAGGATCCTCTCGGAGAGATAGTTCATAACCATCCACATGGTCTAGATAACGAAGTAGCTTTTTTTTTTAACTCCACGTATGTGATGCGCCCCCTTCATAGTCCCCCCCCCCCCCCCCCCCCTAATTATGATGTGCTACTTCATTGAGGTGTATCGGTAGCAATCAAACTAGAATCCAAATCTGATAATTATCTAGGATAGGAAAATCTTATTACTTGAGTCTCTAAAATAATTTATCAAACTTTTCAATATATCCTCTGATTCCAAAAGTAGAATCATGCACTATCTCTTGGATAGCCTCCCTAAGTTTATTTTACAACACATCACGATGAATCATAATGCATATCATCCATGTCATTTGAAATTGAAATTAACAAAGTCAGTACATAACTAACAAAAATCAGTAACAAAATCGACTCATTCCAATTCAAAATATGCATAGAACCAACACATAGAACACATAAACAATCAAGAAAAATAAATTTTCTTGATTTTAGGAACTCTAATCGATTGATGATAACTCAGTTGACTAACCAATCGACCGCTGACTCTGGAAATCGAATCCCGAGTGGTCCGAGTGGATTTGAGTGTGTGATCTACTCCTCCCGAGCACTCCGAGTGCCACTATGCTTCGTCTACCCGAGTCAAGTCAAGACAGACTCCTCAAGTCGAAGTTGAGTCCTTGTAGATTCATCTCAGACGACTTAGCCAGCATACCTACTCGACAGATTGTGTCACTCGTGTTTGAGCCAAGTCCAAGTGGGTTTTCGAACACCCACTCGGCAACCCTGAGTCTGCTCGATTCTTGGTCATCCCAAGTTAGAGAAAAGCAATGCGGACTCCATGATCCAGTCAAGTCCGAGTGCTAATTCTCAAAGTCAACCGAATCCGAGTTATTTTCTAGCACCCACTCGGCATGTTGAATACTCACTCAGCATGCTGAAGATCTACTCAACATCCCAAGTCTGAGTTATTTTAATCGAGTCCAAGTGGGATTGAACCGACTATGAAGTTGAAGCCCGAGGGTTGTTGACGCCGGACGGGATAGTGATTATCCTACGGGCAATATTGAATCCGTTGGTTCGATTGTGAACGCCAGAAATAATCTTCTAAATCTTGTTAATTCAAAAGAATACCAGGAGATAGAAAAATAAATAGCTCTGCCGAAAATTTTATTAAATTAAAAATTTCTTCTCTCTAAACATCAACTCATAAGATGTTTATATAAACTTAAATCCTAAGAAAAATTCCTAATAAAAAGAAAAATTTCTTAACAAACTTAAAAAAAGAGAGATTTTTAATAAAAATAAATTTTTTTAACAAACTCAAAAAAAAGATTTCTAATAAAAAAAATTCTTAATAGACTCAAAATCCTAAAAATCATAAACAGACTTTAAATATAAAATCCTAAGAAAATTTTTTAACAGACTCAATCTTAAAAATCTTAAACAAATTTAAAAACTCTAAAATAAAAAAAATAAAATTTTTCAAAACTACTCTAAATATCAAAAACTTTAAAAATTATTAAAAATAAAAATTATCAAAATTAATAATAAAAATGTTTAGATTCTCCTGCATCAATCGCCCCAGGTTGAAAGAAACTCATCCTCGAGTTTAAAGTAGTATCAAGTGGTCGTCCAGGAAGAAATTCGTCTGGCACCAAATCAATAAAATTTATTAGTAGTTGCTGGACTTTAGGAAGCATCGTCGATCCGCTGATGAGTATGACATCAAGAGGTCACGGGTTAATCATCTTCCTTGTCGATAGTCTCAGTCGTCCTTTTTCAAAGCCCAAAAGGGAGGTTGGTAGGCTCGAGTTTTTTCGTCACAACTCGAAGGGGAATATAGTTGTATTGGAAGACATAAACTAATCATGTTGTTGGATACTCCTGCATTAGACGCCCCAGGTTGAAAAGAACTCATCCTCGAGTTCAAGATAGTGTCTTCAAAATAAAAAATCCTTAAGTGTTGATGAATCAAAAGTCGTCGTGTAAGTGGTAGAATGAGAGGAAGATCGTCTGATATTAACTCAGTCAAATCTCAGGGCGGTTGTTTGCCGGCTTTAGGCATAGGCCACTAAGGCCTATGCCTAGGGCCCCCAATAAATTGGGGCCTATTTTTTTTAAAATATTATATCATATATATATATATATATATATATATATATATATATATATATATATATATATATATATATATATATATATATATTTTGAGATAATAAGAAATTTTTAAAATATCTTTATTAGATTTTGGAAAGATTTGGCATGATCATTAGATTTTGTAGAGATTTGGCATGGTCATTGGATTTCATAAAGATTTTGGCATGATTCCAATATATTTAATATTTCTCAATTCTTAAAACTTTAATTTTACTAGTTTCTTTATATTCCTCTTTTCCTTCTTTATTAACCTAATAATCTATTTTGCTCAACTTCAAACATTTTACTTATTTGATAGTTTATTTTCTCTCCTCAAGACATTTTTGAAATCATCACAAGGGGTGTAAGGAGAGTAACGATCAGAATTAAGATCTTTTGTTACATATTTTTCTATGATCTTAAAACCTAAAGGTATTGTCTTCCTTATTTCCCTATCAAATTTTTTTTTATGCTTCTGTTAATTTCTTATTTTCTTATCAATGATTCCTGTTGTAAACTTGTAATCTTATTCGCAGTTAATACTGTTAGCAAATTTTTACAATATAAAGATATGAACATTACTATTGTATTAGATCAATTAAAAGATTTTATTTCTTTTTTGAATGAGTATAGAAAAAATGGATTCATATCTGCTATGATTTCTAAAAGAAATTGCAAATGAAATAAATATAGAAATTTAATTAATAATTTTATATATCAAAAAGCTAGAAATTTTAATTTTATATAAAAAATTTATTTTTAAAATTAATATTTTAATTTATTTTAAAAAAAATTTAAACCCACCATTATCGATCTCAAATCCGAATAAAAAAAGATGAAAGAAATTTTTTTAAAATAATAATAATTATTTTAAAAAAAATTTGCCTAGGGCCTCCCGGAGACTTGAGCCGCCCCTGTCAGTCGGAACCTGTCTATCACGACCTCGATCACGTACCTCACAATCTTTAAGATCTTACGCCGCTAGACGTTAGAATAACTCCGTGTCTTGTCTTTGTAAATCTTCAAATATCTCGTCTCGGGTGCTACGATCACAGTGTAAGGCTTCCTCAGTCGAAATCTGTCTATCACGACCATGGCGACCATCCATCGGATTTGAGAGTTGACTTTTACGATCTTGCTCTGCTAGACGCTGGGATAACTTTGTGACTTGTCTTTGTAGATCTTGAAGTATCTCATCTCGAGTGCTACGATCACGGTGTGAGACTTCCTCAGGCGAAACTTACCTGTCACGACCACGATCACGACCTTGACGACGATCCATCGGATCTAAAAGCTCTGATACCAATTGACGTCAAGCGAGATAGCGATTATCCTGCGGGCAATATTGAATCCGTTGGTTCAACTGCGAAAGCCAAAAATAATCTTCTAAAATATGTTGATTCAAAAGAATACCAGGAGATATGATAATAAACAGCTCTGTCGAAAATTTTATTAAACTAAAAATTTTTTCTCCTTAAACATTAACTCATAAGATATTTATATAGACTCAAATCCTAAAAAAGATTCCTAATAAAAAAAAATTTTTTTTAACAAACTCAAAAAGAAAGATTTCTAATAAAAAAATTTCTTAATAAACTCAAAAAAAAATCTTAATAAAAAGGAAAATTTCTTAATAGATTCGAAATCCTAAAAATCCTAAACGAACTTCAAATATTAAATCCTAAAAAATATTCTTAACAAATTCACTCTTAAAAATCCTAAACGAATTTAAAAATTCTAAAATAAAAAAATAAAACTTTTCAAAATTACTTTAAATATAAAAAAAACTACTAAAAATAAAAATTATCAAAATTATTAATAAAAATTTTTATATTCTCTTGCCTCAAATGTGAGTTGAGTTCGAGTCTAACTCAACTTTATCATCTCAAGTACCATTTGACATCCTCGTATGGAATCCACTCAGCAGGACTCAACAGCTGTGCCAAATCACTCAACAGCTATGCTCCCAAGTACCAAAGCACAAGTAGCACTTGGTTGATCAAGTCCAAGTGAGTTGCCGAATCTCGAATGCGTCTTCTAAGCGTAACCACCCGACAATATTCGGTCTGTGCCAGTATCACACTATCCGATGCGCCGATAGTGGTGTGTGATTTTTTACGCACCATCAATGTGTTCTCTGTATCTGACACAACCGCCACCATCTGACTTCTTTTTTATTTATGGACAATGTAAAAATTATGAACATTTGCATAACACAACAAAAAATTGGGACATTCAGAGTTAAATCTTTTTTTTTTAAAAAAACTTTACAGAATTCACATGTAGGAACATGCATATGAAATTCACTTGGGCCTAAGCATGTACGTTAATATTTTGCAATCATAACATACATGGTAATATTATATGTTTATGCATATTGTAACAAAGATAAGGTTCATACATAGTGTATCAAAGATAAACATGCATACACGAACATATACAAAAAATCATGGGTCATTTGAAAAACACAAATTGTATGTAACCATGTTCCATATGACCACTACTGTATTAACAGATTATTATGCAAACTTAACGAACATGCATAATAAACAATCGATAAAAATGCAAATGAAATAAACTTTTGTTCTGATACCATTGCAACTAATTTCACATGCATGAACGAATAATTGCATATTAATTATAAAAGCAAATAAAAACTTACAGATGTCACTTTTCGAATGATGATTTTGCTTGTCGTCGGAAGGAATATTACCAACGAACAACCCTTCACACTATTCACGAACCAAATTCGTCTTTTACACTAGATGTTCTTCTTCTTCCAAGAACGAACTGATCTCCCAGATCTCTCTTCATTTTTCTTTTTGCTTGGACATCAAATTTATCATGAGAATTATATGTGGGGTAAGTGGACAATTTTGAAAACCATCCACATCTCCCACTATCAACATTTAGATTTTTACAGACCCAACTAATTCTAGATCTTGGAGGTCAATGGTGATTCACCTATTAAGTAAATCCGGAAATACTCGCGGTAATTCGCCCTAGGGTGAATCCACCGAGCATGGCCCATCATCTAATTTCAGGCCTAGTTATGCCCAATAGGTTGGCATGCCTAGCCGAACCAACAAAAGACTCTTATATCAGCACTTTATACAATAGATTACCTATTACATATGAAAAATAAATTAGGACCTTTTGAGAATCAAGCTTTTATCCTAGAAGCCAGGTTCGAAATAGAAAATTGGAAAGCTTGTAATTAAGAGAAATTGAAGATGGCACTTATTACTATGAACATTGCGTGTAAATTTACTGTTCATGTCAAATGATGTTTCAAAAAATACAATTAATATAGATCTGAAACATCTACAATGTAGGCATTGAGAGACAACTTCTCATGTAGCTTTTGGAAGATAGATTCTCAGTTACCTTGAGCATTGGATTGCACAAGCATAGATCCCAGTTTCTGCAGAAGAAAAGGTACGATAAGTAGTGGATGATCAAGTAGTTGAGATGAAATTTAAATCCTTACTTGCACAGATTCCTTGACTTCTTCAATTTTATGCAGCAACAGATCACCAGACACAACACCCCCAGCCTCAGAAAAAGCATGTCTTGGTGAAGCCTTGACCTGCAATATTTTTCAGTTGATTTCCAGTGTCTGAATTTATTAAAATTCAATCTTATTATTAGCATTTGCTTATGACAACGAAAATGAACGGTGGAGTTGTATAATGTTAATGTTTCATTAATGCAGTTTTTCTAACTCCGACCTGTCAGTGAACCACCAGTTCAGTGCAGGCTCAACCAATACAGCATTTGAATAATCAAAAAATATGCTAACCAATTGGGATGTCGCAAGGTTTTTTTTTATATATAACAGGTATCTAACTTACACCGATTAATCCTGGGATGTTGCAAGGTTTGATCAATACTTGAAAAGCTTAATTTGAGGCTTGAGGAAGAGAAGAGACACTGAATTAGATGAAATGAAATTGGTGCTCTCACCGTGATGCAGTTAACATGTCAACGTCCTTCTCAACAAAACATGAATCATAATAAACATTTTAATCACCTAATAAAATATTAGGGCATATATTCAAATGTGAATATAGAACCCAACCTGACCATAAATTTTGGATGTGGTTTCTTAACATAAAATCCAACAAGAAATTCAACATTACCACTAATCCTTCTAAAAGATTTTCCTTCCTTTTTTTAAAAAACAAAACTGTCATAGAACCCCTACCTAGAATTAAATGAAAAATGGTAACAAAGATCTGCTCCATAACTTCAGACCTGATGTAAACTAAATCGCCTTAACATAACTAATGTTGATTAGATGAAGGTTAGGCATTAAACAAAAATGTTATCATACATGGAAAAAGCACATTATAGAAGAAAAGTCACAAAATTTTAGATTAGTGAATGTGTCAACTAGATATTATAGAAAACAAACCTTCATGCTTGGAGATCTCCATCTGCTTGAATTTGGAACATCAGTCAATGATCTCATAGTCGGTGTTGACAATGCATCCCCAGAGAATGATGTAAGCTTCCAATTACCAACTTCCTGAATCCTCTTTGTTGCTTCTAGAATAATAACCTAGGGCATATAGAAGACGATACCCATAACAAAGATTACAATATTACCAGAGTAGCAGGAAATTGCAAAAAGACAAAAGGAAAGGTGGAAGGGCAAAATCTGGGGTTAATTGTTGTTCTACAAAACTTGATTGAAACATGACTCAGAAATTATCCATTTCACAAACACCAAAAAGAATATGCATCAAATCAAAAGTATAATATACCGGAACAGAATTGACTAGCTAAGAATATGAGATGATGAAACAACCATTATTGCAGGGTTTCTGCATAGTAAGAGAAGTTTCATAAGAAATTAATCCTTCTTGCTCAGACCAATATAGGATAATACTATAATATGGCACTTCAAGAAGCCAACCAAATCTGCATGTTGGCATTCAATTTTCAACATCATATATGACAGCTATGTAACTACAACAGCCTTCAGAAAAGAGAATATAACAACTGGAGTGTCATCAAATCTCACATGATAAAGCTCTCCAGCACTAAATAAAAACAGCATTGTTATAACTGAAAAGGATAAGTTCTCTTTTTATGTCTGTGAGTTTCTGTTCTCTCTGTATGAGATAGTTATCTTTGTGCTTCATCAAATTTGTTTTAGTTTTTTATGTGATTTGAGGGTTTATTTTAGTGTTGCATCACTTGATTAGCTAGAAATATGCTGCTCAAAAAGAAAAATGTTTCAGGTTATGGACAAATAAAAATAATATATTTCTATATATTTCCGAACAGCCATCTGTGTTTGAACATTTTCTACAAGCTTTCGTGCAATATCACCATGTCACATGACTATCAACCATACAAATTTTCAAGGGCAATGTGACAAAATTATGAATATTTGACTATGTCAATGAACAATTATGCCATCACTTACTGCAGCCAAATTTCAACCCATCCAGTTCTGTCTCATAAGTAGGCCATGTACAGTAATGCGGTGGAAGTGGGAGGTGCAATGTAACTATGTAAGATACTATTAGCATGAAAAGATCTTGTTCTTATAAGATCTTATTCTAATGCAAATTCACAGTTGCAAGGGGCATTTGCAGTAAAGAATTTGAACCACCCATAATTCATTGAATTCCCTTGTCCATGCAGCAAATGGCAAACCTATGATCATTTGGACAGCATATTTCTCGAACCCCAAAATTAAGCATTCACAGCAACACTGATTTTCCAATTATTCATAACCTCAAACCAAGAAAACATGTTACCAAAATTAGATCATCCTCACCAATGCATTAAATTTGTAAAATAATTGAATTTGAAGAACAGAAACAATTGTGCTTCAGCACTAGCAACAAGAGAGCCTATCTTATTCAATATCCTCACTATAAATTGTGTTCACGAGTCTCTCAAAGAAATCTAAAGACATACATTTTTCTCTTTTTTTCTCAAAGGGAATATATTCTTTATTTTGCCACAACAGAACTAGAATTCTTTATACATACAAAAAAAGGAGTGCTCCAAAGGTACTATTAGAAGCTGTTAGGTATAGGACTATGCTGGAACAACTGCTAATTTAAACTGAATTAAATAGAGAGAAAAATATATGATGCGTATCTTCATCGAATTCTCAAGAACATAAATGATGTTTATTGTTATCATGACAGTAGTTAACACATCATCAATTTTCACTTCTATATAATCCTGTAGAGTTGGGCAAAATACCTTGCTTAGTAGTCTTGGGTTGGAAACACCTTGAAACTGCAGTTCACCCACAGGTGCAGCTTTTCCATGAGTTATACATTCAATCCTAAAAGTATGTACTCCATAAATAGATTGCAAGCAACCTGGAAGCATTAAGAAATTTTGTCAAGTGATATTTTAGGAACTTTTCCATTTGAAAGCAACTTTGGAACTTGCGCATATAGTTTTACATACATACACAGCATAGAAGTTTATAAAGAATGACAAGTTAGTTAGGGTACTGTAAAGAAGTGCAGAGATGAAAAGATTTATAGAATTTGCCTTTACTTGCTAATTCATTACGTTAGCAAGGTCAACTATTCCATAAATCATTAGCTAGTAAAATACCATTTAACACACAATTTGTGGAATATAAAACAGCATCTAACACCCAATTCCATACAAGCAAAGCTAGAGATGCAACTGATATCTTCATGCAGAACCTATAATGTAAAAGATAAATGAAACGAAAATTTAATATTGGGGAGATCTCTCACAAAATAACTTCCCTGTTCCCCACAAGGAAGCAACAGCTAGGAAAAGAAAGAGGGTAAGGAGAAAAAAAGACTCTTAAGGAAAAGAATCAAGAATTATTTTTCATAAGTGATGCATATATATCTACAGGACTCAGACATAGCATCCAAACTAAACCCGTAACACATAACTATTGAGTCCCATAATTCATAACACTCACCTTCAAACAGGAGCATACATATATATACAATAAGTTGTTTATATTATTATTATATATAAGTTCTGCTTGTTACACAAAATGGAAAAAATCTTACAGAAAGAAAAATAAATAAAGTTGGCAAATGCATTTGACAAGGATAAAGGTGATTCAATAGTTCAGTAGCAATTGAGGGATAATACTCACAGTTAAAGTGAGTAAAAATATTCAAGAGAGTATCTTCAAAGGACAAAGTTGATGATGATCTTCACACATCTGATCTACTCTTCTTCCTTAATTCTCCCTCAAATTGAAGATACTATAGAATTATGATGCTTGCAAGGATATAATGACAAGTTGTTATATATTGCAGAGTGAAGAGTTTTAAAATGTATCAACAAGACAAGGAATTACTGCACTAGAAACAAAGTAAAAAAGGATATTACTATGAGAGACGTGGATGTTCGAAAGAAAACCGATTAAAGTTCCAACACCTACTTGAGAGTGAGGGTATTGGAAGGAATTGTTGCACATAAAACTAAGGTTAGAACTCGTACCGTGTCAAGCAACTCAATTAAAATGTATCATTCCAATAAATTAATATAACTCAATACTACTCAGTACAGCTAATCTCTTATATGTTGTTGTGTCAATTGTGTCATGCCAACACTTGACACATCCTTTGGCTTGGCACAACATATGTCAAGATGAATTAAAATAAAATTTGTTATTTTTTGGACCTTGTGTTCATACAATATAATGTCAAAATTATACCATTGGGGAGGGAACATAAAGTCCAAATTAGATATATAGATGTGTTCTCTTCTTTTTCTTCTTCATGTCTTTCCACCTTTCACCTACAATCTACCACCAACACAATACGTCAAAATATTGGCATGGTATCAAAACAGTAACATTCCAGTCAAAGACTGAATCTTCAGCACAACTGAAAATTTGAATTTGGGTTAGGGCTTAGGATTCCATTATATTTCTTGAGAAGGGAGAAATGTCGAGAGGAGACTGAGTTTTTGGTCATTTTACTTTGAGAGAGAAGTCATCAAAAGAGATGCCAACATTTAGACAAGAGATGTTAAAAGAGACAAACAAGAACTAGCGTCTCTTAAATCAAGCACTCAACAAAAATGGAGAATGTGAGACATAATCTAGCAATACTTGAGAAAATGAGGAGAAATAAAAGCAAGATATTGTGACACTTAAAAAAAAAATCTTTAAAATCTTTCATCTTTAGATCAAATCTCCCTTTCTTCCAATTAATACATTTTTATTTTTAAGCAAATCTTGTTTTTTTAGAAAAAAAATAATTGTTGCTTCAACATTCCCTTTTATCATTATTATTTTTTAAAAAGAATTAGGTCCAAGCTAGGCCGCTTGGTTTGGGCCTAGGTTTTCTGTGAGGAGATCTAGAGTGCAACTTGATGGATTAGTAGACCATTGGTTGTTTGTCATAGTGATAGATGCAAAGCAAAGGATGATAAGCAACAATCATGTTTGAGGCAATGAGGACACAAAGGGGCTTAGGAGTATGGTGGTGGATTGGATGAAGGTAAAATCGACCTAGATAAAAGAGTTATAATGACCAATCATGTGGACGTTAATGTGGAGACTCATTGACATTGATAATCCCATGGAATTTTGATTTGGATAATAATGATCAAGTATGGAGGACCAGTTAGAAAGAGTATGCAATTTCTTTTAGATCCAACATTGTGAGGAAGATAATATCAAAGGTGAAGACCGCGTCATTTGAATGACTCTTGTAGTGAGCACTTGGTTCATCTAACATTAGAGAAGTGCTAGAGTAACAAGCAATGTTAGAATTTGAATTCCAGGTAAAAACCTAACATTTGCACACTTTTTATATTTCTAGGAAATGTGCTTGAAACCCATCTATAAGTTCTATATCTTGTTGTATTTGTTGAGTAAGTTTGCTAGTGTAAATCCCCTAGAAGATATTGTGTTTGTGCATTTTTAATGGTGCAAGTGAATTGATGGAATTTGTGGTCCTTGCAATCGTTGTCCAAACAGAAGGTCATGGTTGGACAAAGTGTTGGCTCGCTTATGATTAGTGCTTCCAATTTCCATCTTATGCTTCATTCAAGTTCCAAGAAAGACCTTTCCACATCCCCCCCCCCCCCCCTAGGCATGGTGCAACGACAAGGCATTCAACAATTAACCAAGCACCCACGGTTTGAATCTCAATTACGGTGCACTGCAGGATATTTTCCTCCAGTGGGATAAAAAATCTGAAACATTGGCTATGTCTGGATACCTGGATTATCAAAAAAGAAAGACCTTTCCACCCAAGTATGAGGGAAAAGGGCTTGCATTGCTCAAGCAAGTTTTGAGTTTCTTTGCCGATGGATTTCCACTAGAGAATTCATCATCGGAACTTAGTTGTAAATACTAAAGATCTAATTGCAAATGTCATTTCATATAAAGGGTGAAGTATACTTTTACATTGATGAATAACAACCACAAATAAACGAAACTACATGAATATCAAACACTAACAATTTTCCTTATCACAATGGTGATACCTATCACCAATTCCTCCTTTAGGCTAAGTGAGTCTTGGCATGTTTGTGTGAATACAAAAACAACAAACTCTTTCCCTTTGCGAGCACCTCCTCTATGTGAAGCCATCTTGGCATCCTCATCCATATGAGATATCAACACAACACTCTTCTCTTTAACAATGATTCTTTTGACATCATTACATCACCTAGCATTGACTATGCCTACTAGCACCCCCCCCCCCCCCCCCCCCCCCACCCCCCCAAGCAAGCTCAAATTTTAGCCATGTTAGTTCATCTACCATTTTCTACATGGCTACCATTAGAAAGGTTGACAACTTAACAACTGGTAGTCGATTGGATATGATTCCAATTGATCAATCGCCATCAAGCTACTTTGGATAAAAATGTATGATGGTCCTATAGGCCTTGAATTCAAGTCGAATAAACATCATTGTATTCCTAGGGTTCTCCTAAGTATGTTCACAAACTACTAGTCGTGTGTGTTGCAATTGTGTAGAATAAGTCTAGGCTACTCGATTTCTTTTTTATCACAAAAGATAAGCAAGTTCTTGATAGAGAGATTGGCACATAAAAGTATAAAACAAGGACCAAATATGCAGAATAAAACACTGAAAGCACGAATAGCACAAAATGCTACGACTCATCCATAACAAGAAAATCAATGCAATAAATTTCCTCCAAATTGATTGATAAAATGGGATAAGTGATCAGCAGCCCTAGATGTTCACGATTCCTTTCTAAGGAATTGTATATTTAATCATATTATGATTCTTCTAAAGAGCTAGAGAGATTGTCATGACAGTTGATATAAAACAATTATAAGGAAAAACTCCTTGTAAAATATTACTTATAGTTGTGCAATCCAAAATTGGTCAGACCTATAAAAAAGACTTATATGCAAGAATAATCATATACTCAACTAGCAAATCTAATTGTAGCCAACCAAGGTCTAGGTAACTATAGATCAGGCGGCATCACCTCAGCAACAGTGGGTTTTCAAGAGGAAGAAGATGAATTAAATATGGAAGATAATAAGTTGAAATTGAATGTGGTAAGGCAGGTGACTACTAACACTGGAGCCATAGTGAGCAATTCAAAAAAACATAAGTGGGAATCTTGAAAAGGGACCTAGCCACAGTCCACGTAGAGTGATCTTAAGTGACCCTACATTTCAAGTAAATCGCATACACTTGGAGTAAATTGAACTATGGGTTAAATCACCATGATGGAGGATGGACTAGGTTTCTTAAATGCAGTCTTTAACAATAACATGAGAACATCAATGGATTACAGTAAGAAATCTAACGGTAAAAAACTTCTATAGTCAGTAATGCACCTTGCTCAATAACAATGCCAATAACTGCATGAAGAGGAATGCGCTGCTCAACCTTGATCAACCCTAATAAGGGTAAAATAGATGGTCTGGTGACCTACAAAATTATGAAGCAAATGTAATAAACCAATAATAGAAACAAGTTTAGATTAGATGCAGCACAAAAACACAATTCACTAAAAAAATATATTATTATGAACAAGATGGCTAACATGGGAAATTAGGCAATTGCAAAATTAGAGGATAGAAATCATTTTATACCTAAGAACTCAAATGGACATGGAATAGATCCTCTGTTCTCTAATAAGATAATTAACATATCAAAGAACTATCTTAAATAATTTACTCTCTTACACAAAAAGATCTGCCAAAATGAACTTTTACAAAGTCTAAAACTTAAAAAATTAAATTCCTAATTTACATCATTTTCCACTACAAAGGAAAATTCACCTCCAGGTGGGTTGTCAGCATCTCCTATTTAGGTGTTTTGTTGTAGCTACACCATTTGAACCTCCAAGGAACATAATTTATGCATTTTATATTTTCTATTTCATTCCTCCCAATGAATAAAAACTAATTGCACCTTAAGTTTCTTTTTAATCCTTAAGGAATGAATCTTTGACTTTTCCCCCTTTTGGCCACCCCTTCCTAAGTAAGGAACATTGCAACTCATCACAAGGCAAAAATGCTCTCTATAGCTCTACCATCATAGAATCTGAAAATGATAGTGCTACGAAAGATAAGAGTGTAATCACCAAAACCAAAGGAGTACAACCCATGACAAAGTTACACATAGGAATGGAGTCTATAATGTTTGTTGGTGAGATAGCAAAACCTCTAATTTGAAAATAATTTTGAAAAGAAGATTGTAATTGTATCAAGGTTATGTGAATTTAATCCACAAACAAAGTTGCCACAATTTAAGTCTCAAATCAAATTCACAAGGGTGCCCCTCTTTTCTCTTGTAATTTTACAAGTTTGTTTTCCATTGAATTTGTATCACCTTGAAATGAATCCCAATCTACCTTACAAGTATTGTCATGGCAGTCAATATCGACATTGACCATTTAAAAAAATTGGATATCAGCAATAGCAAATTAGTAGAATCAGTTAGATTGGAATCTAAAGAGAAGTTTGTGAAAAAAAAATCAAATAATATTAATGGTGACAATGATATTAAATGTAATTATTATTATAAATAAATCTGAAATCATGTTAGTAGATTAATAAGTTATGTATGATATATAACAATCTAATATTATTATCAGATTCGTATGTACAATATGTATCATATTGAATAATCTAGCATCATATCATAAGATTAGCATGTGATATAATTAAGGGGAATTATTGTTCATCACACTGGTAACTCCCTTCAACCTAATATGAATTATTGATCAATAAAAGACATTAGTAACACACTTTCCAGTTTTATCGCTTTACAATTGTCCATAAACATCATAACCTTAACACTTCTTCTCAAGTTGGTTTGAATATATTATAGAAATAATAGCTTGTTACAACTGTTCATTCCAACTTAATCGAATTGTATTAGAATCAGCCGAGTTTGATAAATAACTATGAGAGTTGTTTGTGATAGGTACTGGACCAAATCCCAGAAGGCATCATAGTTTATTATTTGCTAAGATAATTGGACTAAATCTAGGTAATCCTTGTATCAGATCCAACAATGATATCATCATTCAATAATTTCCTTTTTCTAAATCAGATGAGGCCCACCTGAATTAATTAGAGAGTGGGATACCCTATGGAGAGCCTATTTTGCAAGTAGATCTGCAAGGAGAACAACTTGGATTTGTAGGGAAGCAGAATTGCATGGATCAGATTTCTTGTTAACATTGTCACCTATGACCACTAATAGGAGATCAAGTTGAAAGAACATACCTCCTTAAAGTCCCACATGTTGATGAAAGGCAGAATGTTTACTAGGGCAACGAGGGATTTGGATTGTCACATGATTAAAGGAGGAGGTGAGAAATAAGAGGGGCCTCAATCTGTCGAGACAAAGAGGTCTCTTAGGTTACCCAATTGTTGTTACTTTGGCATTTGTAGACCTGATGCATGGTGAGGAGAGCTCCTGAGGCATATTTACTCAAAGCTTTGTAGCCATCCATGTGAAGCGGTTTGATAGGAACCAAGTTCTAGATGTGGACCAGGTGTTGGATCATGGGGGAAACATGCTGGATCATGGGGGAAACAAGCCCAAAACATGGCTTGTATATTCCAAGAGGGGCAAAACACAAAGGGGCCGAATAGAATTAATATATAGTAGACAGTTTATGTTTAGAGTCAATTATATCTTTGTGGCAGTTATGTTAACATGTTTTAGAGTATGTGTGTAGTTATAAGTTTGTGGGAAGTTAAAGGGGAGGGGATCTAAGAACTACTATCAGAAGAGAGCATTGGCTTTGGCTAGCGGAGAGAGTTTCTTTACCAAATTGTCTGTGTTAACCCTAATACAATTTTGTGTTTTGTGTCTCTATTCAGAGTTTTGGAACTCTAACACGGTTGAAAATGAAAGGCACATAGAAAGGCACTTCAAAGAAGGAATCTATCTATCGAAAGTTGCAACATGCAGATTTGGTGTAGGCGAAGAGGAGTTGATGTGGTCAATTTTGGAGAAGTGTGGAGCGCCAAAGATGGTTTTTTGTTGTGGAGGTAGCAACTCTAGGGAAAGATGAAGGAGAGATTGTTTTAGTGCTGCTTTGGAAGAGGAAGGGTTGGAGGGAGATGGCGGGTTTGGAGGCAGCCGAGGTAGTGATGGCAAGGAAAAGGTGGGTGAACCTCCTTGGTTCATTGTTTTAATACTAAGAACAATTGTAGGCACTGTGCCAAGGTTGTGAGCTTAAAGGGGCAACCAACAATGTCTGATCTGACTGTGAGGATTGTAATGCTCATTGAAGACAAGTATTGTCATTTATGGAGGAGTGTGTTCCTTAACAAAGATCACAACAGTAACTCAGAGAGATAAGGACTCCATTGATATAAGGGAAGTTGAAGAGATTCATGAAGTTTATAAGTTTTGTATGAATGGGGAAGAGGTGCACATGAGAAGTTCTTGTGAATTGATTGCAAAAGAGAGGGATGAAACAACAAATTGAATCAAGAATGTGACTTTGATATGCAACATAAAAACTCAATGCATCAATATTGTTACGAAGAAGATGGTTAATATGGAGGAATTAAGATCTCTTTTAAAGGACCGATCGATAAAAATTTGAAAATTTATTCTAGCAAACAAATAATCCTGTACTTAAAGGACTCAATTGAACTGACAAATCTCCCATTCTACAATTTGACAATTACCAAATCAAACCACTATCATAAACAACTTACTCTCTTAAGCAAAAGGATTTACCAAAATAAATTTCTTCAAAATCTAAAACTACAAAAAAAATAGTTTGTAGCAAGTACCTTGTAAACTATTTCATCCAAAGTGATGTAAAGTCTACGTGAAGCAATATCCTTGTGGAGCACATATCTTCTGATAGGAAGGTACAAGAGCATAACAATACCAACTCCACAGGCCAAAACAAGCAACAGCGATATTAGGACCCATATAACTGTATCATACTGCACGTGGTTTCTAGAAAGCTCGTCAAAGGAGGCTGCATATATCACCTTTCCAGATGTTTCTTCTTCGTCACCGACCTCGGATATAGGATCTTCCAATAAAAGTTCATCGGATTCACTTCTTCCATGAAGACTAATAGCATGGCCGGATAACATCCCTATGATTTCTTAGAAGTAAGTCACCAAGCACATGGGTTTATGTCCTAGAAGATATATATGATATTTTCTAGTTTGACATTACTCTTTTAACAGTTAACAAGAAAGAGAAACAGCGCATGTCAGCAGTCAAGACTAATTATTTCAAAATCTGGATGCAAGAACAAGATAGTAACACATTATGAAGGTCATAAAATGAGAATAATTAAAAGAAATCACGATAAAGATATCTGAACTGAAGCGTAGTACTTTCTAGTTATACAGCCTCTCTTGTCATCATCAATACAGTACCAAAGTGGAATAAGGTTGCAAAAATTGAACCACCACATTGTAGATTCATTAAACAAACTGCATAAAGTGGGAAAGAAATCCAAAATAGATTCTCATTGAAGGAAACAACCATTCAACATTTTTACTTTATCGTAAACATCAGTTCGACTATACAATAATCAAAACTTCACAACTTCCTAATAATTAAGGATGTTTTTGGGTAGTGAGATGATCAGGTCTCCAGCTAGACTTGGGCATAATATTTTTTATTTTATTTTTAATTGCTAATGTCTACCTAACTACAATCATATTGCTCACTTACGGACATTGAGATATCAAACACCATAACATAGTAATTACAAGCTAACTCAGGAACTTTCTAAATATATTAAGAAAATTTGAAGTGCCGTACGCATTTCCATGAGTAGTAACTACAGGTGCAACATCTTCTTAGTTAGCTTTCTTCATACAGAAGCATCCACTAAGCTAAACAATTTGATACATTAAAACGCAAATTATCAATCCAATCAACGCAACCATAAAAATGCGCCTAACGAAGTTCATATGAGTCTCCAGACTCCATGCAGTAAAAATAAAAAAGCGATCACAAACCGACTTCTTGAGATTTCAGCGACAAACGTGATCTTGAGAAAAGAAAACTCCAGATACTGAATAAGGAGAGAACTTTGTATGAAGAAACTCTCGGAGCCAAACGTACGAATCCATGCTAATCCATCACGCGAATAATCAGATACGGGAAAAAAAAGCAAGAAATATTACCTTCTGGAATTGAAGAACGAGGAAGACAAGAAGAGATTTGGATGAAGGAGGAATCTCGTCGGACACTCAGACACCGAAATTTGCCTCTCGCGATCTCTGCAGGTGCAGGCGGAACGGTAGGTTGGTGACAGGCCGGTAACCAGCCACCAACCACGGCTCAGCCGTAGGCTTCGGACTAATTGGGCCGAGATGTATTTGAATTTTCCCATTTCTCTAGAAACTGTTTCGTTAAAATTCAAACAAAAGGAAAGTAATTTGTTTGTGAAAGAGATCAAATTCTCGAATTTATATATTATTGATTTTATATTTATTTGATTTTTCTTTGTCGTTAACAGTAACAGCCGGTTTGGTTTTTTTTTTTAATTTTATGATTTTTTTAACCATCAATATATTTTTATATAAAATATATTTATTTTTATTTAATTAAATTATAATTTAATACATCGTTGGATCACACCTACTATTCTACAATGCCTTTTGAATAATTTAAATGAATTTAATATTTAAATTTTTCAATTCATTTTAAGATGAATGAAGAACGAACAGTCGATCCGCCTAGGCTCACTACTGTACCCCAATGACTTTTATACATAATTTCAATACGATATTATATATAATATAATTATTTCGAATACGTTATAGGCCCGATCCGTGGGGATCAATTCGTGTTCCGCATAAATTGATCTGCAGATTGACTAAAATTTATTTTATTTTTTAAAATTTAAAATTAATGGAGAAGATTTAATGACGTTAGTGGATTTGATCCATTTGAACCGTAATTAAACTATAAAAATTTTCTCTTGATCCGTTTAATATTACAATTATATAAATTTTAAAATTTTAATATTTTTTAATATTTTTTGATAGGCATATGAGTTGAACCGAACTCGTGAACCGGCGGTTAACATTAGATTGAATTGTAAATTTTTTGGGCGGTTAAGTTGATGGGTCGATCCACTTGTCCGTCGTATGGTCGTTTGACAACTCTAGAGTGGACGAGTGATATATTTTTCGCTGTATTTTCAATTTTGACAAATTTGAAATTCAGAATAACATATTGATATTTATTTATAAAAGTCTAAACTTGAGTGGGATTTATTTTTTATATTTATATTACTTTATTAATGATTATTGTAAAAGAATATGCACACAAACACGTTACACGTTATAAAACAGATGGACAAAGAAACAAGAGGATAGAAATAGTTTCGCAGAAAAAAAATATTAGATCACTTTATCGACCATTAAAAGAAATATTAAAATATTAGTTCACTTTAAAAAATTATCTAAAATATTTTTTTATTTTTAACTGATCTAATAATGAGAAATGAATCATCAGTCTCATCATTTTCAAGTAGTTTTAATCAAAGCTACAAATAAAACAGTTTTGATCAAAATAATTGTAAGATTAAATAGTTTTAATTAAAATAATTTTGACTATAATAACTCTAAGATTAAAATAATTTTAATTAAAATAGTTCAAAAGTAAAGTAATTTTAGTAGAAATAACTTCAAATTATTTTAGTCAAAAACAGTTTGATCTTAGAGCTGTTTTGGTCCAAACTAAATTAAAATAATATAATTTTAATCAAAATTATTTTAAATAAAAAATTATAAATAAAACATTGTTTTAGTATGCTTTTTAAAGTATGCTCTTTTATGGATTTTTCATCAATAGCTCAAATCGCTGTCAAGTCCAAATTCTTTTTTCTTTTTTTTGAACGTATAATAAATATCATAGATAAGTGGAAGGGATAGCAATAAGATGATTAATTATATAGAGAGAGAAAGATGCTCCTAACATTACAAAGAGGAAAATGAATTAAAATGGAAGTCAGAGGTCAGAGATGTTTGACTTAATCATGTTCCGATGTTCAAGTTAGTCCGTCGTCAGAAAATAGAGAAGGAATGCAAAAGGTGAAAAATGTTAATTGTGTATGTATGTGTACCTGCGACAGCAAGAAGCAAGGTTTATATATAAGAAGTCAGAGAAGATGTCACATCGACGATAAGAGAAATATTCTATCATCACGGTAGTTGAGGATTTCGTCACCCATGTATTTAGTACAGGTATACCATGTTGTATTAATGAGGTAGGTGATCTACCATTGAATACTTTATTATTCCACATATCCTTCTGGCAACGGTTCGGCAAACTGAGTAAGGAGGGAAGTGATGATGGAGTGGGACTACTTGGTCGAGAGCGCGGATTCGACGAGAATAAGTTGATTGAGGAGTCGACCTCTGTCTTGAAATTCATGGAATCAATCGAGAAGAGCCAGTCGGGCACAAAGTTTGGAGCTCAGAGCTCAAAACTCAGACGAAGTTCAAGCTCGAAGCTTCGAGCTCAGACATAGAATCGGAGCTCGGACACAGAGCTAGGGCGTGGAGCTCAAACAGGCACCTAGCAAAGTTGGTTGCGGAGTCAGGCATTGAGCCGAGTGGGTTGCGGAGTCGAACACTAAGCCGAATTATGTCTCCTCCACTTAGATCAAATTTAATTTTCTTGATCAAGGATATATCAATCCATAAGCACTTAGCAGAACAGATCATCTGTACTTGGATCATACTTTGATTTTCTTGACAAAGATATATGAACTCATATAATATATATATATATATATATATATATATATATATATATATATATATATATATATTATATATTATTATTATTATTATCTTTACTCTTATCCATTACCATTATCTTTACTCGTATCCATTTAAATATGCAGCCTTTGAAACAAGTTAAATATATGGTATTGAGTATCTAAAGTAGTCACAGTTATATATAAATACAGACCTCTAGATTATGCAATGAGGAGAGATACGACAGACTTGTTAGATTATAAAAATTTAAATCTCATTAGATACATTATATGTAGAAAGTTTTATGATGTTGAATCATTTGTTAGGATTCATTTATACTTCATAATTTATTCTGATAATTATTGAGAAATTTTGTGAAACTAGATCGATCATTTTTAAAATTAATTGAATTGAAAAAAATGAGATATCTGAATTATAAAAAATTATATATATATCCTAAATTTAAATGGATAATATATTATATATATAATATATATATATATATATATAAGTATTTATAGCTATTTATAAATTTAAATACATGTGAATTTGGTCCGACTTAAGTAGATATATATGTGATCTAATAAACAGTTCAAATTCTATAGAGATTATTAGAAACATATATATTATCATTTCTAATTCGGAAAGGAAGACGACCGTCGTCCGATTGCAAATTGCTAGCATTATTTATTCTATTTACCTAATATATCCCTTTCTTACCTACTTTACCGTACATATAAAAATAACTTAAGTGTTTCGTTCATGAGTAATTGATTAAAAATTGTTTTCCAAGGGCCTCAATCCGAAAACTATCAACATTAATTTCTCCAGATTGAACGAGATAATGAGTTGAGGCAAATAGGTGTATGATGACCGACTCAATTTCATAAAATATTATTATATTTTCTAATGGATGATCGATTCTGCTTTATAAAAATTTTCTATTGACTATGAAAGTAAATTGAAAAATACAAATAATTTGTCATTCTAAAATTAATCAATAATACAGCATAACTAAAAATCAATCCATGAATAATTAATTAAGTATATAAGTATTTTATTATTACACCGTAGTCGCATGGACAAATGAGTTGTAGTATCAAAGTGATATAAACATGTCAAATGAGTTGAATAAAGATCAAATTGGTTGGACAAACTTGATTGACTAAGACGAATGAATATAACTACTTGAACAAGCGTCGCTAACTCTGCAAATAAATCAAAGAGAATGAAATATTTATGGTAGGAATATTAAAATCATGTAGACAAAGTTACTAAAAATATAATGAAAATATGAAGAAAAAAATCATATATGCATAAGACATATATCAATTTCAGTGGAAGAAAACATATATCAATTTCAATGGAAATTTCTTCCACATGGTAATTTGAATGAGGAAAAAAGAGCTGGAGTTACTCAACCTTCCAATTGAATGAAAACTAGAAATATAGAGATAAATTAAGAAAAGATAGTGAGTATCATTTTCATAAGAAGGGGCATATCAGGAAATGCAGTAGAATAGAAAGAAAAAGAAACCACAATAAAAAATTAAATATTAGACAATATTGTTCATGAGGACTCATTCGACGATTACGAGTACAAAATACTCGAAAATCACATCTCATGACACAGTTCTAACTTAAAAATTTGCATGCGCAGACAACCAAACAAAAAAGCATTTAATGATATAGAAAAATTGCTGATGGGCTTTAAAAAAATCATATATCATTTACTATAAAAACTATCCACACTTTTGGCAGATAGTCTGCTATCTAGCAGCACTATACAATTGCTGCATAGTACATGAAAGTAGGGAGTTAGTTCAACATTTGGAACTAGCAGCATTGCTTATGAAATTAGCATCATCTAAGAATATATAGAAGGCAAAAATAAAAAATGCTAGCCACTAGCACCAAATAGAAACTCCTCCAAAATTTTTGATGCTTCAGATGCCTCATTTTGCAGAGCTTTGGACATGGAAGTTGTAGCAGAACTGCTGCTGGCTCCTCCATTAATCAAAACTTCACCAGCAATGCTTTTCTTAGGAAGAAAAATACTAGATCCATTTTGTGGTTTGACAAATGGTTTAGCAGTCAAGCAGTCAGTATTTTTATGTCCCTCTTTGGATTCCTTTGCTGGGTTTTCGTCATTGTGCATACTTTTCTCAGGAAGCAAACTCTTCCCAAGCTTATTCGTGATATTTGACAGCCCATTTCCAAGTGTAATAAAGCTGATTCCCTTCGGCAATTTCATAGGTTTCTTTGCAGAACCCAAATTGGCTTCCAAATTCTTAGATGAGACATGGGTAGTGCTTGAAATGATAGTTTTTGCAGAAGCATTTACATTTGCATGGTTCTTGTTCATACAATTTTGTATGCCTACATTCAAATTTTCTACTGTTGGTGGAGAAACTAACTTTCTAGCATCTGGCAAAGAGGGACCTTCAACATCCACAATCTAAAGAAATGAATAATGAAGTTAATTTTGGCCAAAGAAGCTAAAGATGAAAACTTATGGAAAACAATAGAAAACACTATGCAAGAGGATACCTTATGAGAAAACTTGCATTTATCACCTCTATGACATGTGCCTTTTGACTTGAAGTTGTGGCATGGATACTTGGAGAGTTCATGATCAAATGGGCACTCATCGCCTTTCAAACAAGAGTCGCAAGCAAAGTACTTGCATGGCTGCGAAACAACCAACTAGATGTTATCAAGAATAAAAAGGAAAAGTCATGATAACATTTAAGCTATGGAACAGCTATGTATGTTTATGACTTGCAAGTAAATGGGTACAAATCCACAAGATTACTTTGATACTAAGGTTAACTGGTAGAAGAAAAAAATTGCAAAACGAGAAGGATTAAAAGAATGCAAGTGAGACAAGTCTAAAAAGCTGTAAACATATACATGGGGCACTTAATATCAAGTCACAAGGCAATCACTTAAGAGAAATAATAAATTTCACAATATCAGTGTCTTGAGTTTTGGGGCTGAGTATTCTCCAACTAGTGATGTCAATTAGCCATGCCCAGGCCAGCACGACTCAGGCTCATGCTGACCTGGTTTCTGTAATGCTGGCATGGGCACAACATAACAACAGACCATCCTCAACATGCTCCAGAGTGTTCCAAGTTCACACCTAGCATGAGCCTTTAGCCTGGCCACATTGTGCCCATGCCAAACTAGGCATGTCAGCTAGATTTATATAAAAAAGATAAAATAAGAATTTTAAAATTTCTAAAAAACCTAAAGAAAGAAATTTCATAATTAAAATTTTGATATTTGCATGATTACATCTTATGTTTAGTTCAACAGTCTCAAATTTGGTACCACATCAATATGTCATAGATAATTATTGGAATGAAATATATACATATTGAGTCCGCACCATCTTTTGGCTTTCTAGGGTTGCCTACTTACCTTCCTTAAGAAGCATCAAGATCCACATAGTTCTATACTAACCATATCACTTAGACCTATGAGTTGTCAAGTAAATCATCTTATTGCTAGCTTGGTCAAATGGCTCCTAGTGTACCTACTTCGCTCGAGCTGACTTCATCTTTATCAAACTTAAATGTTATGTAGCCCTTATCTCATAGGTGGTCCTCAACTTGTAACTAATCCTTCAAACAAATGCACATCTCCAATCTCTCTTAATTCAAGTGGCTCCTCTCATCCACAAAGCGATTACCTAAACACTAAAACAAGCCTCTACTTAATGAAAATAAGGAAACACATTGACATAAAAAAGGCAATGATTGAAGAAATAAGTCAACAACTATCCAATTTGACTAAAAATGCATCTCCACTTCACAACTACTCCACCTTACCACTCGACCTGCGCATCTGCTTCACAACTACTCCACCTTCCCACTCAACCAAATAAGGAAAGATATTGACAAAAAAGGCAATGATTGAAGAAATAATCCAACAAATATTTGATTCAGCTAAAAGGTGTCTCCGCTTGACAACTACTCCACCTTCCCATTTGAAAGAGTCAAGTTCTCTTCAGTTGAGGAGAATAACACAGTCAAAAATTTAATTCTATTAAAAGTTGTTTAAGTTGTTAATTTTTATAATTTATTAGAACTTAAAAAAAAATATTTAGTTTTTTTAGAAAAGTCTATTAAGTTTTATTAGAAAAATTAGAGTTTTATTAGAAAAATTAAAGGGTCTATCAAACTATAGTTAGAATCTCATATAATGATACAGTCGTTGACTTAATAGAGTTTTCAATTTCCTTTCCTCTGTGTTTCTATGTGAGAATCGGTAACTTTCCTTTGGTTGAGGATTGCATCTTTATTTGTCCGTTGTGTTGCGCCACTACTGCTACTGTATCCACTAGAACAAGTAGTACATTATGAGCCATCTGTCACAACCTACTAAATTTCAAGCTCAAGAGAGGTTCTTGATCTATTATTTAGTCCACCCTCTTGATCCATGGTTTTGGCCCATGGTCTCTCTTTTATGTTTTTCCTTTAGAGATTATTATACACATTTCTAGAATTTTCTAATCATGAAAATATTTAGGTATTTTATAGGATGAAATATTTAGATACTTTGTAGATGCTTTCTATACATGTAACATACATTATGGGATCAACCCAATCTTAACCATATATTCAAGAGGATGCATAAAAATAGCTTCCTTCTCTCCACTTGTAATCATCCTCAAGAATAGTAATCTCACTTTAGTTACTAATCTTTCAAGCTCTCTCTCAATGTCTTTTGGCTTCTCTTGTGTAGGTTTCTAACAGGTTAAGCCTACTTAGCAACTTTGCGAAGATGAGTTGTCTGTGCCGCAGGGGTAACTGGTGCTAAAACCAAGCCTGTGATAGTTAATATTGGAGTCAAAATTCCCACCATCCAACATTTAAGTATTATTCTTAAGAGCAATGGCGTCCAATGATGAGACCTTGGGCAATCAATCTTGTGTAATGGAGAAGCAGCACACACAAGGCATATGTGGCAAGGCTAAGGCAACGAAGGTGGATGTTATTGAATCACAAGTTGCTACCATGGAACAAGCTATCTCCAAGGTGCAGTCCACCATAAAGGAGATTAGTGCTGATAGCTTAGAGGAAGATATCTTCAAGATGAAGTCCATTAATGGGATTATTGAGGATCTCACCAACTATATAGATGGTGTAGAGACGGAGTGTAGAGACAGTGTGGTGAATTAGTTGTTGCCACCAAGAAAAATCATTCTCGATTATAAGAATGCTTAGCATGTGGAGCTGCAAGCTATCACTTAGGAGCACGTCGAACTTAGAGCATTTGCAGAGTAGGTGTTGCAGGATTGACTGTCAGAAGTGGAACCACACACACATAATGAGTCATAGGCACATGTGGGATTAGCTCAAGGTGTTCAAGTGTCAGCAACATCAATATTATCCTAATGCCAACAATAGTCATCTATAAGGATGCTCGTGATGCCAAGGAGGTTGATAGTTTCTTGTACAACCTTAAAAGGTGGTTGATTGGATGTAGTGAGATCCTAAGGAGACTACAATGCCAAGGAGATTGACTTATACAACCTCTCTTGTATCATTAGATTTGATGTAGCAAGAGAGACGGTTGATTCCACCAGAAGATTTGCGAGTATCGCCATTGCTTACCTCTTCTTTGTCACGAGCAAGAGTTGTCGCCAAAGTTAGTCGTAGATAGGTTTGTGGGTGGGTTGAGAAGGAAAGGTTGTGATACTTATCTCCAGCCACACCAAAGAATTGCTCCATGACCCATCGTACAATTCAGGATCAAGTTGGTATTCACCCACCTACAACGACTCGATGTTCAACTTGCCACCCCCAAACTTGGTGTGCCACTATCGGTGATTATATTTTACAATAATACACTATAAAGATTAATTAAAGAATTGATAAGATTTTGCTTGATAAATAAATAATAAAAAATTGAAATGAGAATTTTTAAAACAATGGGTACCTTGTAAGAAGAGACGAGGACAAATTGATGAGACCATGAATGTTGGTGCAATGGTGCTAAGATGGGTGACGTCGCAACAAGAATTAACATATATGTACTATGAATTGTATGTATATAAAAATACATTATATATTATGCTAATTAACAAGAATATAGAAAATTAATAAAATTAAAAGAGATTAAAGGGGACATTAGAGAATGAAAGGGGCAAAAATGAAAAGGGTGACCCTTATTTTTGTTATCATCAAGGGCACCCCAATTCGAAAACATATTGAAACAAAACTTCATCCCATTTTTCATACTGAAAATACACTTGTTCTAGTATTGTTGTAGCAATTTTGGTTAACACTGGCCACAACATGTGTCAGTTTTGTTCAAAACTACTACATCGTACCAAAATTGTTTGTAGCAGTTTTGGCTAAAAGAGCTACACATGTAGCAATTTTGACCAAAGTTGCTACAATAGTGTTGGAACAAGGGCATTTTCAAATGAAAAATGTGATGGTGTTTTGATATTTTTTTCAAACTAGGGCACCCTTGTAACAATAACAAAAATAAGAGGCACTCTTTTGATTTTTGTCCAAAATGAAATTGTTTGAGAGAATTAAGCATACGAGAGCTTAAGAGTGTGTCTATGATGAATAAAAAGGATTAGAGTATTTTGGTCATTTTAAGGGTGTTTGACCAAAACACCCTTTAAAATTAACATTTATAACTGTTGATGGGGATTTTCGTAAAAATAATACCAACTAAATTCAAATTGGAGATGGGGTTGTCAAGCTAGCTCGTTTGGGATGTGTCATGCATGACCACATCCACACTAGGCCCATGTCAGCATAGGGGGTGAGTCAGGCCCAATATGGCCCAAACCCATTATGGTTTAAGTGTGTCGTGTCAAGCCGAACCATGGGCGGTCCAATCCACTTGATACCTCTAACTCAATGCTTCTACCAATAGACCCCTAGCCCTCCTCTTTCAAGATGGCAATGAGCTAGGTATCATCAATTTTTGGTACTATCTCAACATAAACCTGATTATGTGCATGTTACCTAATTCTCATTATATATTCTCTAATACTTATTCCTCAGTTAAAGCTTACTCAATTAGAAAAAAGCATACCCCAAACTCTAAAATACCTATTAATATCTAACTTAAATATATATGTATTCACATAGTAGACTTAATGGCTATGATATGCATGTATTCACATGTACCTGCAATTTAAGTACCCTACTTGTATAAAGGAAGCCAAAAATTAACCCCTACTTGCATATATATAGGCACCTCAACCCAACACAAACAATTTGAGAGCCAAGTATCCAATTATCAGGGTACCCAATCACAAAGACCGATGAGATTGTCAATTGAGGCACATGGTTTATCTTGCATTAGAAGATGAAAGCAGGAAAAGGAAATGCCACTTATCCATATGGGCTGCAGAATTATCCATCATATGTCAAGTAACATGAAGTTTATGGACCAAGTCACAATTGAGGCACATGGTTTATCTTGCATTAGAAGATGAAAGAAGAAAAAGGAAATGACACTTATCCATATGGGCATGCAGAATTATCCATCATATGTCAAGTAACATGAAGTTTCCAAACCAAGTCATAAAAAAAACACAAAGCGATGTTCTTCAGGTAACCATAAATAGTAAACTATCACTAATAATAAAGGGGTTTAAAAAAAATCCAAACCTTGGAGAAAGAATATATATTCTAGGTGAGAACTCTACCTGTGACTTTGTGTGAGGTGTGGCATCATGGGAAAATTTGCACAAATCTCCCTGCATGAAAAAAAAATCTTATGTGAGATTTCTGTACGACAGCTGAAAAAGAATTGGATTAACTGGTATAATAATCATTATAGACAACAAAAATAACAAATTTAACCACCGAGACCATGGATAACATTTTTTGATAGACTTTCATTTTTTGAGAAAGTTTTGACCATGTTTTGCTTTGCTCAAACTTTAGCTAAAAACCTGAAGACCATGTCAGCTTGTCTCATCGCAACCAGCCACAGCGAAATCACATACAACACAGGATCAAGACATCAGGAAATGAATGCACAATAAAAATGATATCCTGGATAAAATTTCTTAAGATGTGAGCTCTCTCAAATCACCTTGAAGATCACAAGAATCAAGTAATAACATCACAAGAATCAAGTAATAACACGGCTAATGAAATTAGGGTAGTAGTTAAGATTTTTGGCATTTGTGCACTTCATGTGGTGCCAACGATGATTTATTTCAACCATATTTAACTTTCTTAATCCCGGGTTATCTTTTCCTCAAAAAAAATTAGTAGTAGTTAAGATTCTATAGATCATCATAATGTGACATCAGGAACAACTTATCATCATCAACCCATGTTTGTCCTAGTTATTTGGGTTGGCTATAGGAATCTTATCTCTCCAATGAACTTTATGCAATGCAAGGTTATATCACTAATAGTATACAAATTAAAAATCTATTTTTTCCATACTAGCTTTAGAACCAATATTAATTGTAAATAATGTATGCTAAGTGTTCATCTTGAATATGATTATTAGTTGGTTTAGTAATAGCGTAAAAAAGGATAGGACTTAGAGCTCTTAGATGAAACCAGCATCTACTTATAGAAGGAAAAAAAA
The DNA here is from genome assembly GCF_044706935.1 of Curcuma longa. Taxonomy (NCBI): domain Eukaryota; kingdom Viridiplantae; phylum Streptophyta; class Magnoliopsida; order Zingiberales; family Zingiberaceae; genus Curcuma; species Curcuma longa. The sequence continues at coordinate 528,083 of NC_133876.1, read as the reverse complement.
ACCCACACTCTTAAAGTTCAATTACAATATAATTAAAAAAACAAATTCTTCTCTAGAACTTACCACAATAATTGTCTGGGTAACTAGGTGTAAACCAACAACCATAGAAAAAAATATTTATCACACTCCCAGTAAATCAGGATTATTAAAACAATACAGCTACAAGATATTTTTTTTCTCCAAAACCTATCCCAAACATCGGCTAAGGATTCTACTATGACCTTTTTCTAAATCAATAAATAAATATCCATAAATGTTATTTCTCTTCTCTATTTTTTTCGACTAGTTATCTTATCAAATAATTAACATCTATGGTTGATCTTCCAAACATTAAACCAAATTAATTTTTGAAAATGACTGTCTCATCTTTAATTTTCCTCTCAGTAATTATTTTTTCAAAATTTCATGGTATGACTTATCAACTTTATGCCTCTATAATTTGGACAGTATTATATATCACCTTGATTCTTATAAATATGTATAAAATTTATTGAATAACTAAGTTCACTAAATTAAACATTAATTTCCTTAACTCTACCAAATTTCAAGAAAAATATAATGTGAATCTATACTTTCACATACCTATACTTTCTTCCAAATCTACGATTGCTAAATCTACCAAAATTTTCAATCTCTTAAATCAAATTATCTATGGAATGCTCATTAATTAACTTTACAACTTTCCAACTCTCCTTATATATTTTACCTTTAGCTTTAGAACTCCAAAAATTACTCTATAAATATGTATCATCATCATCATGAAGCCTCGTTTGTCCTAACTATTTGAGGTTATTAATGCCCCCAAAATATCAATATCATGAAACTCCTCATTCTAAATTCTTTCAACATTCTATCTTTGACAAATCTTATTTCTTAAAATTCTACCATCTAGTTTTCTAAAATTATAAGTAGGTTTTTTTACACATTTTTTTCTGTCTTCCTAGTGAAGAAAAAATCTATTTGATGTAATGAAATGCTCATCCAACTTTAAGTCTCTCCCTAATGGGAATATTAACACCCGTCATATAATTTACCAAATTGATAATCTTCATGTACACCTTTGTATTTAAACTTTCCTAAAGTACAGAATTGATTGTTTATAATAGATGAAATCAACATTAACCGAACAGAATATAATGACGAGATGGAAATGCCATCTTACTGAAATAAATGATTTGGAGAACCAAAGAAGATAAGTTGCAATGCATTCATTATGTGCTAAAATCTCATACCAAGTATGATATACGTCAATAAGAGTAAACAATATAAATTAAGAGATTGATAGACAATATACAAAACAAATAAGCAAAACATTGAACCATACACATCTGTAAAAATACACAAATCCAAACTGTAGAAATCGATAAACTAACCTGCTGACATCTGCCTATCATATAAAAGTTGCACAGTTTAACTGCTTTTGGCTTTACTACTGGCGGAAGCTTCAATCTCTTAACTCCTTGTTCCCTCTCTTTCTCTGCTCTTTTCCTTCTCTTAGCTTTCTGCGGAGAAACAAGCAAACCAAAAAAAGGGATTCAGTTTGATGGCTATCTACTAGATGTGGCATTTTCAAAAAATGATGATGGCTTAAGAGCTTCGGTGTATATATGAACATTGCAGCCACCTTTTTCTGTGCTTTTCTTTCCTCGGTTAAAGCACCTCTTTTTCTCTTTGGTCCAACTTTACCAGCCTGTAAAAAGATGGAGACACAGACCAAACAAAATCAGGCAACAATGAAGAACGAAGGCTGCTAAATTAAAAAATTGAGTTTGAAGGTTCAGTCTCCTATCAGCGAATTGCATACTGCAATAATTCTGATTATTTTGAGTTGTAATTGTATACAAGGGCTTTTTCAGTCAACCAAACAACCCAAAGTCCAAATGAATAGCAGTGCTTATCATACAAATCATAAAGTTTTGATCATAATGTTGCTTAGAAATAGGAATGGAGCAGAAAAATCTAAGATCACTATCAAAGGAAAACATGCATTCTGTGTAAACAGTGATCAGTGACAAAGAGATGGCCAAAGATAGAATGTAACCAATGGATGGAAACATAATCATTTAACTATTAGAAAAATGTAGAAAGATAAGTTTATTGATAATAAGTACGAATATCAATTTTTGGACAATAATTTTATAACGCCCATATCACCTTCAAAGTTAAAAGAATAAATTGACTTACTGATAAAAGAAGTATATCAACATTACTCACATTCTGACAGATTGTGTTCTCTTCATCCAACGTAAGAGTAGGCAATGCAACTTCATGCTTCTTGGCATCCATCAAAGGTACATCATGACAACTTTTTAATTCAACATTTAGATGTATATCATCCAAATTAATATCATCAGTAATGTTATCTTCATCAACACATGCATAATGATTATCCATATTCAGGTTAGAAGCACTCAAGAAAATGTTCTTGCCAGAAGAATTAGTTCCAAGAGGCTTAGTGAGACAATCAGGGCCTTCTTTATTAAGAATGCCACTCCAATCAGAAACTTTATCTGTTTTCTGACCCTGGTGAAAATTATTCTGATGTATCACCAAGGACCCAAAGTCATCTGAATTCCAAAAATCACCAGGAATTTGCCCTTCTTCAACTTCTTCGCTGTCTGAATCTAGTAAGGAATCTAAAAGGCTCTTATGATATTGATCCTGAACTAAACATTCCATAGAAGAATCCAAGAGTGTTTCTTGATGTTTTTCAACTGGTTCATTTGTGGAGTTTGAATGTGGTAATGAATCTAAAAGGCTCTTATGTAATTGTTCCTGAACTGAAGTGTTTGTGGAAGAATCCAAGAGTGTTTCCTGATGTTTTTCAACTGATTCATTTGTGGAGTTAGACATATCCTCCTGGGGTTGAACCACCAGAAGCTTATCAGTAGACAAATATGTAATGGAATCTTTAACAGACTCAGTGTGTCCATTCACTTTTCCCCCAAGCAATTCAGTGGAATTAGTAAATGTTTTCAACTCAAAATCTTCTGTTCTTGTTCTATTAACTTCTGTAGCTTCTAGTATATCTTTGTTCCTTTCTTCTGATTTGCCAATTGTCTCAACAATCTGAATATCGGAATCAAGGCAAGGTGTATTGTCAGGCTGGGCATCAGCAACTTTGCTGTCCAATCCTCCAGCTAAGCCAAGTATGCTACCATGTACTCCTAGTAGTTCAAAGAAATCAAAACAATTATCAAATGGAGACGTCAAGTAAAATATTCTCTTAGTTGTGTCAATGATCATACCTTTCTGAACTCGATCAACACCTAGACCACTGTCCCCTTGCTGATGATCTAGCTCCACCATTCTACCCGAAGCCTGACCTTCATCAACTCCAAAGTGAAGCTTCGAACTTTCAGACATAAGGTCCTTCACCGCCTCACAATTTCCCCACTTCTCATCCCCCAATTTCTCATCCAACCCAAGATTACGACTTGAAGCAACATGGAGGCTAGGGCTTATATTCCCACTGCAACCACGCCCAAGCTCCACAAGCAAAGCTCCACCATTGCTTCGATCAAAGGCGAAATCTTTTTCGCAGAAGGAGGGATCAGAAATTTCAGCACCGAAGATGGGTCTCGGATCCTCTCGAGATTCTGGAGAGCAAATGAACGATTCATCGAGGCAAAAGGAGAAGATCCTAACAAGAGTATGATAAGAGGCACTATCGAGATGGGAACTCCGACGCAGGAGCGGGAGGTGGGGCAAGCGGCTCTTGGACGGAGGGTTTAGGGTTTGGATAGCATTTAGTTCCTCCATAGGTACCAACTCCGCTACACCGCCGAGCTCTCACTTTCATCCAAAGTATGCTAGAAACGTTGATAAGGTATACCTAGCAATCATGTCAGTAGTCAAGACTAGGGTTCTGCTCTTCTCCACGCGGTTGCAGAGAAATCCGGCGGCGGCGTCCAACGCCGGCTGCAGCGGCGATCTCTCGAACACGGAAGCAGGGACGGCGAGATCCCGAGCGCGGCAGACGGCGAGCTCCTTAGCGCGGCAGACAGCGAGCTCCCGAGCGCGAAGACGGCGAACTCTTGAGCGCGGCAGACAGCGAACTCCCAAACGCGAAGACAGCAAGCTCCTTAGCGCGGCAGACGGCGAACTCCCGAACACGGCAACCGGCGGGCTCCCGAGCGCGAAGATGGCGACGCGGCGCGGAGAAGAAAGAGGCAGCGTCGCATCGCGGGAAGAAGAGCCCTGTTCGGCGCCGTGGCTACGGTGAAGAAGATAAACAGTGGCGAAAAATCGCGATCTCGGTTTTATTAGGGACTCTACACTACGCCAAGGTTGTTTCGGCGCGGGCTGCGATGAACCGGACCCAAAAAAAAAAAAAGGGCTGAACCGGCTTTGGTTCAGACCGATATGGTAGCGAACCGAATTTATAAGGTTTACTCTAACAAATCGGGTTCAAAACTAAATCGCTTGATTCACTAATCAAACGAATTCTGATTTGACCCAAATTAATTTTGTTCACTTCATCTTCACAAGACAAAGCTTCTCATCTCTTCCATTTTACAAAGACACCTTCCATCATGAATCAAATCAAGTTGGTTCAATTTGATTTAAAATTGAATCGTTTGGTTCACTAACCAAACGATCTCTGATTTGAATGAAATCAATTTTGTTCATTTCGTCTTCATAAGATAAATTCCATCATTTTATCCTTTGTCTGGTCCAACTAGACTTTATTTCTCTCGTTCTGAGAATCCAATTCTCAAACTCGTTTTAAAGCTTTCGGAGATTTTGTAGTGCGTGTGACCTAATAGGTTCCTGGTTATGTTGGTCGTCCGTAATTAACCATTAATTACAAACGATCATGAGTAGCACCTAGTAGTACATCATGATCCCCAATTGACTGAAAAATCAATGATTGATTCCAGAATATCTTCTAAACTTTTCAGCAGCTCCAATGAAACCGTGTCTCGTTCCTTTCACCATCGTATACCCGTTTGGTTCAGGACATGGTCCATGGTCTATGTGTGTTAGTCCATAGCAAAAAATTTTCGGTATCTTACATGGTCTATGTGTGTTAGTCCCCACTAGGCTGACTACGTAACACCTAGCTCCAAACTAGCTTTCTTGTCCTGTGGATTCAAGTTACTTGTACATGTATCTAAGAATATCATACTTTTGACATGTAATATTTTGGCCAAAGACTTTTAGTAACAATCCTGACAAGCGACCTCAGGATAAACGTCTTCTTTTCTAAAGAGAGGTGAATCCTCTGTGGGTTATTCAAACACCTTCGGGCATTTCAACTTATACCCAATCATCTCGGGTTCATACCTCATCGGAGATGTTTGCTTAAGATGTCAAAGTATAAGCTTTTATGACCAAGATGACTTAAATACCGCAAGTCAAAGGAAATTCGCACTTAAACTGCTAAGATTTTCATTGATATATATATATAATCATATGAAGTCTCAAGGCAGGTCACTTTAATGAATTGGTTACATTTAATCAGCATCCACGTTTAACTCTCAACATCCAATGTCTCCAGCTAGCGAGATCAGTTGCTTGGCTAACCAAGGAGTTCAAAACGTGCTAGTCTCAACAGAATCGATGACGTTCGTGCTCATCAATTCCTTGACTAGAAATAATTTCAATACATTCATAATTGCATATACAGAGATGTTCACTAGTTGTGATCGAATCATAAATTCTCTCATGTTATGAATCGTATTGCGGACATTCAGTAATTGAGTTTAAGATCTAATCAAACACATAGAAAAATGTGCACTCAAATAGTGAATTATTATTTATCTAATAAATAGTATAATCGTAAGATGATTTCCTTAGGACACCTCTCAAAATCTAACAGACTCCCACTTAGCCTAAGGTCAATTGCCATGGTATCCAATACCACGCATCTCTATATGTTCCTCAAATTTACTTTGAGGTAAAGATTAAAGGATCCACAAGGTTTCTTTTGATGAGATTCTTCTTGAATTGTATTTCTCTTTTACTAATAATTTTCCTGATCAATTGACCTTGACGGTGAGACGTAGGTTCCATCACTTACGCGATTGCTCCATTGTTGTCGCAGTAAGTAAGTAATGCTTCAATAATGGTTGGAATCATTCTAAGTTCCTGATCCAAACTGCTTCGTTTGCTGTTTCACAAGTTGTAATAGCATTTTATTTGAAATACTTCCAACTTATTATGTCATAATTCAAAATGAATATGTACCCAGACCGTACCAAGAATAAATTTTTATTTCTTCGCAAGTACTTTAAGAAGTGTCTTGACAACTATCCAATGATCCATTCCTGAATCTGAATGATATCCGTTCATGACATTCAAAACATATGATATATCGAATCTTGTACATATCAAATCCTCTTGAGATTCTGGAGAGTAGATGAAGGATTCATCGAGACAAAAGGAAAAAAATCTAATAAGAGTACAATAAGAGGCAACGTTAAAATGGGAACTCCGACACAAGAGCGAGAAGTGGGGCAAGCGACTCTTGGCCCGAGGGATTTAGGGTTTGGACAACATTTAGCCTTCATGCAGTATAAGCTCCGCTACACAGTCAAACTCTCTCTTTCGTATGCTACGCCGGTAGGATAAGATTAGATTGGATCATATCATATATAGTACTATTCCAACTTATTATTTTCATTTTCACTTCAATTCAAAATTTTATTTTTACCAGTAGTTTAATATTCATAAAACCTTAACTTAAACAAACTACAAAGTTATTGTTTGATATCATAGTTTTTTATACATTGAAAAATATTTCATTTATTATTGTTATAATTTCTCCCATTTAATGAGACTGATCTGACAAGTTGATAAGTCAATAACTTAACATAATTTAATTGAAGTTGTCAATATTTTTCTTTTTGGAGAAGAATGATGCTATTTTAAATAATAATAATAATAAATTTGAAAGTTTGAGAATAGGGAGTTTATATTTTAGCATTATTCTCAAGTTGATACTAAGATAGTTCACTGGACTAACAAATTGCAGTTAGCTACTTAATCATTCAATTAACAACTTTATGTTTAGTGGTCTATGAATGAAGGTGTCACTCTTTCATCATAACAACAAATAAACTAAGAGTCCTAACTATTTAAATTAGAGTTTAACTATAATTGAAGATGCTTTCCTCATCTTTCAAGATAACAACAAAAAGAACTGATGATTAAAGTCCTAACATATTTAAATTAAAGTTTAACTATAATTCATGGACTCAATTTTTCATCTTTCAAGATATGACAAACAAAAAGAATACTGATGCCATTAAAGTCACTTTCAACATCCTTTATAAGAACTAAGATAGGAAGGTTATTAACAATATAATTGCATTATACATAGAATGGATGGTGAAGCAAGAAGCCAATTGCCCAGTCCAACAATATGCAGAACCAAGAACACAGCCAACAAGAAAGAGTTGCAAAAAGTTATCGCCAGAAAAATGGCCTATGCTGAAAATAAATGAACTAAAAATGATAGCTTGCCACCATTTCATTGTCGATGCAAGAGATGATAGAAGGAATCCGCGATAAACAGTTTCCTCTAACAACGGAGTTATAAGGCAATATAGAAAAAAACATGGTGGCATTGTTGACAATGGACTCTTCGAGAGTATCTCTTTCAAAATAGGATTATTAACATCCTGCAAAAAACAACAGTATTAGAAGTGATAAAAACCATATCAATAATAGTTCACACTGAAATAAGCACAAGCAAAAATCCCAGCAAAAAATTATTATCAATCACTTGTTAATACCACCACAGCTGAAGAATCATCAGAGATTAAAAAGAGTGCTAGATTTCTCACATTTGTAATGACAAACATTAATCTAAATGCTCAAAACAATTATTAGTACAGTTAACTTTAAGGGCATTCCATTTTTTTCTTAAAGAGCAATTGGCTATACTTGTATATTGAAATTTTCATTGTTCTGTTAACCTACAAGAATCTGAGAGTTTATATGTAATCTCAAGCTTCATATTGCAGTCACCTTCAAAACATACAGAGAATACATTTGATGTTAACAAGTTATATCATATAAAAACCAAGTAGAACCACTTTTTCCTTTTACAACATGTGGTTGCTACATTTACGTAATGACCTAGGTAAGCTAACATGGTTTCAATAGACAAGAGTAACATATATGGATTAAAGTCTTGAGGCATGCCAATCAGCACAGTTGAGATTATTCATTCTGCTCTCGCACTGAGACATGGAGCAATGACGATATTGACACCATAAAATCCATCCTCTACGCAATCGATCACCTTGCAATCTCTTTTTGCCTCACAATCCACCCTCCACCCAATCAATATCCTCTTCTTGACCTCACAATTTGTTCTCCACATGATTGATCTCAAATCCTAGGTCTCACAACCATCCTCCTTGCGACTCCACACAACCAAAGCCTCTTCGTGAACTCCTTAGCCTTATAACTTATCCTCGCAATGTCATGCGACCAAAACCTCTTCACTCTGTGAGGGTGAAACCCCAATTCCACATCGGTGTAGGTGTTGGGCGAGGATCCCTTGATGGTTGAAGGCTTCTTGGAACAATGTCTAATGTCGCTCCACCATTGGTGGCACCTCAAGGTAAACTCCCTCTACCCCTCTTCCACTTCTGACTATAATAAAACCTGCAATTAACGACCAAATTAGCGACAAAATTAAATTTTCATCGCTAAATTAGTAATTTTAGGATTTCCCGATCAGATTTTTCCCTATCTCATGGATCCCGCTCCTCTCTCTCCAATCGTCGTCGTGTCATCTCCGACACACGATCTCCTCTCCGACACACAAGTAACCCTCTTCCCTCTCTTCTCCCCTTCCCGTTGGTCGCGAGGCCGGACGCGGGGTTGGCTTGGCCAACCGCAGCCTCGGCTTGGCCGGCCATGGCCAAGCTCACGGCATCAGCCCTGGTTAGGAGTTTGGCCAATTGCGACCAAGCTCACGACCCCAGCCCTTGCCGCGAGCTTGGCCGACCGTGGCCAAGCTCGCGGCCTCAGCCCTGGCTGCAAGCTTGGTCGTGGCCTCAGCTAGCCTTGGCTGTGAGCTTGGCCAACCAAGAGTTTGGTATTTGTGAAGCAGGCATGAAAATCTAGAAATAATTGTTGTTTGTGCACACTTCTATTTGATTGTTGACTTCATAATATTGTTTATATAGACTTCTTTATTTAGCATTATTTGTGTAGACTTTGGCATTTTCTTTAGAGACTCTAGCTTCTTTACGTACCGATTTTAGGTATATCGTGAATGGTTATTTATTGATGGTTATTTAATGATTTACTTACAATTAAGTTTAAATTATATACATGCTTAGTTTTACACATTCAATAATGTTATAAATTTATTTCTCATTAAGTTATAATGTATATGAATAAAAATTGGATGTACAATAGGTTAGAAAATGGATTTATCACTAAATAATATTTTGATGGAGTTGAAGAGTTTGTGAACTTTACTAAGTGTTATCCAAACTGTATGCATGGTGATTAGTTACGTTGTTCGTATAATCATTGCAAATATAGAAATACAACTTTTCTATGATGAGGATACCATGAAAGTACATCTAAATAGAAATGGATTTGTTCTAAATTACTACAACTGATACTGTCATGAAGAGTCTTATTTGTTTAAGTCAATTGGACCTTCTGTTGCTTTATCATTTGGCCCTATTGCTCAAGAGAAATCATCATCTAATGATAATGCAATGCAATCAATGGTTTACGATATGATGAATGCGAGTGATCATTCAAATATAGATGAAATACCAACACTTGAAGTTCAGAAACTATATGACATATTAAAGGCTAGTGAAGAGAAGTATGGGAAGACATTCCTTCTGGTCATTTTCTAACTATCAGCAATTTCAAGGTTATTGAATATTAAGACAGAACATTATTTCTCAAAACGATATTACGATGTATTTATTAATTGTTGTAAAAGTTGTTTTCTACTGATAACATAATAACTAATAACTTCTACGGTACAAAGAAATTGGTTAGAAATTTAGGTTTGCCTGTGGAAAAAATTGATTGTTGTATAAATAACTACATCATCTTTTAGAATAAAGACAGTGAACTTATTGAATGCAAAATGTGTAATCACCCTCATTATAAGCAACATAATTGCATATTAGGAAAAAAGAAGAATTTACCATGGAAAGTTATGTATTACTTCCCGTTAACTGCTAGACTTCAACGTTTGTATGCATCTGCGCAACAAGCCACATGAAGTGGCATCATGAGCATGTATACGAAGGAGATATAATGTGTTATCCTTCTGACTCCCTTGCATGAAAACATCTTGATACAACATTTCTCTTCTTTGCAATGGAACCACGTAATGTAAGATTGAGACTTTCAGCAGATGGATTTTAGTCATTTGATCAATCTAGACAATAATATTCATCTTGATCAGTTATATTAACAACATATAACTTGTCGTCATGGATGTACATGAAAGACGAATATATATTCATAACTGTGCTTATTCCAGGTCTAAAAAATCTGAAAGAGAAGCTAGATATTTATATTTACAACTCTTGACTATCAAGCTGAATGAATTATGGAATGTAGGATCAGAGACTTATGATATTGCAAGTAAAATAAATTTTAACTTGCATAATGCTTTATTATGGATGATTAATGATTTTCTAACATACTCAATATTGTCAGGATGGAGTAAGAGTGGTAAATTAACATGTTCATATTACATGACAGAGTCTGATACATTTTCATTATCTTGCAGTGAGAATATATCTTAGTTTGATAATAATCGTAAATTTTTACCAAAAGAACACTCTTTCAAATGAAATAAGAAAAAGTTCATAAAAAATGAAGTAGTTAGAAAACTTCCACCCATAATCAAGACAGGATAAGAAATATTTGAAGAAATAGACAACTATAAATTTAGACCAATAACTCAGACAGGTTCTAATGATTTAAATAAATACATTGTTAGAGTGTGCAAGTATGATTGGAAGAAAAGAACATATTTTAAGAGTTGTCATATTCGAAATATCTACTCATTCGACATAATTTAGATATGATGCATGTTGAAATTTTTTTCAATAATATCTTCAATATTGTGATGAATGTTCCTGAAAAACTAAAGACATAGTAAAATCATGTGAGAAATTGAAAGTATTAGTTAGCAGACTTGAGTTGCATTAGAATGAAACAACTAATAAATTTCCAAAGACTTGTTATACATTGGACAAAGAAGGTAAGTAAGTTTTATGTAGTTGGTTGAAAGAAATCAAATTCTCTGATAGGTATGCCTCGAATATGGCTTCATGTGTAGATATGAACAAATTAAAAATATTTGGAATGAAAAGTCATGACTGTCACGTGTTCATGCAAAAACTTATTCTTATAGCTTTCCATGACTTACTTCCTAATAATGTTTGATAAAAGTTTACAGAATTGAATATGTTTTTCAAAGCTTTGACATCGAGGGTTATTATAACGGCTGATATGCTTCGACTAGAAACAGATATTCTTTTTATACTATGTAAACTTAAGTGCATATTTCCACTTAGTTATTTTAATTCAATAGAACATCTACCAGTTTCTTTATCTTACGATACTAGAGTTGTTGAATGGGTCATGGCGGGGCGGGGCGGGCCAACTTGTCAAAAACTCATCATATGGCAGGGCGGAGCGGGCCGGCTCACCAACTTGGCGAGTTGGACAATTTCCAACCCAACCCAACTTAAGGTGGATTGCGAGTTAGGCGGGACAACCCATGGGTCTGTCAAAAAATTAAAAAAATATAGAAAATTTTAAATTTTAAATTTGGATTGTAGTTTAAATGGGTCAAGTTGAAATTTTTAAGTTTCGATTGCAGTTTAGACGGGTCAAGCCCACTAATTCATTAAATTTTCTTCTTTAATTTTAAATTTTAAAGAAAAAAATAAATTTTATCAACCCGCAGACCAACCCACACAGGTCGCAAGTCGCGGGCCTAGGCGGGTCAACCCACCTAAACCCATCTTAAAATGGGTTGATAAAATTTCAACCCAACCCGCTTAAATTGTTCAGTGGGGCGGGCCAACCACCAACGGCCAAACCCAAATTGACGCCTCTATACGAGACACGACTAGCTAGTCCTATGTAGTATAGATAGATGTATCTATTTGAACAGTTTTTGAGGAGATTAAAGAATAATATTCATAACAAAGCAAGAGTTGAGGGGTCAATATGTAATGCTTATCTGGTTGAAAAAACATCTTATTTTTGCTTATATTATTTTGCTAATAATATGAAAATCAAACATCGCAAGTGCCCTCAAAATTCTAATGATACTCAACCGATAGACTCAGAGATGCTTTCTTATTTCAAGTTTCCTGATAAGCTAATGGGTGCATCTGTTTGTAGATGGTTAAATTCAAAAGAATACCATACAGCAAGAACATACATACTCCTCAACTGTGACGAGATCAAAACCTACATAAAGTGAGTTAACTTATGTATTCAAACATTTACCCCCTTATATTTATTTGTTATATCATATGTCTTAAATTTATCTTCTATAACAGCTTGTACGAACAATAACTACAACTACAAAATCCATCAATAGGTGCAAGTGAGTTAGAAAAAAAATTAGAGACGAATTTTATATTCTGATTTGAAATCTATGTAAGTTAAAGACTAAATTACTTTCTTCAAGTGTATTATTAGCGAACGATAATTTATATCATAACTTTAGTTACTATGTTAATGGTTTCAAATTTCACATGGCACAACAAGATTCACACACACTGAATTATAATTCAGGTGTTTGCATAAAAGGATCTATTAACAACACTAATACTGAATTTGATTACTATGGTAGACTTGACGAAGTCATTGAGGTTGAATATGTTGCTTCACCCATAAAAAAATGTGTTATTCAAATATTCATGATGTAATCCGACTCCAAGAACAGGTACCAAGATACATGTAAATTACAATTTAGTTGAGATTCATGCAAACAAAATATTCAACAAGTTTGACTGTTCATTTTCACAATACAAGATGGTCAAATTTTCTATCTTGAATACCCAACGAAGAGAAGAAGATCTAGTGAATGGTTAATAGTTTGTCGAATGAAGCCTTGCTCAACCATAAAAATGTCGAACTCCATCAGGGGCCAAAACTATGATGTATTTCGAAATGAGGAACTGGAGATGCATTCAGTTGATTCACAAATTCAATTCACATCCCAATTACTGGTAGATGTAAATGTCACTTATGAAAAAATAGACGATGGAGAGATGTCTAGTAGTAAGGAGTTTGATGTACTAATAGAATCTAGCAATAAAGACTTAGAAACTGTTAATTTTAATGATTCAGATTGTAATGATAATTAAATTTTAGGATATACTTGCTTTTTACAGGTAAATCTCACTAGGTCGATCATGTAAGACATTATTGTTCTGATTTGATTTTTATTTGGAATGTGTATGTCTTATAATGTTATTTTGTAGATCTTGCATCATGTCGGATATTACAGTAGGTGGCTAGATTATTTTAAGGATTGTTGGGAATTGATAAGTATTAATGTTATCAGTAATTCCAAATCATCTAATCTTTTATTTATTATTTCGAAAAATAATAGTTTTTTCATACAATTTTACTCTCGATAGTTATCGTATAAATGATTATATAAGAAAAAATTTTTAAATGTGTCAATGCGCTTTTAGTACTACATGGAGGCATGTAGATCAAGAGTTAAAAGATTTTTATTATTAGGAATTTGAATATTATTGATACTATATGATATGATATCTTTTTATATTAATTTTATCGATATTGTTGCAGAAAAAATATATTTGAAAGTCAGGACATGAAACACAATTTAAAGAAATATGGAACAATTATTGTACAAAATTATACAAGGACTTGTTATACAAATGGAGAAGAAAGGAAACAAAGTCATCCTATATACCAGATGAGATTTGGGATGCATGGAATATCAATTGGGTTGAAAAAATGACACTAAAATTCATCGACTGTTCGAAATAATAAAAATACTGAGCTTACTGACCCAAGTACGAGATCCATAAAGCATACGGTTGAATCACGATTTATTGTAGAGCATACAATACACTTGGTGAATTTACAATAAAATTATATAAGAATTTTTTAATTATTAATGAACTTATTTTAATTTATAAAAAATTTGTATATGCAAACAAATACTTTACAAAGACCTTCCACAACACGCACAAAAAAAAAGACAGAACTTTTGTCGATGTTCGATCAAAGGCCATAATCGTAAGTATCTAAACAATATTTCCTCTCACATTTAACAATGACTAGTTATATTAATTGTATATTAGCTAATAATATTTTTTTTACATAGGACAAAATGATTGATCGAGTTGCACAGGTATCTCAGTCTGCTATAAAGGGAGAGGAGTTACAGACTACATCACACGATGTTATAAATGATCTATATTATGAGGTTGTCAATGGAAGGAAAAAAGAACTCCCTCTATGGCCTTGCCTCCCAGCAAAAGTTGTATATGATCGTGCAATGCCTCCTAGGCTCAGGGGTCACCTCAGTTCTTCATCTTCTCGAGTGGAAGGCTTAATAAAAGAAAATGAAGAATTGAGAGATCGGATCACGGCATTAGAGCAGTCTCAGGCCAATGAACAGTAATCAATGGAAGATTGGTCACGTTAAGACGTTAGTAGAGTGGCAAATACAATGCCGCAATTCATAGGATTAGTGAAGTCTAAAATTTTCAATGTCGCATCATTTTGACTCATAGGAGATTTAATATGAACGCTCCTAATAATTAGCTACATGATAAGTAGCTTTTTTGAGGTAGTTTTTTTTGTTTATCACTCATAAAACATACAAATTAGTTATATTAATTTTAATATTATATGCATTTCTAATTGTATATATTACATCTTTTCAGAAATAATATAGATAAAAGTATATTCTATCACCATCAGCAAATATCCAAACTCTCATTAAGGTATATATTTTTTAAAATATGTGAAACTTATGTTTATCAGTTTGTGTATTTTTCTGATAAGTAGTTTTGCCCTTGTGTATTTCTATTTTAATATATGAGCAAAAAAAATTTTAAAATATGAGTAGTTTTGCACTTGTTTTTTTAATAACTTATCATATCATACTTGTTGCAGGATTTGATGATATGACGATGAATGTACTAGGTTTTGAGTTGGGATGTGTTAGATTTGGATGTGTTGGTTTTGAGTAGGATGTGATGTTTTTTTATGGAATTGTTTTAGAACAATGCATGATGCTTTAAATAAATGATGAATGTGTAATGAACTATGTTTTGAACCATGTGTGATGGAATTGTTTTTGAATGTATCGTGGATGGTTTGTGAATTGTTTGTGATGGATGATGGTTTGTGAATTGTTTGTGGATGTTTTTTATCCTTTTGTGAATTGTTTGTGGATGTTTTTTGAATTGTTTGTGAATGTATAGTGAATTGTTTATCAATGATGATGGTTTGTTAATGTTGAATGTGTAATCAGCTGAACCATGCCCGGGGTCAACTCAGGTTAAACCTGAGTCAATTTGTTCCAGGCGATCGAAATGTTGATTCCAGGCGACGGGAAGTGGATAAACGCTGAGGAAGCTGAAGCGTATATAAATCCTCCACGTTAGATTGGAGTTGACCTTAATGGTGGTTCTAGTCGACATGATGACCAAGTCACCTACGGAGAAAGTGGATCGGTGGTCTACGTGGGGTCGACCTAAATGGTATTCCAGTTGATCGGAAGGTGCTATAAAAGGAGGGTGAACGTGCACAACCAAAGACATCAAATACAAGTTCTCCTCTCCAACTAGTGGCAATTCTGAATGTGAACGAGGCCAGAATCTTGCAACCAGGAAAGATCCAGAAGGAGTGCGTGGCGCTTAGGACTTCTAGATCGGCGTCCAAGAGTTTGGTTTAATTTCTTATTGTCTTAATTTTTGTTATTTCTATTATTCTTTATTGGACTGTAAGACAGGTTTCTTCGCCTTCGAATGAACACTCGGAAAGGAGACCACTAGTGGACGACCATGTGTCCCTGCTTATATTTTTAATTCCCCTGCTAAGTTATTCTGATAGAACGAACGAAGAAAATGACCACCACGCTATTCACCCCCCTCTAGTACGTACACGATTCTACAACATAGATCGGTTGAATGACCTGCAATCTACCTGAAAGAGATGTATCGTACATCCATGGGGTGAACGACCCGCAATTCACCCAATATGAAATACATCATATGAATGCACATATATAAACACACCTATATAGGGTAACAACCCACAATCCACCCAAAGAATATCTCATATAAAAATAAAATGAACAACCTACAATCCATTCCATGAGGTGCCTTATATAAAAATAAGGTGAATGACCTGCAATTCACCCAGTAAGGAAAAATCATTTTAATTTAACCAAAGACCATGAACACAAAATCAAAGCTCAAGACTACAAGTAATCACACAATTCAGAGCTAGAGCTCTATAATGTACATACTACATTTATTATCTTGATAATTTAATGTCAATGATAATGCATTTCTTTCAAAACATAGAGTTCAAAACTCTAAATATAATTATTACATCTATTATTTTGTTAATTAATAATAGTGCTAGAGTAACTCCTAAAGTGCGAAGTTAAACTATTGATATAATTAGTTTCTTACTTTATTAATTAACATAATTAGGTAATCTAATATGTTATAAATCTAAAATAAGAAACAAACAAGATAGATAAGTATCAATTAGGAATAAAAGGGCAACCAACATGATAAAGAATAATCAAGCAGTAAGAATAAAGATAATATTAAAATTAACTCTATTTTCTATAACATTTATTTTCATAAAATTTAAATCATGCACAAGGTAGGTGTAGTGAAACAAGCAAGAAAACTCCACCTCGAATGTGAGCTTCTAGACTAATGCTTATTTAAACTTCATGATTGTGGTGAATCATAGGGGACATCACAATGCTAGTGCAATCAATACATGTAATGTCACACAATGCAACAAACATATATCAAACAAGTGTAACAACCACAAACAAAGATGCAGTAAATAAACTACCAACAAATGCAGTATACCAGCAATGCATGCACATATGCAACACATATCACAGGTAACATGCATGGTCACTGTCTGCACTCGTCACTCCTAGACACCCACACAATGAACTGGGACGCACGACAGGATAATTGCATACACTCTAACAACATACCATTACATGTGAGTGAGGAGCAGGAAAATATCATAAGGGAGCTATCTAGCTGCCTGGTCACTATCTGCACTCAACATCCCTATACACCCACACAATGAACTAGGGCACATGATAGGAATCAACTACTCCAACAACAGACCAACTACACGTGAGGGGAAGGGGCAGTATCCTAGGAGAGCTATCTATCTAGTCCTGGTCACACCCACACAGTACTATAATGCTCTCACTCCTATACCACTATCAACAATGGTCTAGTGAGAGCCAACAACAACAACAATCAACAACACCTACTACTAGCATGTAGATGTTATGATGCGCAGCTCAACAAATAATCACTGCATCTATCATGATATGCTCAACATCAATCAACAAGTCATCACAAATCAACAACAAATAAGGAGATTGTATTGAATACAATTAGATCATAGCAAAGTGATAGGCTCCCGCAAGAGTACGATTGTTGTCAAGTAATAAAAGATATCGAACCACAAAGACCGTGGAATTAATCACTAGACTAGCACAAAAAGAGTTGCGAATGAATGAGTTTTGGTGTTGGAGCGAGAAAGAAGAAGAATTGAAGGACCTAATCCTCGAACGAAAAGGAATCAACTATATGGCAGGTATGAGAAACGATCTTAGGATTTCGGATTCCTTGAGAAGATGGTTGATGTACTATGGACGCTTCACTATTCCTCAATGTTTATATCAATGCAAGGATTCTAACTAAACTACCCAATTAGACCTCGTCAGCCTTCATCGAAATTAAATCATGATCCTCTAATGTTACGACTACTAATTGGAGATGATAACCCAATAGTCCGGTTAAGGTTTACCTCCTGTCACAAGGCGCCCCGGTCATACATATCGGATATCCTACACTCTGTCATAGAGTACCCAATTAAGGACCTCTTCCTAGTAATTAATAACTGTTAGTTATCTCTCATGAGAATTTGTTACAGTTCTAGAATTTCCTTGGAAAGTCCGGTTAAGGTTTATCTCCTGTCACAAGGCGCCCCAATCATACGATCCAAAGATTTCCTATAAACCAGAATTCACTCCCATCCACATGTAATCAAGCCTTCATAAAAAATCAACAAACAAACACAAGGCATAAATCCATATAATAAAGTATAATCATGTAATAGAAAATACCAAATAGCAAATCCAATGAGTACAATCATCCATTACATCTCAATTCCTCCTACATCCTATAATCTAAGGGATCTACTCCATGACGGAGGGAATAAAATTTGAGAAGGAAGAGAAGGAATTCATCTTTGTTCCAAAATCTGAGAATGAAAAGGAAAAGACTTATCAATATGTGCAGATTTTTCTTGAATTATGATCTCCTCGTCAGCGGTGGATGGAAACTGCAGAGTAGCCTTGAAAAGATGGATGTGACGGCGAATTCCCCTTCGAAACGTGGTTACAGTGCCTCCTTGTTGTCCTCTGATGGCCCCAGAAAAGGGTTTCTAAAAGATGTTTAAATAGGCTTCTAGGTGTGCAATGGGAGTGCCTTGTGGCGCGGTCGAAAAACTCGACCCAAACTTTCCGCTGGCACGACCTCATGTTGGTATGGTTCTAGAAGAAAGGCACGGCTATGCCTTATAGGCATGACCCCGAGATGGCTCAACTCTTGAAGAGTGACACGGTCATGTCTTGTAGGCACGACCTCGAGCTGATGTCCTTCTATTTCAGGGGCACGACCATGGCTTGTAGGCACGACTCGTGGTTGGTTTGCTCCTGAGATGGGGGCACGACTTGGAGTGGCTGCTAATCTATATGGAAGGCACGGTCGTGCCTTGCAGGCACGACCTAGTCTTAGCTTTTATTGTCCTTCCTTCATTCCACCTTGTTTCACACCGATTTCTATCTTTCAAAAAGTACGAGAGCAAACTTCTGAACTAGAAAATAGATAAAATATGTCTAATGCATGAATAAATGATGTGACAAACATAGAGTATCTGTAACGCCTGAAAATTCTCAAAAATAATTTTAGAAATATTCTATGATTTTTATGGAATTTTAGAATATTTTTCTAAAATTTTTGGATTAGCGGAAGTAGCAAAAATAATTAAGAAGTAAAATATCCGAGGGAGGATTTAAACTCGCGACCTATAGGAATCTACAATTCTTAAGATGTTTCAATTGACCCAAGGGCCCCAGCAAGGGTGTACTAGAAGAGAAGGAGCCGAATTTTATTTATAGGCGAGTTAGGTCTAGGAATTACTTAATATAAATAGGAGACTTAAGAGAGGATTTAGATTATTTTCGAAAACCCTTTCCTCCTCTCGCCCACAGCGCCATCCCCCTCTCTTCTCCTTCTTCTTGGTGCACCAAGCCCTAAGAACTAGGATTCCGCTCCCTAGGGTCACAAGGAAGGCTTCCGGAGAGATCTTTCTACGAGGACGCGAGAAGAACGCGTAGATGTAGGAAGATCGCCGAGAAGATATTCTTCCCCGAAACTCTAACGGAAGAATTGTAAGAAACCTAGCGCAGGATGTAAGTACCTCTCATCTGCAGTATAAGTAGTTCCGTTTGTACGCATAAAATCCATAGTTTTAGATATTCACAAATTTATGTATGTATGTGGAGATTAGCTTCTCTAGATGGGCTTAGATGTGCTCCCCTCTCTAGTTTGGGATTTAGACGTATGTCCGGTGCCTAAGGTGTGTCCTTAGAGCAAGAAAAGAATTATAGACACGTAAGGTGTTTGAGAAAATGTCAAGAATTTCTAGTAACAGTTTTAGCATGTTTAACATGTCTATGAAAATAGATTACCTTGCTTCAGTGATTATGGACCCTAGTTCGTCCATTGGGTGGGCTCCTAGATCGTCCCTAGGCCCTAGATCACCTAGTATATGCAAGGTTAAAGAGAAAAAATTATTAAAGAAAGTATTTTACTTTTTATATGGCATGTGCTTGGACTCCAGTTCGTCCATGGGTGGGCTCCTAGATCGCCCCTAGGTCCTAGACCGCCTAGTAGTACCCTAATGGGTTCGGGATTAGCTATCTCGGATCTATTTAGGGATGCGCGCATAGTTAGCACAATGTCAGGTCCACAGCAGGATGATTACTATTTTCACTTACTATATGTATAAGTTTTCAAAAGTTCATTACTAACTTGAAGTGAAATTAGTCTTTAAGATCATGTTTAGTTCAGTTATGATTTTAGTCCATGTGCTTGTTATGATGCGTATGCCATGATATTTATCTAGCTTATATGGTTCAGTAGCAATAAATGACAAGCATGAAGATATTTCCTTTCATATTTTTCAAAAGTATGATTTTAAAATATGTGTCATTTTGTGAGTAGGATGGTACTTGCTAAGCTTTATGCTTATAGTTTCATTTTCCTTGTACTGCAGATAAGGGCAAAGGAAAATTCGAGTAGCGGAGGCGGCAGAGACGTTGCGAAGTGTGTGAAGTTACGGAACTATTTTGATGCCAACAGGTTATTTAAGATAAATTCAGATGCTAGCATTATTTAGTTTTAATGTCAAGTTGATACCATGTCTAGGTTTCTAAATCCATATTTAGAAATTGCTAAAATATATTTAATTGCCATACATATATCTGTCTAATAGTCTAGAATCATTTAATATATGTGGTAGAGCTTAACTATAGGTTTATTGGGATTTTGGTACGAAGTAGAATAGACTTGGTACGTTTTTGAAATCTGAAAATTCAGATTTCAGAAACCCCAGTCGACTGAGACAGGTTTCTCAGTCGACTGGGCGCTTCACCAGTCGACTGCCTAGTCGACTGGGAGCGAACAGAAGGCTCGGGTGAGGCTTCAGTAGGGTTTCAGTCGACTGGTCAGCCGGGTTCTAGTCGACTGGTCAGTCGACTGGCCTCGAACAGAAGTCATGGGTCGAAGGCGCAGTCGAGTCCAGTCGACTGACTATATTTACAGTCAGTCGACTGGCCTCGAAACAGAAGTCGACTGGCCTCAAATAAAAGAAGGCGTAGTCGAGTCCAGTAGTCATGGGTCGAAGGCGCAGTCGAGTCCAGTCGACTGTGCAGTCGACTGACCATATTTACAGTCGACTGGGATCAGTGTTTCAGTCGACTGATACTAGTGCAACTAGAATTGCTACTTCCTTCTCCATGCTCTTAGATTGTAATTATGGTTTGGTCATTGTTATTAGGATGGTTAGAATTTATATTACCCATTTGGGAACATGTGTTTACTCAACTATCACATAGCAAGAAATTTTAAATTAATAGTAGATTTTAGCAAGTATAAGTAACGGATCGCCTTATGGTAAGAAGGGCGGTCGTTACATAGTTCTCACTTGGTTACCAGATTCAAGAAACTTTAGTACTTTAGCCTGCAGGTCTAGAGTTCGAATCTGGGGAAGACAAAAATCCACTGGGTAGGGGTGGAAAGTCCTAGTAGGTAACGGCAGGGTCGATGGTCGACAGCCCATGACCCACAGAAAAATAGGGGTCGGGATAAGTAAAATTCCCACGGGCGGACGGGCTGGGTCGTTACAGTATCAACATTAAAATTCATAAAGATGTGTAATAAAAGTAGTAGAAATATATGTATACCCTACACACATCACACCCCCAGACTTAAACTTTTGCTTGTGCTCAAGTAAAACCTGCCTCTAGATTCAAGTAGAAATATATAGTAGCATCATAATTCTTAGCAGATTAATCCAATCTTATCAAAGCCTAACAATGATGAGCATGATACTTGAAATCATTAAGATAAGGCCTAAGAACAAGTTCTCCAAGCTAAGTGTAAAAAGTTGCCTTGGTCTATTCGATATCAAAACCTTACTTAAAGTCAAGTTGTCATGCTACTGTCTTCTTAAATATTCCCGACCTTAGACACTTACCTGCCACAGGTTAGGTCATCCCTTCCATTGCACAAGATCTCAAAGGATTGCCTCAAAATCAAGAGAAACATAGCAATTATTTCCCTAGTATATGTAGTTGAATGAA
>NC_133876.1:493555-505815 GCF_044706935.1 Curcuma longa | reverse complement strand
TAGTTTCATCAAAAATAACATCTCTACTGATGACGACTTTCCCAGTCTCTGGACACCAAAGTTTGTATCCCTTCACTCCTTGTCTAAAGCCTATAAATATGTACTTCACCGAACGAGGCTCCAACTTCCCATTATCAACATGAGCATATGCAGGACATCCAAAAATTCTCAAATTATAATAACTAGAAGGAGTACCAGACCATATTTCTTGTGGAGTTTTCTTTTCAATAGCAGTCGATGGAGAGCGATTGTACAGATAAACACGCATATGCAACGGCTTCGGCCCAAAAAGACTTCGGTAACTCAGCATTAAGGACACAACGCACCTTCTCCATCAAAGTCCTATTCATCCTTTCTGCTACACCATTTTGTTGAAGGATTATGCGACTGGATGATGTCTCACAATACCTTCAGATCTGCATAAGACATTAAACTCATCAGAACAAAACTCCAAACCATTATCAGTTCGGAGGTTCACTTGTCTCCCTGTCTGCTTCTCAATCATGATCTTCCACTCCTTGAAGGTAGAAAAAACATCACTCTTCTGTTTCAAAAAGAATGCCCAAACCTTCCTGGAGAAATCATCAATAATAGTCAACATGTAAAGCGCACCACCTTTAGATGGTACTCTAGAGAAGGCCCCCACAAATCAGAGTGAATGTAGTCTAGCGTACCCTTTGTGTTATGAATGCCAGTTGAGAACTTAACTCTTTTTTGCTTGCCAAAAACACAGTGCTCGCAGAACTTCAGCTTCGTAATACTTTGACCATCAAGAAGTCCTCTCTTGCTCAATTCGACCATGTCATTCTCACTCATATGACCCAAACGCATATGCCAAAGTCTAGTAACATCAAAATCAGACATAGACGAACTAGCGACGGCAACATCACCAATAACAGTGGATCCCTGCAAAACATATAAACTGGCGGTTTTCCTCAGCCCTTTCATCACAACAAGAGACCCTTTACTGACCTTCACGACTCCACCTTCACCAGTGTACTTGTACCCTTTAGAATCAAGAGTATTTAAAGAGATCAGATTTCTCTTCATGTCAGGGACGTGCCTCACATCACCAAGTGTCCTAATAGCGCCATCAAACATCTTAATTCTGACCGTACCGATACCAGGAATTCTGCAAGATGCATTATTGCCCATCAACACAGCACCTCTCGAAACCGTTTCATATGATGAAAACCAATCCCAATTGGGACACATATGAAACGTGCAACCAGAATCAAGAATCCATTCTTCACTTTGCTTCGAATCAACATCAGATGCAACGAGGAGTTCACCATCACTGTAATTTTCAGCAACATCAGCTTCACCGGACTTCTCTGGTAGTTTTACCTTCTGATTTTCATCAGATCTTTTATTTTTATTCTGCAGCTTGTAACATTCTGATTTGATGTGACCCTTCTTCTTGCAGTAATTACAAATTTTATCTCTATTTCTGGAATTTGATCTGCTCCTCATATTACCACCAGAACTTCTCTCTTGGGTCCTACTTCGAATAATAAGACCCTCACCCTGTGCCTCAGATCCTCCGACAAGCTGTTTCATCTTCTCTTTAGAAAATAATGAATCATAAACTTCATCCAAAGTAAGAGTATCACGACTATATAAAATTGTATCTCTGAAAGTTGTATATGACGAGGGTAACGAACACAATAAAATCAATGCTAAATCTTCATTGTCATATTTTACCTCCAAAGCCTCTAGATCAGAGACGATTTCATTAAACACAGTCAAATGATCTCTTAACGACGTACCTTCCACCATGCGATGAGAATACAAACGTTGTTTCAGGCCCAATTTGCTCGTAAGACTTTTTGTCATGCACAACTGCTCCAGTTTCAACCACAACGCAGCAGCGGATTTCTCTTTCAAAACATCCTGCAAAATCTCATTCGATAGATGAAGGTAAATCTGAGATAGGGCTTTTCGATCCTTACGTTCCTTTTCCTCCTTTGTACATGTCGAGGGCATCTTGTCAAATCCTAACAGCGCATCGTCCAAGTCCATATGCGCCAGCACCGCTCGCATCTTAACCTGCCACAACGTAAATCTGGTGTTGCGATCCAAAAGCGGAATATCATACTTCATGGTTGTAGTTGCCATTAATCCCGATTGAAAAACCACAAAATCAAAACGAACTTCGCTCTGATACCACTTGTTACGAGATTACGGCAAAAATAGACAACAAGAAAAAATAAAGAACACACAGATTTACGTGGAAAACCCTTGACGGGTAAAAAACCATGGGCAGAGGAGAGAAAATTCACTATCAAAAGGTGGAATACAATGACGGCACACAATCTTTGTGTTTTACAATACTTCCTTGGAAACCCTAACAATAAGCTTTTATAATAAGGATCGATCCATCTCAGCCGTAGATCTGTCATAATTAGGTTTTCACCATATATGTCGCACCGCGACCTTTTCAAACCAGATCATACAGAATTCGGGTCTCTTTCCTTTGATTTGCCCACCAATTAAATCTGGAAGTGCATGTTAGGATATAATTAAAGTTTCATATTAAAAATACATCTGGGATTATAAGATGAAAAATGTCTAATTGGGCCTTTTGGATAAAACTTCAAAAATAAAATCATGAGGACGTGGATCCAAAATGGACAATATCTCATGAGACTCCCAATGATTGGGAGTTCCCGATGGTCCTTTGTTTGAGGGGTAGATTATTGAAATACAATCAAAGTCCTACATTAGAAATATAAGATGAAAGATATCTCGTTGGTATGAAATTTTTTGAGTAAAATTTAAAAATAAAATCATGAGAGTGTGGGTTCAAAGTGGACAATATCATACCGTTTGAAGATATATATGGATTCCATCGAATCTAATAGCGCAACGATTCCTTCTTCAGCAGTTTGATTTTATCCAAGTTTTTGAACACTTTGATGAGTCTAAAGGCCACCCCTTTATTGATTATCTAGGACAAAATAGTTGTATCAGCACGAACAAACCTATTGTCTTGTAGGAAACGTGTCGATTAATCCAAACATTTCAGTGGGGATGTCCCCCTATGTGCATTATCATATGTCAAAAGGCGTATGAGTTGTTCAACAAAGTCCTCATATTTAAATCACTTAGAGATGCTCAGACACAAAAAAGAACAAAAGAACATGAAAAATATAGAAATTTAAGAGATTCGATAGATTTGAAAGGTTCATGTACCTCAATATTCATCGGAGAGATACTTATGGAGATCGTGCCAAAATTTTGGAATCCTTTGTCCATCCCGATGTATGTGTGTTCAATCATGGTGTCGATTACTTGGCCAATGTCAATCAAGGGTCAAGACGTGGAGGGACCATTTTGTAAGTCGTGGTCGACCTCCACAAACGTAATAGTCATTCGATGAACCTAGAGAACTTGAATGTTGCATTGCATGGTGATCTCGAGCGATTGGATCACAAAAGGGTTTTGGGTCGCGAAGCCACTTCTAGTGGTTGAGTTACTTGAGTCGCTAGATTAGAATATGTAGGTTGTTGAGTCGAGGTGCTTGGGCTACCGAACATCTTGCATACTTGTTGATGTGGCTAGGATTCTATGTACTTAGATTTACTGAAGGTCATTTCCTCAACATCACACTTAGTTTGACTCGATCCAATTTAGGCTATGTAAGGCACGACCCAAATTGGTGGGGGTTGGCATCCAACATGAATTGGGAGTCGGTTAGACGAGTCAGGCTGACTCTAATATGACTGAATTACTCACTTAAGTGAAGAATATTTTTTTCACCAATTCTACTAGTTGACATCAACTACATTTATATGAACACAGAGTCAATTCTCCAAGTTTAACCTAACAATGAACCATAAATTCAAAGTGATAAAACCATCACTGCCACAAATAATGATCACTCATGCTTCACATCAACATGAACAAACACACTTAAAACAATCAGACACGAGTATTCGTATGCCCCTCTTTGAACAAAAAAAGAAAGTTTCAAATTAGAACCATAAAGAAGAAGAACAACAAATAAACAACATGAACTTGTCCCCTTCAGGTTCTATCGACAGATTTACAACATATTCACCAGCCTGAAACATTTGCAAAAGGAAGAGTTAGACACTCATTGAATGAACTGAAAGGGAAACAACAACTCGAGGCTACTTCACTTACTTGGATTCGACCAAGAATTGCCATAGATAGCCATGCCACCAGAGCCATTGAACGAATACGCAGCTCGGCTTCCACTGTGATCCTGCTCGACGAATCGCAACTCGGAGCTGACATCCTGAAACAGGTGATCATCACTGATGGGGGATAGATGATTGCTGCTCTGTGGAACCAGCTTCTCAGTCCTGGCTTTCTTGGCATTGAGGGACTCGGCCTCTTCAGATTCAGCATTGTTTTGTGTTGGATTTGCCTGCTTTCTCTTAGACCGAGCCCTCCGGTTCTGGAACCAGTTGTAGACGTTCGTCTCAGAAATCTGGCCGTGCTCGGCGAGCTTGGCAGTGATGTCCTTTATCCCCTGCTTGTTCGGAGTGCCACTCCCTTGGTAGAAGATGCTCTCCAGAATCTGAAGCTGCATCGGTGTTGGCGTCCAGCGCTGCCTCGCAGAGATCTTGGCGCTTCCACATGCCATTGCAGAGTCCGAGTACAAAGAACTCATTCCCATTCCTGAAAGCAACAACATATTATTCGTTAACTCTTGAAACAACAGATTGAATTATTGCTTTCCTGGTAGCTTAAGCTGTTGCAATCATGTGTGGAAGGAACAAAACGTCTCCCTCGCCGAAAGAAATCGTAATGAGTTTCAACATCAACCACTCACATGCCTTTCCGCAAAAGTCAGACACCTAGGGTTCCTAGGAATTTAGCCTCGCAAGAACCTTTTTTGAAGCTGAAAAAAAACCTAGAAGCAAGAAACTCAAAGAAATTCTAGTTTAATGCAGTAGGAAAACACCAGGAATCACGCCACAAAATTTCGCTTTATCAATCAAAATCGCCTGCTGCCGGCGTGCATATCAAGATCCAAAACTGCAGCATTGAAGCACCAAGATTCAACTTTTACTGGCAAAATCACCACATTGTAGACGCTCACGCGCACGGAGATGAGAAAAAGCATGGATTCATCGAAAGGAAAGGTAAAGATCGAATTTTTGGGCGGCGCCTGCGTCAGAAAAGAAGAGGGAGAAGGAGGAGAAGGAGGGGGAGGAAGTACCTGGGAAGGATTCCTGGCGCAGCGTGGTTTCCCTGTGCATCTCCGCGAGCTGCTCGCAGATGGTGGTGTAGGCGGCGATTTGCCGCCTCAAGGTCTCTATCTGCTCATCCGTCATCACCTTCCCACACAGCGCTGCATTCTCCATCTCGAACCCACCTCTTCCGAGCAAGAATCGAAGGGAAGGAGGCGGAATCCTCGCGCTTCTCCGACCCTTTTTCTCCGGCGCGACGGAGGAGGAAGGGAAGAAGAAGACAGTGGAAACAAAGAGACGAGACTCTGAGAGAGGGAGACTTTGAGGCATGGCGACTCTCTATTTGTAGACTTTGGTTGGGCTTGAAAGCTTTAAGATTCGCGAACAGACGATGAACGGTCGGGATCGGGAGCCGGAGAATCTAATGATGGGTTGGAAGGCGATCTATCATTTAAACAAAAAAAGGAAAAAAAATCCAAATAAATTGCACGCGTAAAATATGGAAAGAGAAAAATTGATGAGAAATTTAGGAAATATATTTTCACTAATGATTGATTGATTCCATAAAAGATAATAGTAATATTCTTAAATAGGAATCAAATATATTAATTATACTTGAAAAAAAATGTTCTTTCTGATAGATATTAAATTTATGCTTAATTTTTAATGTAAATTTGTGCATTGTTCATGTGCCTTTTATTCCATGAAATCGTAGATTAGATTAAATAATAAATATTGTAATTGATTATTTGAACATGATTTTTTTCACCTAATTTTACTAAAGAAAATTGAAGATAATAAATAAATAATTTTTTTACACCAATATATTTGTCTTGCTATCACTGTACTATCTATCAACTCCATTAACCATTAGACAATTCTGTATGGATTACTAGTTCTTAATTAAGATAGCATGATAATATTTTTAGATAATAAATTTCAATTTGGTAAATAGAAATATAAAGGATTTTCTTGCTTGACTACACAACAAGATTTGTGGCATGTTCCTCCTCATTAATGATCTATTTGATCAATTCAACATGTTCAGTTTACTTTTAATTCTTTCAGTTGGCTTACTCATTTGGTGGTATATATTTTATTCTTTTGAGATGACATAAAGAATTATTGTTTCAAACTTAATCCAAAATCAAATATTTATAGTATGATGAGAATTTTTAAGAAAAAAATAAAATATCTCCTTAACCGAACCATCAATTCTTAATCTTGCTAGATCCAAAGAATATTAATTATAATTAAGGGCAAATATTAAATGTCCCTTTATTTCCAAATCATCTAGAGGCATCTCACTTTAATTTTTTTAATCAAAAAATACTCCACCTCACTATTAATTCATCCATGTATATTTATCTAAATATCATCCATAACTATTCTATGTTGTTCAATACTATTATATCCGGTCCAATTTCTGAATTAGTCAGACGCATTGTAGCTGTTATACATATTGTAATAACTACGGCTACAATTTCATAACTATTACAATGTGAATATTAAGTAAATAAATCAAATCCACATTGTAGTACGTAGCTAGTAACGATTTTGTAACTGCTACAATATGAATTATTATCGGCGAACAAGGTTGAATCTACGCTTCATAGTTGCTATAATGTAAATATTTTTAAATAAGTTAAGTATACATTATACTAGTAATAAAATCGTAATTGCTACAACGTAAATACTTTTGAACGTTAAGTATATTGGATGTATTATAACAACTATTAAATTGTAACTGTTATAAATATGTATAAAAACTATTAAATTATAGTCGTTGATTACAATGAGTTTGATTAATTTAGAAATTAAAATTTAAAATTTAAATGGAAGATAATAATCTTAAATTGTACAAACAGGCTAGCTGAATAATGAGATGAGATTTTTTTTTTGGATAAAAGATCAAAATGAGATGTCTTATGATTTAAAAATAACAGGTACCCTCTTAACTTTTGCCCTCTAATTAATAAATCCTGACCTCGTTAATTATAGATTTTGTATGAATGCATGCATGCAGCATCGTCCATCTTTTTTCCCACCACCAGCCGTTCCATCCCTTTATTTTAATCTTTCATCATCACATGCACAAACTCACACTCTTGTCCTTTTCGCATAGTCAGCATCTGCTGCTCTCAACGATGGAACTTACTCCTCTCTCTCTATATATATATAGAGAGAGAGAGAGAGAGAGAGAGAGTTGGTGGCTACTTCAACTGTACATTTTCTCCTGCAAAAACCAAAAACTGCTTGAAAAATCCAGGGGCAGCCAGTTGGTTTGGGAATGACTTATACGTCAACATATTTATATTTGGGGACTGTTCCGACTGGATGTAGTAGATGATTAAATCATTAATCAAGAATATACCATCTCAATCTTTGTGAGTCCTATCAATGAAAGAACTTGAAAAGAAAAAATTGAACGAAGGGGTCAACGAGGCATCAAGGATTCCCGATAGATCACTCCGACGCTCAAGTCAGCAAAAAATACGAGAGAAATCGACATAGTATGGAAATTGTAAAGAATTCGAGAGAGAGAGCTTCATACCTGCGGCGAGAGCTTATATAATGGCTGAAGAGAACGTTTCCTCTGTCAGAGGAGCAGATTGTGTAATGTTTTTAGGAAACAAACTCTGTGATCTGCTATTAAATTAATGAGCTAGTGATGCGCCATTAGGGGCACCATTTCTGACGGTTTTTAATCACCCAACGGCTTTGCAGAGCTGATTTATTTTCATTTGACGGTTGTAGGTACAAGCGCACGGGATTTTAGGCGACCTGGTTTGAAAACCTAGTAGTCGTCCTTGTTGACTCCGGTAGCTCCGGGAGTACGCAAACTGATATGTATCGTCGAGGCTAGTGTTCGACACTATCTCCGTAAATGATATTGCTCCGCTACGGTGCTAACGGATAACAGCAACTCGTTTCCAAGATACAACGACGATCGTCTCGGAATAGTAGCACTCCAAATTCCGAGACCGGCAAACCTTCTCGTAGGCTTCTCTGACTCTTTATGCAGAGGATGCTCGAATGCTATGCTATGGATTGCAAGGATTGAATGAGATGAGTTTCCAATAGAAAGGGGATGTATATATACTTGGTGAAGAGGTAAGTATCCTTTGGTGAGGGCTGATCTGGATCGTTCATTTTGAAAGGGCACAGGTGCGAGCACCTGCTCGCCCATGGGTAGAGAGCACCTGTGTTTTTTGTGTTAACTCCATTAACACAGCAACACATATAAGGAAACTTTAGCTTGCACCGGTTAGCGATGTGGGACTAAAACCCCATCTTTTCCTTAACGTTATTTTGGATACAACTTTAGCCAATTAATTTCTCATTCACCTGTAATCGATTTTCAGCAAATTAATAGTCTAGATTTATCTACGCGAAACATAGATTTCGATTTTGAAGTCATATCAGACTTCCAACGATCGATGGCACCTTAATTTTACCTTGCAAAATCATATCCAACAATCCCCCACATGAATGGAAATTAATGCAATGTATGTATGCATGCTGACACTTTACAAGAGTCCAATCGATAAGTCACTACATCAAGAGAGGTAGCTCGTGGCTTTGAACCTTCCGTAGTGGAATGCTATCGAGTATACTAGGCTGCGCAGTGAACGTGATGTCTTGAACTGCTCAGCTGTTGGTGTATACTAAGACAATAACACCCACACAGAGACCTATCTCACCTACTTTAGGTTCTCATGGTTGGTTCCATTTCGGCCATGGACACCATCTTGGATTCATGAGTGTTTCATTGAAGCGGCCTGTCTTCACACTCACATAGGTGACACTTCTATCAAGAGTATCCTACCATACTCCACCTTATAAGGTATAGAAGTCATTAAAAGCATAAGCTTAACCTCACTACATGTGGTAGGACAGCACCAATTCATCCTAGGATTGGGATAGAGATAAAATATCTCATGTGCTGTAACACAACTTCTGTAACTTCGTTGTCCCATTGAACCAAGATCTTGGGATCTCCAGTCAACAAGGTTGGGTTACCGCTACAGTCGTTTTCAGTTGTAGATTTTTAATCTCATTCCTCTTGATGAGCAGTATACTTGATCTCGACTCAATCCCTTCGTAAGAGGATCTGCCAAATTATCTTTGGACTTAACATAGTCGATTGCAATCACTCCATTCGAGATCAACTGCCTAATGGTATTATGTCTACGACGTATATGTCGTGACTTACCATTATACATACTACTCTGTGCCCTTCCAATCGCCGATTGACTATCACAGTGGATAAGTACGGCAGGCACAGGTTTCGTCCAGCTCGGAATATCTTCCAAGAAATTCCGCAGCCATTCAGCTTCCTCAGCTGCTTTGTCTAGTGCTATAAACTCGGATTCCATAGTTGACCGAGCAATGCACGTCTGCTTAGTGGATTTCCAAGATACCGCTCCCCCACCGATCGTGAATACATATCCACTAGTGGATTTGGAGTCTTTTGTATCTGATATCCAATTAGCATCACAATATCCCTCTAACACAGCGGGATATTTTCCATAATGTAATCCATAGTTCATAGTATATTTCAAATACCTAAGAACTCGCATTAATGCTTTCCAATGGGTGTCGTTTGGATTACTCGTAAAACGACTTAGCTTGTTGACCGCACAGGCAATATCCGGACGTGTGCAGTTTGTGAGATACATCAAACTGCCTATTATCCGAGAATATTCCAACTGCGATATGGGTTCACCATGGTTTTTCGCTAAGTGTTGACTTAGATCCATAGGTGTTTTCACTGTAGAGAGATCATACGCATTGAACCTTTTCAATACTGACTCTACATAATGGGATTGTGTCAAAACTATCCCATCAGATGTCCTGAGAATTTTAATTCCCAATATAACATCTGCTTGACCCATATCTTTCATATCGAAATTCTTGGTCAACATTTTCTTTGTAGTCATGATTACATCATGATTACTACCCATTATTAGCATGTCGTCTACGTATAGACACACGATTACATATCCTTCAGGTGTGTTTTTGACATAAATGCATTTGTCACATTCATTTATTCTGAATTCGTTTGACAGCATTACTTTGTCAAATTTTTCGTGCCATTGTTTAGGCGCTTGCTTAAGTCCGTACAACGACTTAACAAGTCGACACACCTTTTTCTCATTTCCTGGAGCCACAAACCCCTCGGGTTGCTCCATATAAATTTCTTCTTCCAACTCACCATTTAAGAACGCAGTCTTAACATCCATTTGATGTATTTCAAGGTCATACAGTGCTGCAATGGCTATTAGCACTCGTATGGACGTAATCCTTGTCACCGGTGAGTAGGTATCGAAGTAATCAAGGCCTTCCTCTTGCTTGTACCCCTTGGCTACAAGTCTGGCCTTATACTTGTCAATCGATCCATCAGCTTTATACTTGCGTTTTAGTATCCACTTACAACCTAATGGTTTATTACCAGAAGGAAGGTCTACTAATTCCCAAGTATGATTATTCATGATGGACTCGATTTCACTATTGACAGCTTCTTTCCACATTGGAGCATCGGGACTAGAGAGAGCTTCACTTAATGTTCTTGGGTCCATCTCTGACATGAAAGTCATGAAATCTGGCCCGAACGATTTCTCAACTCTAGCCCGTTTGCTACGACGTGGCTCTTCGCTTTGATCGTCAATAGTCCTTTTATAACAACTAAGTTCGGTAACGTCATTTCCGTTTGAACTTCCGTTGTTATCACTTTCAACGTTTCCCTTCTTATTTGGGAATACGTTTTCAAAGAATATCGCATTCCGAGATTCTATGGTTGTTCCCACATGAATATCAGGAATGTCTGATTTGTGAACTAGGAAACGATATGCACTACTATTATGGGCATATCCGACAAATACCGCATCGAACGTTTTAGGTCCGATCTTTACTTGCTTTGGTTTAGGTACTTCGACCTTTGCCAAGCACCCCCACACTTTCAGGTATTTGTACGATGGCTCGCGGCCTTTCCATAGTTCGTATGGAGTTTTATCACTTTTCTTGTGAGGGATTTTGTTGAGAATGTGATTTGCCGATAATATAGCTTCCCCCCACAAGTTCTGAGGTAAGCCTGAATTTATCAACAAGGCATTCATCATCTCCTTTAGTGTCCGATTTTTACGTTCGGCAACACCATTCGATTGAGGTGAGTAAGGCGCCGTTGTTTGATGGATAATGCCAGATTCTGAACAAAATTCATCAAACGGTGCACCATATTCTCCACCTCTATCGCTACGAATTATTTTAATTCGTTTGTCAAGTTGATTTTCAACTTCTGTTTTATAGGTTCTGAACGCCTCTAAGGCTTCGTCTTTACTTCTTAAAAGAAAGACATAACAGAACCTCGTGCAGTCATCGATAAAAGTAATGAAATACTTTTTACCTCCTCTAGTTTGCACGAATTTCAAGTCACATAGATCACTATGTATTAACTCTAGAGGAGTCGTTGACCTTTCTACCGAATGAAAAGGTAGTTTCGTCATTTTAGCTTCCACACACACTTCACATTTGTGTGTTTCGTCAACATTGACGTTCGGTAATAAATTTAGTTTGACGAGACGTTTCAGCGTATTATTATGCACATGTCCGAGTCGATCATGCCACAAATTGAAACACTCAACAACATAGCTGGAAGCTTTTATTTTATTACCATCAAAATTTCGGAGTACAGTCATTACAACCATTTTGAATAGACTTTGTTCTAAGTACAATTGCCCATATAAAGCTTTCTTCCACTTATTGGAGTATACTTGGAGAACATCGCCTTATCTGAACAGATGTGACACTACAAGAAAAACAGTCATAGACATCGGTGGAAAACCGATGTCTATGAGAAAATCGACCGATGTCTATGAAGGCGATGTAAAAGGTCTGACATTTTAGACATCGGTTTTTAACCGATGTAATATCACTCAACGACATCGGTTTGTAACCGATGTAGTACCGATGTAGTATCACTCAAAGACATCGGTTATGCAACGGTATAAAACCGATGTAATATATGTTTAACATCAAATTTAACAACGATTTTCGACCGATGTAATATCACTCAACGACATCGATTCTGCAACG